>NW_027361807.1:5175000-5630000 GCF_039654945.1 Dendrobates tinctorius | reverse complement strand
CCCAGGGTTTTTGCTGAAGGTGCAAATGCCTGAGCCTCCAACCTTTCCTTATCTCCTGCTCAGCCCTGCAATTAACCCTCCACCCTCCACCCAGTGAGGAGACACACCACCAAAGCCCCTACACAAATAATGACAGACAGGGAGAACTTAAACTGCACTGCGCCGCACACACACAGGAATATACAGTAATGTGAACAGGGCACAACTAAACACAAATATGGGAAGGAGAAAGGATAACGATGGATCATACGACACCAGATACGAATCTCTCTCTCTGCAACACCTCCACTCCAGACCGGAACCACTTGGTATGAAAACACAAGCTATAATCGGCGACGCCCATATGCCAGTATGACTATTTAAAGACCGTGGGCGTGACTAACCTTCCAACCTGGTCTCCAGCAGGATTAACCCCCGAGAGCCTGAAGATCAAGCCGGCGCCACTGAGGCTATAGTGGCTGGAGGTGGAACTACCTCTGCCTGCCGGACGCTGTGGTGTGAACAGCGTCCGACATGACAGTACCCCGTCTTCTACGAGGGACCCCAGGGCCCTCAAGACTCATAGGACCCGGCTTGTCCGGATGACGACGGTGAAACGAACTGACCAGCCGATCCGCATGTATGTCTGAGGCTGGAACCCAAGACCTCTCCTCCGGACCATACCCCCGCCAGTGCACCAAATACTGAAGAGTACGGCGTACTACTCGAGAGTCCACTACCTTGGCGACCTCAAACTCTAAATCGCCATCCACCATGACTGGAGGTGGCATCGGCGTCGTGTTCACCAAGCCTACCCCCTTTTTCAATAAAGCCCTGTGAAAAACGTTATGTATTTTGTACACCGCAGGAAGTTCCAACCGATAAGCCACTGGGTTAATGATGGCAGAAATCCTAAAAGGCCCAATAAACCTTGGACCCAGTTTTAAAGATGGAATTTTGAGTTTTATGTTCTTTGTAGCTAACCACACCCATTCACCCACACACAGGTCCGGACCTGGCACGCGTCTACTGTCAGCCACCCGTTTGTACCTGGCACTCATGCTCAACAAACGCTGTTTCACCCGGCTCCAGACTGATGACAATTGGGCTCCTAGCTGATCCTCCTCCGGGACACCCCCGGAGTCACCCTGACGTAAGGTACAAAACTGAGGATGTTGACCGTACACACAAAAGAATGGAGACTCTCCTGATGACTCTTGGCAGTGATTATTTAACGCGAATTCGGCCAGAGGAAGGAAAGTAGACCACTCCTCCTGGTTGTCGGACACAAAGCATCGTAAATACTGTTCTAGATTTTGGTACATGCGCTCAGTTTGTCCATTAGACTGTGGATGAAACGCCGATGAATGTGACAACTTGATCCCCAACCTTGAGCAAAAAGCTTTCCAAAACCTCGCCACAAATTGCGTACCCCTATCAGATACTATGTCAGACGGTACTCCGTGGAGTCTGACCACCTCCTTCACAAATACCTGAGCCAACGTCTTAGCATTGGGCAAAGAAGACAACGCCACAAAATGCGCCATCTTTGAAAAACGGTCAACCACCACCAGGATGACCGTGTTCCCTGCCGAGGCTGGCAAGTCAGTGATAAAATCCATGGAGATTTCTGTCCATGGCCTACTGGGTACCCCCAGAGGCTGTAGCGTGCCAGCAGGACGGGTTCGGGGTGACTTAGCCCTAGCGCACGTGATGCAAGCTGCCACGTATGAGACCACGTCCTGCCGGATTTTGGGCCACCAGAAACGACGCGATAAAAGCTCTAAGGTGCCCTTCACCCCTGGATGACCAGCCAGTACCGAATCGTGGTGTTCCTTCAACACCTTAAGCCGAAGATGCAGGGGTACAAATTATTTGTTTGCGGGAAGTCCTGGTGGTACCTCCTCTTTGGCCTCGGCAATCTCCGCCTCTACCTCCGTCGTGAGAGCCGAGACCACTACCCCTTTCTGGAGGATGGGTACCGGCTCTTCCCGAGGTTCTCCCCCCGGAAAACACCTAGACAAAGCATCCGCCTTGGTGTTTTTAGCCCCGGGACGGTACGTCACAAGAAAATTGAAACGAGTAAAAAACAATGCCCAGCGAGCCTGCCTAGGAGACAGACGCTTGGCCGACTCCAGATAGAGCAGATTCTTATGGTCGGTGATAACTGTGACCTGGTGAGCCGCCCCCTCCAAGAAGTGTCGCCATTCCTCAAAAGCCAGTTTGATGGCCAACAACTCCCTGTTGTCGATATCATAATTCCGTTCGGCCGGCGACAGCTTCTTGGAGAAGTAGGCGCATGGATGCATCTCGCTCAAGGACGAGCCTTGAGACAGTACTGCCCCCATTCCCACCTCCGACGCATCAACCTCTACCACAAAAGGTTTAGACACGTCTGGTTGCACCAGAATGGGGGCTGAAGCAAAACTATTCTTCAGACGCTCAAATGCACGTATAGCCACCTCAGGCCAGTTCGCCAGATCGGCACCCTTTTTTGTCATGTCCGTGAGCGGTTTGGCGATAGTCGAAAAGTGTTTTATAAATTTCCTATAATAATTCGCAAACCCAAGGAACCACTGGAGTGCTTTCAGACTCTCTGGCCTCTCCCATTGCAGCACCGCTTGCACCTTAGCGGTGTCCATTTTAAACCCGGCTGCGGACACAATATATCCCAAAAAGGGCAACTCCTGGACAAAAAATAAACATTTCTCCAGCTTAGCATAGAGCTGGTTCTCCCGGAGCAACTGTAACACCTGCCTAACATGCTCCAAATGAGTGTCCCGATCGCTAGAATAAATGAGGATATCATCCAGGTATACAATCACAAATCTCCCCAGGACATGAGCAAATACATCATTAATAAAATGTTGGAAAACGGCAGGCGCAGTGGTCAACCCAAACGGCATAACCAGACTCTCAAAATGACCCTCAGGAATGTTAAACGCCGTCTTCCACTCATCCCCCTGACGGACCCTTATGAGGTTATACGCCCCCCTGAGGTCCAGCTTGGAAAACCATTTAGCCCCCGCTACCTGGTTGAACAAATCCGGGATCAACGGCATTGGGTAGGGATCATGGATAGTAATCGGGTTTAACTCTCGGAAATCCAGACACGGGCGTAACCCCCCATCTTTCTTCTTAATGAAGAAAAACCCTGCGGCTACAGGCGAGGACGAAGGCCGGATGTGTCCTTTGCTCAGACTCTCCGCGATGTAGTCTTTCAGAGCTTGTCTCTCAGGACCAGAAATATTAAACATCCTGGCCTTAGGTAATTTGGCCCCGGGTTTTAACCTAATCGCACAGTCATAGGCTCTATGTGGAGGCAGTTCTGAGCAACCCTTCTCAGAGAAAACATCCGCGAAATCCTGCAAAGCCTCCGGCAGGCTGGGCGTCACGGTGGACACACATGTGGCCAAGCAATTGTCTTGGCAGAAACCACTCCATTGTACTATGTCCTGAGTTTTCCAATCAATTACCGGGTTGTGCCTGGACAGCCATGGAAAACCCAGGACCATTTGAGCTGGGAGATTACGGAGGACCCTACATGTAACCGACTCAGAATGTAGGACCCCAATGTGGAGTTTCACCTCTGCCACAAACTCAGTAATCTCCCTTTGAGGGAGGGGAACAGCATTAATGGTCACCACCTGTATGGGGTGAGGAAGTTTTTCGATCTTAAACCCGGCGGTGTGTGCAAACTCCACATCTATGAGATTGGTGGCGGAACCGCTATCAACAAACACTGATATAGGTAGCTCTCTGCCAGCGATAGTAACCTTGGCAGGGAGCATACATTGAGATACCATCATGGAGGATATGCATACGCTCAGTTGGGTCTCCTCCATACCCTCTGAGCTTAACAGTTTTCCGCCGATGTGACCCTCTTAGGTAGTACCGGGCAAACGTTAACATAATGACCTCTTTTTCCACAGTAGAAACATGCTCCGGGCTTCCGGAATCCCGGAGCGCGAGGCTGAACCTGTGCCACGCCAGCAATCTGCATAGGTTCAGGGGACTCATCTACTTCAACTACACCTGCACCTCTGCTTTCCCCCAGAGGTAGCGTCTCCTGTGCCCCCTGACGAAAACGGCGATCAATACGTATCACCAAACTCATGGCAGACTCCAATGATGCCGGAGTCTCATACATCAGGAGGGCTTGTTTCACCCTCCCTGATACCCCATGAATAAACTGGCTCCGCAGTGCTGGGTCATTCCACTGTGTGTCTACAGCCCAGCGGCGAAATTCCAAACAATAGTCCTCTGCCAAGCGCTCCCCCTGGCGGAGGGCGCGGATTTTAGATTCCGCTAGAGCCAGTCGGTCAGGGTCATCGTAAATGAGCCCGAGGGCAGAAAAAACATTATCGACCGAATGAAATGTAGCAGAGTCCGCTGGTAAGGAAAATGCCCATGCTTGGGGGTCACCACTCAGTAATGACAACACCAGCCCTACTCGCTGGGCCTCATTACCTGAGGAGATTGGCCGCATGCGGAAGTATAATTTGCAGGCCTCCCGAAATACGACAAATTTGCAGCGATCGCCTGAAAATCATTCTGGCAGCGGAAACTTCGGCTCTGCACCGATACCTGCAGATGCCGTTTGAACCTTTGCTACTACCAGGCCCTGCTGCTGAACTGCCCCTTTCAACTCGTAGACCTGTAAGGACAGCGCCGCCAACTGGCGGGTTATGGAATCTAATGGATCCATGGACTCCTGAAAAAATGTGGGCCGATTATAATGTCACGGGGGCTTAGTTCAGCTAAGGCTGTAATTCCCGGGGCCCCTGTGATGTCCCTATAACTAGGGAAAACCCTGTCTGACCCTCAACCCAGGGTTTTTGCTGAAGGTGCAAATGCCTGAGCCTCCAACCTTTCCTTATCTCCTGCTCAGCCCTGCACTTAACCCTCCACCCTCCACCCAGTGAGGAGACACACCACCAAAGCCCCTACACAAATAATGACAGACAGGGAGAACTTAAACTGCACTGCGCCGCACACACACAGGAATATACAGTAATGTGAACAGGGCACAACTAAACACAAATATGGGAAGGAGAAAGGATCATGACGGATCATACGACACCAGATACGAATCTCTCTCTCTGCAACACCTCCACTCCAGACCGGAACCACTTGGTATGAAAACACAAGCTATAATCGGCGATGCCCATATGCCAGTATAACTATTTAAAGACCGTGGGCGTGACTAACCTTCCAACCTGGTCTCCAGCAGGATTAACCCCCGAGAGCCTGAAGATCAAGCCGGCGCCACTGAGGTTATAGTGGCTGGAGGTGGAACTACCTCTGCCTGCCGGACGCTGTGGTGTGAACAGCGTCCGACATGACACCCCGTCGCCGCTGCATGTCACACGTAGCGAGATCGCTGTTGCCTCACAAAATCAGTGACGCTTCAGCAATCTCGCTAGCAATCTCGCTATGTGTGACGGGGGCCTTTAGCCTTGTATTCCTAAAAGATATTTGCTCAATTCTGGCTGGACTGACTCAGCAGCACTGACATGCTAAGTGTACTGGCTGTTTACTTTTCCTGCCACGTTTTTGAGCTTGTAGATGGGGGTTGGGCTGAAAAGTATGGTGCAGGATTAACGTGATTTGCATGCCTGCAAGTCATCTCCTGCTTTATTGCATAAACAGTGTCTACAGTGTCTACCAACTCTTGGCTCATGTTCTAGAACACCCTGCTAACTGTCTCAAACATGGAATGCACTATAGTTCTAAATTGTCAGATCCATTTAGAGGTTGGACAGAGATCATCCTCTTCCTTTTTTTTTCCAGTTGCAGAGTTTCTCTTATCACGTCTATGAGAGTAGCAGAAACATCTCCTCTACTAAAACTGCTTTGAGTCCACATAAGGATTGGACTATGGAGTTAAATTACAAAATAAACCTTCAATATGTAGTCTGAATTGACTGTTACACCATAGTATTCATGTGTTCCATGTCCAAGCTATTCTATACGCACTGCCACTATGGACTGTGCCTACATTTCTCTGCTTCTATGAGAAAACTCCTTGTGCAGGTCGTGAGCAGATACAGTGTTACCATACAACGTCTCTAGTCATTATAAATTGGCTTCAAAGGGCAAATGCTGTTCCAGTGGTAATACTAACAGCTCTGAAAGCATCTCTCTCTAAAGTGTGCAAAAGCAGGTCAGCATGACCGGAATCTGGGACTTCAAATAATTCAGCCATTTTTCTCACCTTCTCAATCCAGTTTCAACAGAATATTTTGCCTTTGAAACTTTCGGAGATTTGCTAGTGCTGACTCCACATGAAGGATCACAAAATGAGGCTAGGAGCTCTAGAATTGCTTATGGCTTCCATTCCAAGTCTAATATTGTTGGTGACTCCAAAATGTAGCTCGTTACTAAATTAACTTCTGTTTAAACTTCTTACAGTAAAACATTATAGCTGCATAAACAATTTGTTAGTGCAAATGAGTTTGCAATGTATTGTCAATTTAGTCACCTTGTATATAATCATTTACAACCAATTTCAATGGTCATAAGGTTTACACAATCTTCCAGCATTCAGCAAGTGAAACCCACTTATCAACATCAGTTGCTCACATGTGGTTTCTGACATGTCCACCAACAGCGCTTACATAAAAAAATCCACCTATTTTTATCAATCTGATGTCACTGCTGATTGTTCTTTCTTACTGGAATGGTCCAAATAGATCATATCACACACATTCAGCTTACATCTCAGCAGTACATATTTGTCTCCTCTCTCTGTCCACTGGTACCAACTGACCTTTGTTGACAGTTGGAACGCTTCATCTAATCAGATCACAGGCTTCACCAAATAGATTCCGAATGAAGTGGTGGAAGATGGTGTTCCATTCCTCTGACAGCTCTTGATGCTTTGATGCATAGGAAAATGTATTACATTCTCTTGTATTCTACTGTTATCCTGTTATTTAGGTAGGCCAGGGTTAACTGTAAGACCGGCCCATAATGAGAAGTAGGATAGGGAATCTGTGGGTTAGTTGAACAGGATGTAGTTAGTTACCGTAGTTAAGAATCAGAAGAGGAAGAAGTAAGGACATCCTCAGATTAAGGTGATCTTCACCTGGGGGGATGTGGATGAAGAGTTCAGAAATGCAGAGAGAGAGATCAGGAAGCTCAAGAAACACCAAGATAAGAACTCCATTAGTGACAGCATAATATTCTTAGCAGGCAAGTAGGGGAAGGGGATGTTCAGCCAGAATCTTTGTTAGAGTCACTAAGGGTCTCAGGGGAATGGAAAAGTGTCAGCCAGGTCTTGGATGCTGCGGGTCAGCAAGTTTGGGGGCACAATAAGTAAGGTGGAAACCACAGGCGCTTGCAATGTATGGCAGACCAGAGAAGCTGGAAGGTGTTCATTACGGTAACCTGTTATCACACACACACACACTGAAAACAGACCCTGTTTTTCTGTAGCGGGCCGGGGTGCAGGATTTGAAGACCTCACCCACATCTACCAACCCGAGCCCCATTACAGTGACACATAAAGAAACTTCAGACAAAGACAAAAGGCTATACTGACTAACTGGTGATAGGATAATAGGAAGAGGAGGGCAAACATAGAAAAACTACAAGCACAGGACATACTGACTGACAACTAATAGAATTATAGTACGACCTGGAGTACAAGAGAAACAAGAAGTACATCCACATATGCATGCCACTCACCCCTGTACATACAGTGGGGAAAAAAAGTATTTAGTCAGCCACCAATTGTGCAAGTTCTCCCAGATGAGAGAGTCCTGTAATTGACATTATAGGTGGACTACAACTACGATAGTCAAAATGAAAAAGCAAATCCAGAAAATCACCTTGTCTGATTGGCAAGATATATTTTTTAAAATTATGGTGGAAAATAAGTATTTGTCATTTACAAAAGTTCATCTCAATATTTTGTTATATATCCTTTGTTGGCAATGACAGAGGTCAAACGTTTTCTGTAAGTCTTCACAAGGTTAGCACAAATCTCCTCTAGAGAAGTGATGTTTTGGGCCTGTTGCTAGGCAACACAGATTTTCAATTCCCTCCAAAGGTTTTATATGGGGTTGAGATCTGGAGATTAGGTAGGCCACTCCAGAACCTTCATATGCTTCTTACAAAGCTACTCCTTTGTTGCCCTGGTGGTGAGCTTGGGATGATTATCATGCTGAAAGGCCCATCCACGTTTCATCTTCAATGCCCTTGCTGATGGAAGGTTTGAACTCAAAATCTCACAATACATGGCCCCATTCATTCTTTCATGTACACTAATCAGTTGTTCTAGTCCCTTTGCAGAGAAACAGCCCCAAAGCATGATGTTGCCACCCCCATGCTTCACAGTAGGTATAGTGTTCTTTGGTGTTCTATGGTGTTCTTTGGATGTAACTCAGCATTGTGTCTCCTCCAAATATGACGAGTTTTGTTTCTACCAAACAGTTCTACTTTGATTTCATCAGTGTTGTGAACTCTCTTAATCCGACTTTTGAGGCAAGACTCCCTCTGGTGGATACTGCTGGTAGTAGAGCTGGTCAACATGATGTTAACCCAACAGCTGCAGAAGATAATTGGAGAAGTGGGGGTAGTGACTGGGACTACATAAGCGAGCAGACTTCTCTCAGTGGCTGCCGGTGATACTTCTTTCTTTGCTTGTTGAGGATTTCTGTCTCCTGCCTGATCCTGCATTTTTCAGCTAAGTGTCTTTTGCTAAACCCTTTGCATCTGATTTTGCCTTGCTGTCAGGGGTCAGCTTGCTCCCCCAGGGACTGCTGGCTCCTGCCCTGTATTTTTGTATCTTGTGTATGTTTGCTCAGTCCCCTGCTGTATTAGCTTGTTGCTAGCCGCCAGTTCACACCTGAGTGCTGATATAGTGGGGGCGAGGTTTGTGCAAACCTCAGTATTTTTGTACATCAGTCGTGTTGGAATTGTTAGGGTTTTTGCGCGATTGCAGACAGTGTCTTTTCTGTCCTGTCCTATCTAGTCAGTGTGGGGTGGGCTCCATCATTTGCTCAGTCTATTTTCTGTCTGTGTTTGTGCTTCATCTTGTCTCACCAACAATATATGTTTGGGGGCTGTCTATTCCTTTGGGGATCTGCTCCGGGGCAGTTTAGATTTCACTTTTCTGTCTTTAGGCTTAGTTAGTCCTCCGGCTGTGACAAAGCATCTAGGGCAATGTAGGAACGCTCCATGGCTAGTGCTAGTTGTGTTGTTAAGATCAGGGGTCTGCAATCTGCTGAGCTACCAACCTCTCTGGTGTTCTGGTGGCATAGCCTATTGCGCTTTCCTCCTCGGTGACCCATTCATAACACATCAGACCATATGACATTCTCCCAATACTATTCTGGATAATCCAAATGTTCTTTAGCAAATTTCAGACAGGCCTGGACATGTACTGGCTTAAGCAGGGGGACACGTCTGGCACTGCAGGATCTGAGTCCCTGGTGGTGTAGTGTGTTATGGATGGTAGCCTTTGTTATGGTGGTCCCAGCTCTATGCAGGTCATTCACTGGGTCCCCACATGTGGTTCTGGGATTTTTGCTCACCGTTCTTGTGACCATTTTGACCCCACAGGGTGACATCTTGCATGGAGCCCGAGATCGAGGGAGATTATCAGTGGTCTTGTATGTCTTCAATTTTCTTATTATTGCTCCCACAGTTGATTTAATCACAACAAGCTGCTTGCACATTGCAGATTCAGTCTTCCCAGCCTGGTGCAGGGCTACAATTTTGATTCTGGTGTCCTTCGACAGTTCTTTGGTCTTTAGTCACCATAGTGGAGTTTGGAGTGTGACAGTTTGAGGTTGTGGACAGGTGTTTTTTATACTGATAACAAGTTCAAGCAAGGGCCATTACTACAGGCAATAAGTGGAGGACAGAGGAGCCTCTTAATGAAAAAGTTACAGGTCTGTAAGAACCAGAAATCTTGCATGTTTTTAGGTGACCAAATACTTATTTTCCACCATAATGTGAAAAAAAATCTTGCCAAATCAGACAAGGTGATTTTCTGGATTTGTTTTCTCATTTTGACTCCCATAGTTGTGATCTACCTATGATGTAAATTAAAGGCCTCTCTTATCTTTTTAAGCGGGAGAACTTGCACAATTGATGGCTGACTAAATACTTTTTTCGCCCACTGTATATGACCCTTACAAAGGTGAAGATCACAAACTGTGATGATTTGGCAGTTTGTAGTCACATCGTTTGATTGCAGACTTTACATGTCAGCCCTCGCAACCTCTTTAAAGAGGATGTCCACTAATTGGACAACCCTTTTTGATTTCATATATTCCCCCCAGTGTAATATTAACATCTATACCTCCAGTGCCATTCCAGTGGTGTTGTCACTGGCTCTCCCAGTACTGGCATTACTTTCCTCTCTTATGAACATATTTGACATCAGGAGGAAGTGAAGGAGCAGCAGCTGTCACTTCCCTGGATGTCTTGATTTGATTGAAGGCAGGGAGAGTGAAGGCAGCATTGATTGGCATCAGGGATTGTGAGCCATGGGAGAGCCACTGTGGACACCACTGCATCAGCGCTAGTACCGGAAGTGAATATAAGTGTAATTATTTTACTGGGGAAACAAAGTTTCAAAGGGTTTGCCTGAGTTGTGGAAAATGATATTAAAATAGAAGTCATATCATATTCTCAGTAGTAGTGAACAGGATTTATTTAGCCATAATCAATATTATTTCTCCAGAGTCACAAAGTGCAGTTCCTGGTGCATATTTATAACCAAGAAAGAAAAATTTTAACCAAAAACAAAAACCTAAACCAGCAGTGTAATTCTTAATTTCACTTGGCGCTATATGGATTTTTCATTTTTTTAATTTTACAATTAAAGTTGCTGTCCAAGATTACAAAAACTTGGCTGCTTTTTCCTGAAAAACAGCTCCACACCTGCTAAGCATAATATTGCTCCTCAGTCCCATTTACTTCAGCGTAGCAGAGCTATAAAATAGGTTACCACCACCAATAGACAGGTGTGAACTACATTTAAAAGAAATGTTTTTCAAGCCCTCGATTACATTTAAAATTATTACCGTTTATAATCTCTCTTAGATCACACATGCCGGAGTCCCGAATGCTGAGATTTTTGTGTTGTTTAAAGATTTCTTGTCACTTTAGATGGATCACTTGTAAGTTTAATTTATTTTAGAACATAAATTGATATAGGACAAGTAGAAGGAATGATCCAGAAAGAAAACAAAAGGCTTATATATGTTGTTTAAAACATAGCATTTAATTCAGCCATTGAAAGCGGAATTCAAAAAATATTGGCAATATACAAGATAAGGAACTAATTGCCATTCCTATGCATTTCGACTAATTGTTTTACTCATGGTCGTTAGTAGCTAGCTTCCATTCTTAAGGACCTTCCACCTCCCTCCAACTTTGTCATTGGTGCCGATGTGTACCATGACTGCTGGGTTTTCCCCACCCCATCCAGCAAGCTTTCTATCTGATACGCAATATGCCAAACCCAAGCACCCACTAGACAAGACAATATTCGGCATTCACAGTCTCAGCGACGGATGACCCTGTTTGTCCACGTAGATATAGTCCCCTACCACTAACATCTGTCTGGCCTTTGCTGCACTCCTATGTCCCTTCCTCCTACAGTAGTCGTTTTCCTGATTGCTACTAGAATTGTCCTGCTGTAGTGATCCCAGTCCTTGGTTTGCATTCCTAGTATCAACCAAACAGGCATATTTACTAGGTTCAGATGAGAACTGAGCTCCCTGGCACTTCCCCCCCCCACCCCTTCTTGTAACTGTTACCCAGCTACCTACTTCTGGGTCCTGATCTTCACCACTTCCACTCTCCTCCATATCACTGACCACAGTCAGTACATGCTTAGTGAGTTCTAAACTAATCTCCAGTCTCTGCATAACAAAGTCCTAGAAACTTTTTTCAAATAAAAACAATAGAAAACCTCAATGTTCTGTCATTTTACAGACAAGGACAGATTCGGAAAATAGTGACAGAAGCTGATAATTCTCCATATTTCAGCTCTCTTGACCCCATTGTTGGATATGGAAGGAGTAGATTACAGTACTATCTAAATTTGAAGTTTTGAGCGATATTATAAAAAAAACACAATAAACTATATATATATATATATATATATATATATATATATATATATATATATATATTAGAGAGGTCTCCACCCCTTCCTTGTGGGCGGTGCACATATAAGCCGCCTTCCACAGTGTGTCCACATCGGACATTACCTTTCTGAATCCTGCTCATATAGGTACCATACTCATGGTCAGGCCTTTAAATACATCGGTTAAGGACTGCTCTGATATGGGTATACCTTGACGTTTGGTAGAGCGGCTTAGTCTACATTTTTTGCAAAAAACGTATTAACCAAGTGCCCTGTTTTGTTGTCATCTTTTTACTAGCACTTGCTGTTTACTGTTACTTTTTTACAACAGAGTATTTTTATACGTTTGTTATATTGTGTCTTTCTGTGTTTCAGTCTTTTGGTGGTGTGAACCCTGTCCTACAGACTTGTTCACTGTGTGCATGGCCCATGTGTTTATGTTCAGTTGGTTTCTTGTTTCTGCAAGATTAGGGAGGTTTCCACCCCTCCCTTGTGGGCCATGAACATATAAGCCGTCTGCCACAGTGTGTCCACATTGGACATTGCCTTTCTGAATCCTGCTCACATAGGTACCATACACATAGTCAGGTTTTTAAATACATCGGTTAGGGACTGCTCTGATATGGGTATACCTTGACGTTTGGTAGAGCGGTTTAGTATACATTTTTTGCAAAAACGTATTAACCGAATACCCTGTTTTGTTGTCATCTTTTTACTAGCACTTGCTGTTTACTGTTACTTTTTTACAACAGAGTATTTTTATACGTTTGTTTTACTGTGTTTTTCTGTGTTTCATAAATATATACTGTATATAAAGCACAACCATGTTTTATCCATTAGAAATTTTGAAATTGTTTGATATTATTAAGTATTAAGAAAACACCACGCTAATTGCAGAAGACACAGAGTTTTTACTGAGATGTTTTTAAAATCTTAATACATCTGTCTCTTTCTAAAGTATTTACAGTTTACAGCAACAGCCTTGCATAGAAAAAGATAAAACGTACATAGAACACAATGTGACCTTACAGTACACATCCCCTTTAGTCATGTTATTGGTTATTACATGTTTCAAGATCAATAGTAATTACATTTGTTATATTCTAGGCAATACATTGTAGCAGCAGGAAAACACTGAAACCCTTAACACGGAAAAACAAAGAAATAAAATTGCCCATGGTATGTTGACAAGTATTGTTTTTATACTTGTAATTTCCTTCAAAAACAAGAAAAGACCCAGCTAACAAGATGCCTGCCCAGCATCCAATAAGGGCACTCACTGTTTTTTCTTTCTCGTCATGTCTGCTTCTTTCAAGGGCTATCCCCTAGTGCCCACACTAAGCAATACTGGAAGTCAGCAATATATCCATATAAAGATGCAACCGCTTCAGACTACTGTTGTTGAGAGGAAAAAATAGAACTGTTTGTTCTATGCACTATCCTATATGCCGAGTCACAATGCACAAGACAAGGTTCTTTTTGAACTTGTGGCAGTGTTTACCACAATAATATATTACATACCGTATCTTACTGATCAAAGCCAACAGTAATGTAAGTCTTCTATATAATACTTGTACAATGTGTGTTAACAAATTATACTTAAAGTGGGTTTCCTCATCCATGAAAGAGGCTTTCAGGTTTTTTTTCACCACAGCATTGTGTAATGTGCAGTGAATGAGATTAGTTTACAGTACACAAAGCCCAGGTCGTATACCTACTGTATATGCTAAATATAACTGATAGGGAATCTTTTTGTGTCTTAAAGATTGGGATAATCTTCCTATGTGTGCACAAAATCTAAAGTCATACATACTTCCATACTTTACAGTTATGTATATATCCAACATAGGCTTTTATATATACATTTTTTTTTCGCAATAGTCAAAAGTAATGGTCAGCAGCAGTCAATGCTTTCCAAAGCAGTAAAAGTATTGCTATGTGTTTGGTATCAGGTCAAAAAGAGAATTCTGTGAGGTGAAATGGTTATCCCCAGAATAACATTATTTACACAATGCATAGTGAATTTGTGATTACTGATAATATTCAAACTAAGCCCAACATAAAGTTGCTTTCTTGCACCAGCTTCAAATAGAAGAATGTGCATTCATATTCTATTCTAGGTGACAAGGTCACTGCCATGCTATGTGAGGGCAGATATGTGTCATGAAGATTGCTTTCTTCCGTGATCTAGAAACCCATACATTTCTCTTCAGCATGCTAGGTGCTGAAGGAGTTAATCGGCCATACTATGGGTGGGTTTGTAGGTGAGTAGGAAAGATGGGCAGTACGCCTACTCACCATATCTCCACCTCAAGGGTGTGGCTTGGATGTTAAATGTCCAGCCAGTGTTGTTCTGTATTGTGTGGAGGAAGGAAGCCTCCAGATTGAAGCTCCTGTGAGAGCTGTCATATGTGTTGTCCTAGAAGTAACTTTTTACTTTCATTTGAGTCAGAAAGGTTGTTTTCTGTTACCAGTTTGAGTTTTTGGTTTATGACACAATAAACCACCCAGATACTTTAACCAGACGTGTTCCTGTGTGTACCGCGAGGAGCAGCTAAGTGAGCCGACCCTCCACATCTACTAAAACTATTTTTTTCCAGCAGCACTTGATTCTCTTAAGTGCTGCACATCCCGCCCTCCCTTTTATCTGGGCCCTCACTAGCTCCTCCTCTCTGAGTTATTATCAAGCTAATCAAAGCATAATATTCACCTTATGCTTCTGTGCATTCTCTGCTCCTGTAAAGTATCCTCTTTGACTGAGTCTTTCTTCTTCCATCTACATCAGTATAGCTGCCTGAGTGGTTTTATTTCATTAACTGATTCTAGCAGAGATCAGCTGTAGTGATGATAGAATAGTGAAATATTCGGATTCGGAAAAATCAGCACAAATAATTTCTAATATCCGTGTATTCGTACCAAATAACAAATCCAATGCAAGTCAATAGGAAACCAAATATTTTTCTGTTGGATCTAACAAACAGGTCTGGGGGCTGAGAAAAGGCTTATATGGATGGGAAAGAGCTAAAACTAAATGGTAACAGCATGGAGAAGATGCCTGCATGCCTTTCTGACTCACATATGGTATCTGGGAATAAAGTTGTCAGACTATTGCAGCGGTTTTACGGATTTTTTAAAAAAAACTACCAAACCAAAACATTTTTTAAATGTAAAAAATGCTAAGAAACATTATTTCCTTCATAATTACATGTATATAATGCAAAATAAAAAATATACTTCCCCTTTAGCTCACACAGAGCATTTTGGCTTTATTTTTTACTTTAACTTTTGTGAGGGCTCTCACTCCTACATTTGGGAGGACCAAATAGTTAGCAAGATAGTGAAATACATATTCCCTATCACTTTACAGTGCCAGCTAAAACATTCCCATGTGAATTTTGGGCTTTGCCCGCCACCACCACCATGTCCACCACCATGTCATGATGTGGCCATCGCTGACAATTAGCAGAGTGCCAGCAGGTGACATGAAGTCTCAGTTCAGTATTGGCCCTCAGGTGGCCATGTATCATACATTTGGGAGAGCTCTTACTCCTACATTCGGGATGCTACATTTCCCTTTTGGCACACTGGCTGAACCTGGTGGAGTCTGGAACAGAGTCAGAGGCTGGGACATCCCACATCTTACCAATGTAAGGGGGTGGCCGGTCCCCTCAGTTGCACCCTCTCCTCCTTCTGTGTCACCCTTGTGCCTCTTATGTGTTAACTGCCTTAATTGTACTATATATCCCTGTATGTTATCCTTTAAGTGCTGCATAAGCAATGTATAATGTCCTGTAGTTGATTGTAAACTATTGGGCTATGTTCCTTGTTGTGTCACTGTTGCAGAGTTAGGGGCAGGCAATAGTTTAAAAGGGGGCTAGGCTTGCAATCACAATGTGAAAGGAACCTTCAGCTTCCTCAGAACTGCCTTTGACTCTGGCCAGGGCAGACGTGATTGTCAGAGGGGGCACTGCCAGATCCCCCAGGACGGGAGAGGTCTGTTGCCCCGGACTCAAAGGACTCCAGGGACTCAAGAGGGGTCCCAAGGACTGCCAGGCTGCCAGGATTGGAGGAGTTCCAAGGCCCGAGCAGAGGCGGGCCTGAGGTTCGAGGCCTGGTGGTCAGGAGAGCTGGAGGAGCGGCCCTTGTTCCGGTGGATGCATCAGCAACCTGTGGAGAGCGAGGAGCCCGTGAGACTGGAGGAGCCAGAACCAGAAGGAGCCTGGAGGACATTGGAAGCTGCACTGAGGGGGATCGTTGCAGCCGCCATGACTGGCACCCACAGCTGCGCAAGAGGACTGTCACTGTACGTAGCGGTGGATAGTACGAAGTTTCCATATGAACGACCTACTGCCCTGGCTGCTGCCTCTTCACACCATTTGTGGCCCCACCATCATCTCTGGTCGTGCCCCATTTCCCGACTCCATCGTCATCCACGGTGTTGGTGGCACCTATTTCCTCCCAGCCTGTATCTGTTCTGTCCAACACCAGTCGTGCATACGTGGAGGAGCCATGGATGCCAGTTGCAGGCGAAGCTCAGTGGATCCGGAGCGTGATCCGGGAAAAGAAGTGGCTTGAGCGCCGCATTGTCAGAGAAATGAAGCACCCCAAAGGGGGAGCTGTAGCTGGCTGGATGACCATTGGTGTGGTCCGACATCTTGACCTGGTCAAAGGATATGGATTCATTCAGGAGGCCCAGACCGGAGAAAAGGTCTAAGTGAATGCTGGGTCTGTGGTCTCCAGAGGTCCCCTTCAAATACAGGACCATGTTACTTTTGTTAAGGAGCAGGGACCCTGAGGGCTATATGCGGTGGCTGTGCAGAAGACCTCCAACTAGGAGGACAACCTACCGCAGGGGAGCCCACATGGTGAGCGGCCGATTGCTGAGGCTGCAGGTCATGCAGCTAAGCAGGAGAGAGCGGAACCTTGGAGCACTGAGACAGCCACAGATGTGTCAACAGACTCAGAAGCTCAAGGAGATACAGGACCAGTGAGTCTTCGTCTAATATCTACAGTGGGTATGGAAAGTATTCAGACCCCTTTAAATTTTTAATTCTTAGTTTCATTGCAGCCATTTGGTAAATTCAAAAAAGTTCATTTTTTTCCCTTTAATGTACACTCCCATCTTGACTGAAAAAAAAGAAAATGTAGAAATTTTTGCAAATTTATTAAAAAAGAAAAACTTAAATATCACATGGTCATAAGTATTCAGACCCTTTACTCAGACACTCATATTTAAGTCACATGATGTCGATTTCCTTGAGATCATCCTTGAGATGGTTCTACTCCTTCATTGGAGTTCAGTTTTGTTTAATTAAACTGATAGGACTTGATTTGTTAAGGCACACACCTGTCTTTATAAGACTTCACAGCGCACAGTGCATGTCAGACCAAATGGGAATCACGAGGTCAAAGGAACCAGCCAAGGAGCTCAGAGACAGAATTGTGGCAAGGCACAGATCTGGCCAAGGTTACAAAAGAGTTTTGGCAGTAATCAAGGTTCCTAAGAGCACAGTAGCCTCCATAATCAGAGTGGCCCGACGGAAGGCTCTCTTTAGTGCCGGACATATGAAAGCCCACATAGAGTTTGCTAAAAAAACACATGAAAGACTCCCAGATTATGAGATATAAGATTCTCTGGTATGATGAGATGAAGATAGAACTTTTTGGTGATAATTCTAAGCGGTATGTGTAGAGAAAACCAGGCACTGCTCATCATCTGCCCAATATAATCCCAACAGTGAAACATGGTGGTGGCAGCATCATGCTATGGGAGTGTTTTTCAGGGACAGGATGACTGGTTGCAATTGAAGGAAACATGAATGTGGCCAAGTACAGAGATATCCTGGATGAAAACCTCTTCCAGAGTGCTCTAGACCTCAGACTTGGTCGAAGGTCCACCTTTCAACAGGAAAATGACCCTAAGCACACAGCTAAAATAACAAAGTGGCTTCAGAACAACTCTGTGACCATTTTTAACTTTCCCAGCCAGAGCCCTGACCTAAACCCAATTGAGCATCTCTGGAGAGACCTGAAAATGGCTGTCCACCAATGTTCACCATCCAACCTGTTGGAACTTGAGAGGATCTGCAAGGAATAATGGCAGAAGATCCCCAAATTAAAGTGTGAAAAACTTGTTGCATCATTCCCAAGAAGACTCATGGCTGTACTAGCTCAAAAGGGTGCTTCTACTCAATACTGAGCAAAGGGTCTTTATGAACTGTTGTTTTATGCTTTTACTGAGTTTGCCAAGGCCAGGGACGGCCATGTTTAAGGAGGGAGGAGTGTAGGGGGGTGGAAGGTCCCCTCAGTGGCAGCCTCCTCCTTCTGTGTCACCCATGTGCCTCTTATGTGTTAACTGCCTTAATTGTACTGTGTATCCCTGTATGTTCTCCTTTAAGTGTTGCATAGGCAATGTATAATGTCCTGTAGTCTATTGTAAACTGCTGCACTATGTTCCTAGCTGTGTCACTGTTGCAGAGTTAGAGCCCTAGGACTCTGGAAGGGCCCTCGCTTCTGAAGGGGTAATAACAACATGTGGACTACTGTCTATCTGTGACTGCTACAGCTGTGGAGCGTGTCAGGGAGATATCAGGAATCCGGTGCTGTATTCTTCTATTTTTCTACTCCATCCTTGTTTATTAAAAGTTATTTTCCATGTTGGAGATCAGCTGCCTTTCTGGAGTATTAATCGCTTGGACTGCTTTGACCAGAACAGAGAAGGTAATCTGTGGGGAAAGAACTGTGTTGGGTCCATCTGTTTATGTTTATGGACCAGGGGTGCTCGCTGACAGTGTGCTCAGTTGACTCTGCCTATGCACTGTATCTTTAAATAACCCGGCCACCACTACCCCCGTTGCCCTTGCTTCACCCACACCAAGAATAGCTGGTCCAACTTCTATCGGGGTTTCAATCTCCTGTTATTACAGTTCCTGTCTCACCTCCTCCTCAGCAAAAGTAGTCTCCCCATCACTCCCCAACTGGGAGGACTGCAGAACTGCCTTGGCATAGTGTGAGCACACTTTGCTGAAGCTCATCTGTTTAGGTGATAAAGCTCACAACGCAGCCGAGCTGTTGAAAGGGATAAAAGAACAGACCGAACAATGGCTCTCCCCACTGAACCTCTAACCAGGTCTGGTTGGTAAGATAATGGGTGTAACTTGGTGGCGACTTTAAAGCTCAGCAAGCTGATAAACACTTTCCACGTATAGCCCAAGTGCTGAACTTAGTTGTATATTGTTTTTTAAAAACATACCCTGACTTGCCTGACCTACTTGCCAAGGTACTTTGTGTCAGCGCTAGAGCTGAGCGGAACGGGTTGGCCAAATTCAGAATCCGACGACTTTGGCTAAAGACGGGTTTCACGGATCGAAACCCGACCATAGCGTGAGGTCAGCCATGAGGTCGCCGACTCGCGCGCCAAAGTCACGCTGCCCACAATGCTTCACACTGTGGGCAGCGCGATTACATAGGCAGCGGCCCCCACCATGTTAGAGAAGGGCATTGAAGTGATTGGCTGGCTTTGTGTGGCGTCACAGTGCCTATAAAAGGCTGTGACCGCCATCTTACTTCTGCTGATCTTACCATAGGGAGAGGTTGCTGCTGCTCGTTCTCAATAGGGAGAGTGTTTAGGCAGGCCAAAAAAAAACAAATTGCTTCTGCTGATAGCGAATGTCACTGTACAACACAACAGTATAGTGTGCAGTGACAGGGGAGGATATATTTGTGTGCAGTAGCTCTGTTGGTTATTAGGCTGCCTTATAAGGCTCCCTGATAGATGCATTGCTGTTTGCACACTGCTGTGCAGAGTGCTTTTTTAAAAGCAAAAATATTTTTATTCCTTTTTTCTGCACAGTTACCAATCCTTCATTTTGTCACACTTTTTTGAGCAGCAGCTCTGTTGGTGATTAGGCTGCCTTATAAGGCTCCCTGATAGCTGCTTTGCTGTTTGCACACTGCTGTGCAGACTGCTTTTGTAAAAGCAAAATTCCTTGTATTCCTTTTTTTCTGCACAATAGATACTGAGCGTAAATTTTTTCACACACTGTATAGAGGTGTACGCTCCTCACACGCTACCGTGTACCGGCTGTTATCACGGACAAATACATGCTATATATGTGTGACTCCATAAAAAAATACACGGAGATTAACATTTTTCCATACATACACCGTATAGAGGTGTCCGATTATGAAACAGTATCGGATATCTGGTGTTCTTATTACGGTCACATCTACACAGAGTCAGCGTGTGTGTGTGACACTCCATAAATACATATACGGGCATTTCCATTTCTCCATACACCATATTGAGCTGTCCGATTATCAAACAGTATCGGATATCTGGTATTCTTATTACGGTCACGTCTACACAGGGTCAGTGTGTGTGTGACACTCCATAAATACATATATGGACATTTCCATTTCTCCATACACCGTATTGAGCAGTCCGACTCTCAAACAGTTGGATAACTGGTGTTCTTATTACGGTCACATCTACACAGAGTCAGCGTGTGTCTGTGAGACTCTGTAAATACATATACAGACATTTCCATTTCTCCATACACCATTTTGAGCTGTCCGATTATCAAACAGTATTGAATATCTGTTTTTTTATTACGGTCACATCTGCACAGAGTCAGCATGTGTGTGTGACATTCCGTAAATACATATGCAGAGATTGACAGTTTCACCAACAACGTACACAGCTGTACACCTCTGATACAGTACCGTATTTCTGCTTGTTGGATTACGGTGAAATACTTACTGGGTGAGCGTCTGTGACTCACAAAAAATATATACGGAGATTTCACTTCTTATATACACCTTACACAGCTGTACATTACTAATACAGTACCATTTCTCTGCTGGTATTTTTGGTACATTTTCCCAAACGTGAGGAAGTCTGGTGGAAGAGGCCGCGTACATGGGCGGGGGGCGCATCTGGTACTGATAGTGGTGGTGGTGCATCAGCTGGCTCTGGCAAAAGCACAATAGCAGCTAAGGCAGGAGGAGTTGAGCCTGCGGCATTGTCTGGCACAAGAAGGCCTTTAAGTTCTCTTTTCTGGGAGTAGATAAACAGCTTTTAAAGCGGAAGCATCAGGAACAGGTTTTGGCTTACATTGCCGAAACAGCCTCCAGCTCTATTGCCTCCTCTTCTGAAGTTACAAAAACTGCAAGCACAGAGTCATCAGTGCAGGACTCTGGTCAGGAACAACACCTTTCCTTGTGTCCTTCACCCACACCAAAAGTAAAGGATGCTGCAGCACACACTTCAGATTACTCCATGGAGCTCTTTTCACATACCATTCCTGGGTCATCAAGTCAAATCCTGAATTCCCCAGTCCAAGATGAATCTGACATGGAGTGCACTGATGCACAGCCACTGCTAGATGAATCTGCTGGTACATTCACCCACAGCAGTACATTGCCCTCGCAGTCTACTGAGCCCGAATCAGACCCTGATGAAACTCAGGTGCCCCTTCCCACATACTATACCACCTTACACGGTGACACAGAGGAAGGTACAGAGGAAGATGCAGATGACACTGAAGACCAGGTAATGGATGACTCAGTTGTTGACCCAGATTGGCATCCATTGGGGGAAGAGGGTGCTGGTGACAATAGGTCACAACAGGAGAAGGATCCATAGCAGGCATTGTCATCGCAGCAGCGGTTATCCGGCAGGCCCGTTTCTGTCAAAAAACTTGGCAAGAAAACTAAAAGAGTTGCAGGACAGCTTGGCCAGATGGTCAAATTAGCACAGCATGCAAGCCCTGAAAATTTGTATCATAGTAGGAAGAGTGCAGTGTGGCACTTTTTTGAACAAAATCCTACTGATGACAGAAACGTTATCTGTAAGAAGTGCCGAAGGACCTTTAGCAGAGGGAAAAACCTAAGAAATTTGAATACCAGTTGCATGCTTAGACATTTAACCAACATGCACTTGCAAGCGTGGACGGACTACAAAAGCTCAGGTAGCACATGTGCACCTGCTCCGACTGAAGTTAGCTGGCAACGCTCCATCGCTTCCCCCACTGTAAGGTCACCGCTAAGCACACCACCATCAAGAAATGTTGAGGTGTCGTCGCAAGGCCAAAGCAGTCAGGCAATCACAATATTTTCGTGCGGAAACACTGAATCTAGGCCATCAACTCCCTCACCATCACCAACCCCTTCTCAGTCCGTCATGTCCAATGCTAGTTCCCCCATATGCAGTTCTCAAGTCCAGCTCACCCTACCAGACACTCTGAGTAGGTCAAGAAAGTACTCATCCTCTCATCAGCGTACAATGGCTTTGAACGCCTACACTGCTAAACTGATCTCATTAGAGATGATGGCCTTCCTTTTGATAGAAAGCAAAGCTTTCCGAGAGCTCATGGCCTACGCTGTGCCACGCTATCACCTACCCAGTCGGCACTTCTTTTCTCGAAAAGCCATCCCTGCCCTCCACCGGCATGTGAAAGACTGCATTGTCCATGCACTAAAACAATCAGTGAGTGGAAAGGTGCACCTTACAACAGATGCATGGGCCAGTAGGCATGGCCAGGGCCGTTACGTGTCCATCACTGCGCACTGGGTTAATGTGGTGGATGCAGGCTCCACAGGGGGCAGCAGCAGTTGAACAGTGCTGCCTAGCCCATGGTATAGGAAACAGTTGGCTGTAGGCATTCGACCCTCTTCCTTATCCAGAAGCGAAAGCTCATCGACAGAGCGCAGTCGCACGAGCACTCCATCCACATCTCTCAGTGTTGCATACGAAGTGTCCCACTATCAAACAGCTAGTGGTAAGCGGCAGCAGGCTGTTTTAAAAATGATGTCTTTGGGCAACAACAGACACACCGCGGAGGTACTGGCCGACTACTTGCATTGACAAACTGAGTCATGGCTGGGCAGTCTACATCTTGAGCCAGGCAAGGTAGTCAGTGATAATGGGCGGAATTTTGTGGCAGCCATAGCCCTTTCAAAACTCACACACATACCTTGCCTGGCTCGCACCTTGAACCTGGTGGTGCATTGCTTCCTAAGTAATTATCCGGAGTTAACAGCCCTGCTCCATAAGGTGCGAAGACTGTGCTCGCACATCCGTCACTCAAACATCCACTCCAGTCATATGCAGAAGCTGCAGCGATCACTCAACCTCCCCAAGCACCGCCTAATCATAGACGTTGCTACAAGATGGAACTCCACCATGCACATGGTTGAGAGGCTGTGCAAACAGAGGCAGGCTGTAATGCATTTGTGGAAGGATACACGGGCAGGCAGTTTGAGGGCAGACATGGAATTGTCGGGTGTGCAGTGGTCAAAGCTGAAAGACCTCTGTAAAGTCAGTCAGTGTTTTGAGGAATGCACATGGTAAGCGCAGACGACGCCATCATAAGCATGAGCATACCACTTATGCGTCTGCTCATGCAAACTTTGACGCATATTAAGGATCAGGCGTCTGCAGCTGAGGAGCAACAGGAGGAGGAGGAGGAGGGAAGCCTTGATGACAGTCAGCCATTGTCTGGTCAGGGAACTGTCGTGGATGAGGTGGAGGAAGAAGAGGAAGGTGAGGAGGAGGATGAGGGGGATGATTATTTAGGGGAGGAGGATGCTTCTAAGGGGGCAATAGAAAATGTGGGCGTGCCAAGGTCAGCTACAGGGTTTGTGCGTGACTGGAGGGATGTGGATTTGCCAGAAAAGTGCTCCTCCACCTACCACTAGCAGTGCATTATTGACACCTGGAACATTGGCCCACATGTGTGACTATGCCTTGCGGATCTTAAAAAGGGACCCCCGCATTGCCAAAATGATGAGGGATGATGACTACTGGTTGGCCAGCATCCTCAATCCACGCTATAAAGGCAAATTACACAACATCATGCCACAGGAGAACCTAAAGCTAATTTTGGCTACCAAATAAGCAACTCTGGTAAACAGGTTGTTTGAGGCATTCTCAGCACACAGCAGCAGAGCTGGTTCTCCCACGAGCTGTAGTGGGCAAAATGGAAGAGGTGTTCGTGGCGCACACAGCTGAACTGGCGTTGGAGTCAGGGGTTTCCTGACAATGTTGTGGTCTAATTTCTCAAGTCCCGTGCACACGACAGCTAATACAGAATCGATTGCAAGTGACAGGAGACAGCAGTTGTCAACTATGGTTACAAACTACTTCTACTCCCATATCGAGGTTCTCCCTCACAGGTCATTCCCCTTGGATTATTGGGCCTCAAAACTGGACACATGGCCTGAATTGGCACAATATGCCTTACAGGAGCTCGCTTGACCTGATGGTAGTGTGCTATCTGAAAGAGTCTTCAGTGCTGCTGGCTCAATCCTGACAGAAAAAAGGACCCGTCTGTCGACCCAAAATGTTGATGATTTAACCTTCATTAAAATGAACCATACATGTTTTTCAAAAGATTTTGTCCCACCCTCCCCTGATAACACATAAGTTGCCAGAAAAAAGGCTCGCTTTTGTCCTCCTCTTCCTCTAACTTCTCCAATTCCTCCATTTGCAGCAGCTGAAAGTCCAGCCTACACATCAACATATGCCATTTTTTAAAACACCCAAAATGGGCTGCCTCCCCACCCCAGGACCGGGGTCAACACCTGCCGCATCCAGGCAAGTGCAGTTGCCCTGAACAGGTATGTGGCCCCACCCTTGGTTGACGGGACTGGCACAGGGCCTCTTATAGTACAATAAAGTGTCTCTGATGGTGGGGGGGGCCACTCACTGTCAGACACTCTGGTGTACTATGAGGGGCCCTGTGCCAGTACCGGCGCCCATGAGTGGGACCCCCTGCTTGCTCAGGGACACAGAACTTGCAATACTTACCTCTCCCTGCTCCACCGCTGTGTAGTCTGGCCAGTTAAATCCGTCACAGGGACGGCCACTACAAATTTGGTGTACTGATCGATGATGGCTAAGATGTAGCTATGTCCTGTGCAGCTAGCCTCTACCTTCAGAGTACCAATGGCTACCATTTGTAATGGACGTCAACTCCCAATCGGGTGCAGTGGTGCTTTATGATCACCTTTCACATTTTTCATAGTCACAGACGTGTAACATTCCTGCCACCATTTTTAAATGAGTCCTCTCATGGCAATCCAATAGAATCCCCTACGGCCTGTGGCTTGTGTGTTTTTCACTCTAAAGTGACCAGATAGATCATGATAGGCAGTGAGGACCATGTCTACAGCTCTCCCTGTGATCACAATTTGATGGAGATAAGTTTCGGTGATGGGATCGACGCTGCTGCGATACAGCAACCCTTTCTTCACTAATTTGCGTTTTAGCTGTAACCACAGTTAAAGTTTTTGAGGGTCAGCATCGCCTCTGCAAATTCTCCCGGGAGGTTTTCCCATGATTACTAATTCAAGAACATCTAAAATCACTCGACTTTACGTCTGTACTTTTATCCATCTACCTTCCTCTAGCGGAGAGTCTGGACTGGCAGACTGACACTGAAATATAAACGAAGATTTCAAAGTACTACAACACTGTATACTGGTGTACGTTTCAAATACATTTCCCTTTTTCTGATTTTTATATTCAGGTGTTATCCATACTGATCCTGTGAGAGTTTGTGTCTTACTCTGGTAAAATATAAGGAGATTTAAAATGACACCAACTCTGTATGCAGCTGAACTATTGTAAAACATTACCCTTTTTCAAGTTTTTATATTCTTGTGTAATACATACTGAGCCTGTGAACGTCTGTCTGTAACTCCAGAAATATATTTGTAGATTAAAGATTAACCCCACACTGTATACAGCTGTACGCTTGTGATACCTTACCCATTTACTGCTTTTTATATAGTGGTCTAATCCATACTTAGCCAGTGAGAGTCTGTTTCTGACTCTGGAAATATCTACTGAGATTTACAATTACCCCAACACTGTATGCAGCTGTACGCTTCTGATCCATTACCCTTTTACTGCTTTTTATATTGTGTAATCCATACTGACCTGTTGTGAGCTCATCTGTTCATTCATCTTTTGTGTCCGAGGATCTCCCTCTTCTGGTGAAGGTAGTGAGGCTGATTTGAATGAAAGAAATCAAACACCTGATCAGGTGGATCGTGACTGGGTAACGGGAACTACAGACTGGATATAAGGCAGCCGACGCCCTTCTGAGTCGCTGGTGATTTCTCTGCTGGCTTCTTGGAGACCAGTCTGATTCCTGCTTCCCAAAGATAATGTCAGGAACACAGCACTGCACTTGCTCACTGAGCCAGGGCGCGTGTCCTGAGTACAAAGACTGTGCACAAAGATACCTGCGGAGCGAGCAGCAGTGGTGACAATGCATGCTCCAGGACCTGAATCACGTGACTGCTGGGGGCGTGGCCTAAGCTCCACAGAGCTAGGAGCTGCAGGGAAACTCCTAGAAGGGTAACTACAGGACAATGTTACCAAGGAGCATAGACAGAGACAGACACCAGATCAAGCTGGGTCAAAGCACGAGATAGCAGGACAGTACCAAAGGGCTTAGACAGAAAGAATAGTCAGGACGTAGCAATAGATCAGAAAACCAGAACAGGTACTAGACGGTACAATAGGGGTAAACTGTAACGGAGTAACGATAGCCAAGCAAGGAGGTCAGAAGCAGAAAAGACAATGGTACCAAAAACGAGAGACGGAGTACAGAGTGAAGGAACAAGCCGGGTCATACACGGGAAGCAAACAAACAATGCAGAGTACACGCACACCAGGGGTCAGACACACCAGAATAGCAGTATAACTGACAGAGAATGCCAGTATGGAGTGAGCATAAATACCCCTCCCAAATCCAAAGAGAGGCCGGCAATGTTAACCCTGTCAGAACAGGACATTAACCATGTCCTAACCATGACAGATAAGTTTTTGCTCTTCTATTGAACTTATTAGTTTTGGCTTTGTTTACCTTGTTTTTTGAGTTCAGCCATCCCCGGCCGGGGGTGTGCTGGATTCTTTTTCCTTGATCAGTGTTCTCTTTTGCTCTGCTTCCAGAATATTCTGAGTGCTGATATAGGGTTTGAAGTCTAGTGACTTCAGGGTCCTTTTTGCTTATCAGTTGTGTTGGTAGTATTTTTTGGCAGGGTTTTCTCGGATTGCAGACAGCAGCTTTTCTGTCCTGTCCTTTTTTAGTTAGCTTGGGCCCCATCATTTGCTCAACCTATCTTTCTGTGTTAGTGTTTTCGTCTTGCTTCACAGTCATTATATGTTGGGGGCTGCCTATTGCTTTGGGGTCTGCTCTGGGGCAGTCAGTTTTTCCCTTTTCTCTCTTTAGGCTCGTGTAGATCTCCGGCTGTGACGAGGTGTCTAGGATCACCGAAGGAACACTTCATGGCTACTGCTAGTTGTGTGATAGGATCAGGGGTCTGCAATCCGCTAGTTTCCAACCTCTCTGTTTTTCTGGGCTGAGCGTGTGTTTTGTTTTTTCCTCCTCGGTGACTCAATCATAAAAGAATCACCAGCCACTCAGAAGGGCGTCGGCTGCCTTATATCCAGTCTGTAGTTCCCGTTACCCAGTCACGATCCACCTGATCAGGTGTTTGGTTTCTTTCATTCAAATCAGCCTCACTACCTTCCTTCACCAGAAGAGGGAGATCCTCAGACACAAAAGATGAATGAACAGATGAGCTCACAACAGTAAAAAAAATACTACCAATACTACCAACACAACTGATAAGCAAAAAAGACCCTGAAGTCACTAGACTTCAAACCCTATATCAGCACTCAGAATATTCTGGAAGCAGAGTAAAAGAGAACACTGATCAAGGAAAAAGAATCCAGCACACCCCCGGCCGGGGATGGCTGAACTCAAAAAACAAGGTAAACAAAGCCAAAACTAATAAGTTCAATAGCAGAGCAAAAACTTATCTTTGGGAAGCAGGAATCAGACTGGTCTCCAAGAATCCAGCAGAGAAATCACCAGCGACTCAGAAGGGCGTCGGCTGCCTTATATCCAGTCTGTAGTTCCCGTTACCCAGTCACGATCTACCTGATCAGGTGTTTGGTTTCTTTCATTCAAATCAGCCTCACTACCTTCCTTCACCAGAAGAGGGAGATCCTCGGACACAAAAGATGAATGAACAGATGAGCTCACAACACTGACCCTGAGAGCGTCTGTGTCTCACTCATTAAAAAAATAAGGAGATTTATAATGTTTAAACAATACTATATGTACCTTGTATCTGGTGATAAGGTAACCTTTCTATACTTTTTATATTTTTGGCTAATGCATACTGGGACTGGGAGCATCTGTGTCTGCCTCATGAAATATCTACGGAGATTTAGAATGTTTAAACTATACTATATATACCTAGTATCTGGTCATACTGTACCCTTTTTCAACTTGTTACATTATTGTCAAATACATACTGAGCGTGTGAGCATATGTGTCTGCCTCCTGAAATACATACGGATATTTTTTAGTATTTTAAGTATACTATATATACCTTGTATCTGTTGATCCAGTACCCTTTGTGCCCGAAATTCATCCTCCACTCACCACTCAAAGTGCATCATTGACACCTGGAACATTGGCACACATGTGTGATTATTTCTTGCAGATCTTCTTTTTATATTATGATGTGATCCATACTGAGCCTGTGAGAGGCTGTGTGTTACTCTTGAAATATATATGTAGATCGCCAAATGACCCCAACACTGTATACAGCAGTACACTTGGGATCCATTCCTCTTTTACTGCTTTTTATATTGTTGTGTAATCCATACTGGGCCTCATAGCGTCTGTGTCTGCCTCCTGAAATAAATGCGGATATTTTGAATGTTGAAACTATACTATATATACCCTGGATCTGGTGATACTGTACCCTTTTTCTACTTTTTAGTTTGTTGTCTAATCCATACTGGCCATGACAGCGTCTGTGTTTGCCTCCTCAAATATATACGTAGATTTATAATGTTGAAACTATACAATATATCCCTGTTATCTGGTGTTAAAATGAAACGCCACGCAGGGTCGGGGGTTACTCAGTACCGGGCCTTTCAGGCTCTTTTAAGGGGGAAGTATGTCACGGTGGTGATTGGGACCCGGTCCGTGGCCCTGTGTGTCCAATAAAGAAGATGACAGTTCAGATGAGGGGTAAGATGGTATAATTAATTTGGAAAAGGGGGATCGTGACGCCACCCGTGGTACTTGGCTAGGGTAGCCGACGCTGCAATGCAGATCCTCTGGGCCGGTGTTAAAGCAGCCAAGATGATGAAGCTCTACATGGGCAGAGCTGTATCCCAGGGCAGTTGAGATGGTGTTTGTAAGCCATTGACGGTGATGGTGAGTGTAGCGTGTGTAGCAGGCGAGTTGTAAAAGCCACCAGAACACAGTTGGGTGCAGTTTCTGAGTTTTTCCTCAAAAGTTTTGTGCACAAGATGACCCGATTGGTACTGTGTCATCCGAGGGAGGGGTCCAGCAAACTCCAAGGTAGATCAGGAACACCAGTTCAAGACTCCTCCTTGTGTATCCTTTCTAGGCCATGTCTCTGCGCTGATCTCTCCCTTCCTTCCTGCTATGCGCCTTCGCAAACAGTGTCCCAAGCCGGCAGCAACGGATCACACCAGGTGACGTGGACCAGGCTCCGGGGTCCTTTATTCCAACTGCTGACTTTTTGAGTATTGAATGCGGCTGCGACTCAGGCACTTTAAGTTACCTCAGCCTCCGTCTTTCTAGCTGAGTCCTGTATTTCTCCACTACTTTCAGGAGCCACCTTCCCCAATGAGGCCTGGTCCTTCCTTCTCCAGAAACGGGCCTCACAGGTGGCTTATTGCACTTCCTGTGCCCCAAGGACCCCTTCCCTCCAGTCTAGGACCTTGGAAAAGATTTTTCTCTCTTCTCTGATGCTCAGCCCTCTCACAGCAATCCTCTTACTCTGTCCTGTCACCGACTGACAACTCTCTAGAAAGATCCATTTACCTCAGACTAGCCCCACCCATCAACTGTCAGCTTGCTCTCTCTGATTGGATGCCCACAATCACTCCACTACCTAAGCTCCTCCCACTGTACCTACCTTCCACACTAACCCCCCAACACCCTTTCCTAGTCAGTCTGTGATGAGGCCATCCTCCCGCCGGGTACACCCAGAAAGCACTGACTAGTGTGTGTTGAGTGCAGGGTTAGGAGTCCTGAATGGTGATCCCTCCTTACCTGAGGGTGGGATACCACACCTTAGGAAGGTGCAGATGAAAGTGCCGGTTCCCTGAGCAGGTGGGGGGTCCTACTCGTGGGCAATGGCAGTGGCACAGGGCCCCTCATAGTACACAAAAGTGTCTCTGCCGGTGGGAGGGCCCACTCGCCGTCAGGCATACCGTCATACTATGAGGGGCCCTGTGCCAGTGCCGTCGCCCACGAGTGGGCCCCCCATGCCTGCTCAGGGCCACAGCACTTGCAATAGTTACTCTGCTCCACCGCCGTGACGTCTTCCGCCTTTCCTGACAGTGACATTCAGGTTAGAGAGTGCGATGACATCACGTCTGTATGCCCTCTACCGAAACAGTACAAGTGCAGAGAGCTTGAAGATGGCAATGCTGAGGAGTCCAGAGTAGAGCAGTGCCCAGCGAGGAGAGGTATATACAGTGGGGAAAAAAGTATTTAGTCAGTCAGCAATAGTGCAAGTTCCACCACTTAAAAAGATGAGAGGCGTCTGTAATTTACATCATAGGTAGACCTCAACTATGGGAGACAAACTGAGAAAAAAAAATCCAGAAAATCACATTGTTTTTTTTTTCATTTTATTTGCATATTATGGTGGAAAATAAGTATTTGGTCAGAAACAAAATTTCATCTCAATACTTTGTGATATATCCTTTGTTGGCAATGACAGAGGTCAAACGTTTTCTGTAAGTCTTCACAAGGTTGCCACACACTGTTGTTGGTATGTTGGCCCATTCCTCCATGCAGATCTCCTCTAGAGCAGTTATGTTTTTGGCTTTTCGCTTGGCAACACGGACTTTTAACTCCCTCCAAAGGTTTTCTATAGGGTTGAGATCTGGAGACTGGCTAGGCCACTCCAGGACCTTGAAATGCTTCTTACAAAGCCACTCCTTCGTTGCCCTGGCGGTGTGCTTTGGATCATTGTCATGATGAAAGACCCAGCCACGTTTCATCTTCAATGCCCTTGCTGATGGAAGGAGGTTTGCACTCAAAATCTCACGATACATGGCCCCATTCATTCTTTCATGTACCCGGATCAGTCGTCCTGGCCCCTTTGCAGAGAAACAGCCCCAAAGCATGATGTTTCCACCACCATGCTTTACAGTAGGTATGGTGTTTGATGGATGCAACTCAGTATTCTTTTTCCTCCAAACACGACAAGTTGTGTTTCTACCAAACAGTTCCAGTTTGGTTTCATCAGACCATTGGACATTCTCCCAAAACTCCTCTGGATCATCCAAATGCTCTCTAGCAAACTTCAGACAGGCCCGGACATGTACAGGCTTAAGCAGTGGGACACGTCTGGCACTGCAGGATCTGAGTCCATGGTGGCGTAGTGTGTTACTTATGGTAGGCCTTGTTACATTGGTCCCAGCTCTCTGCAGTTCATTCACTAGGTCCCCCCGCGTGGTTCTGGGATTTTTGCTCACCGTTCTTGTGATCATTCTGACCTCACGGGGTGGGATTTTTCGTGTTGCACCAGATCGAGGGAGATTATCAGTGGTCTTGTATGTCTTCCATTTTCTAATTATTGCTCCCACAGTTGATTTCTTCACTCCAAGCTGGTTGGCTATTGCAGATTCAGTCTTCCCAGCCTGGTGCAGGGCTACAATTTTGTTTCTGGTGTCCTTTGACAGCTCTTTGGTCTTCACCATAGTGGAGTTTGGAGTCAGACTGTTTGAGGGTGTGCACAGGTGTCTTTTTATACTGATAACAAGTTTAAACAGGTGCCATTACTACAGGTAATGAGTGGAGGAAAGAGGAGACTCTTAAAGAAGAAGTTACAGGTCTGTGAGAGCCAGAAATCTTGATTGCTTGTTTCTGACCAAATACTTATTTTCCACCATAATATGCAAATAAAATGAAAAAAAACAGACAATGTGATTTTCTGGATTTTTTTTTCTGTTTGTCTCCCATAGTTGAGGTCTACCTATGATGTAAATTACAGACGCCTCTCATCTTTTTAAGTGGTGGAACTTGCACTATTGCTGACTGACTAAATACTTTTTTTCCCCACTGTATACACTGTAGAATGACATATGGGGCCCATCATACACTGTAGCATCATCCATTTTGCCCATCATATACTGGAGCATTCCAAATGGGGGACATCAGACACTGGAGCAGCATTTACGGGGCCCATAATACACTGGAGCATTAGAAATGGGCCCATTATATATTGAGCATTATTTGGGCCCATCATACACTGGAGCATCATCCATTTGGCCCATCATATACTGTAGCATTATGTGGAGCTCATCATATACTGTATGGAACATTATATGGGACCAATTATTCTGTATGGAGAAATATATGGGGCTCATTATTCTGTATGGCGCACTAGGTGGTGGCCATAATACTGTATGGAGTAATATACTGTCCGTTTTTTGAGCTATTGTAGAATTTAAAATAGATATCAGTCATGTCATGTAAGCAGTGAAGTATTTTTCATTGTACTATACCTATATTTCTGTGCCGTATCGGAGCATTATGATTTGTGGTATGTGTTAAAAGGGTGCACTGACACTCTTTGGCCCAGGGCACATGAAAACCTGGCGCCAGCCCTACCCCCCCACAACTTTAGCCAAATAACCCCCAGTTTTCAATGCGTAACTATTATTATAAAGTAAATTAAGGTTGCCAAGCTTAAGTAATAAGAATTGATGTCATTGGCATTGAAATGGGCACTGTAGGTGTGTTTACTGTCCTCCACTCCCTGCCGACTTTGCTTCACCATTGACTTGCATTGGGTTTTGTGTTTCAGTCGGACCCCGACTTTTCCCTATAGTCGGCCGATTTCGTTCGACCCGACTTTTTAGAAAGTCGGGTTTCATGAAACCTGAATCGACCCGAAAAAAGGCAAATTCGCTCATCTCTAGTCAGCGCACATTTCCAAAACTAATGTCAGACTTTTGGCAGACTAGCTTTGCTGCAGCAGCGCTTTAATTTGCCTCGTCACCGACTGATTTGTGAACTGCCCACACGCTATAATTCGACCTTTAATAAGAATAATAATAATTTTATTTCTATAGTGCCAACATATTCCACAACACTTTAGATTTTAGAGAGGACTTGTACAGACAATAAAATACATTACAGAATAACATTAATCACATTACAGACTATGGAACTCTCTGCCATATGATGTTGTAATGAGTGATTCCCTACTAAAATTTAAGAAAGGACTGGATGCCTTCCTTGAAAAGTATAATATTACAGGGTATATACACTAGTTTCCTTAATATTGCGTTGATCCAGGGAGCTAGTCTGATTGCCGTATGTGGAGTCGGGAAGGAATTTTTTTCCCCAATGTGAAGCTTACTGTTTGCCACAGGGTTTTTTTTGCCTTTCTCTGGATCAACAGGTTAGGGCAGGTTAGGATAGGATATGGGTTGAACTAGATGGACTTAAAGTATCCCTTCAACCTTAATAACTATGTTACTACGTTACTATGTTACTATGTTACATAAACAATAGCTACCAAGAGGAATGAGGGCCATGCCCGCAAGCTTACAATCTATGAGGAAAAAGGGGAGACACAAAAGATGGGTGGTAACAATTGCTTTCATTGCTCTGTTCAACCATAATGTAAGAAATCTTGTGTTCATGTAATGCTGCATGAGCCAGCTACCAACCAGTATGTGTAAAAGTACGGACACAGAGGGCTATTAAATGCATAAAGACTGTGAGAACAAGATACAAGGATCCTGGTTATGAAGAAAATTTTGAATGGGCAACACTCTGATAGTTACAAAAATGTGTTGAGGCGGTAGGCGGTTCATATGTTGGAAGTGCTTGGAAAGCAGTGTCTGAATTCCAGCGTCTCAATGCCCGTCAGTGTAACCATCAACCCCCACACATAACAATGTCGAGTGGGTGTGGATCGATGACATTTATGAAGTTCTTCAAAACTTTGAGTACTGCACAAAGATGGTTAGCACTGATGACACCATTGTCAGCATAACCATCCCGCTGCTCTGTCTATTAAAACATTCGCTGCAGAATCTCAAAGAGGAAGCTTTGAATGCTGAGCAGGTGGCTATGGAGAAAGATTTTACAGTGGCTGATACCACACAGCCCAGCCTCACACAATAATCTCAAGCCACATTGGGTGATGACAAGGAACAGGAGGAGGGGGAGAAGGGTGAGGTGAAACAGTAGTTTTTGGTCTGCGCTACAGAAACGACTCCCAATCCCACAATGCCAGCTTCATGCTTGTCCAGCATGGATGGCCTGAAGAGGAGAAGGAGGAGGAGGCTATGCATCATGAGGAGGAGAGGATGGTTAGTGTTCTGGTGAGGACACTGAACGTTTGACTCTTTGTAGTCTGTCACACATGGCAGAGTTCATGTCCAGATGCCTTTCCCAAAACCCTTGCGCAAAACACATTTTGTCCAACATGAAAAACTGGCTGTGCTCCTTTGTTGGCTAATGGTACAAGGAGAAATTTTCTTCTCTCATGTCGGAGGCAGACGTGCCATTTTCAGTGCAGGTATGCCAGAGGGCTGTTGTGAAAGACTTGCGAAAAAGGCTACCCTCAGACAACACTGCTGGCAGAGATACCAACTTTAGTAACCCACAAGGATTATAGGGGAGGGCACGCACATCACGCACACCAGGTGTAACTCAGGGGGGAAATGTCCACCAACTGTCACATCAGCAAGGGTTATCTGTGGGTGTAACTAAGACGAGGAGGAAGAAGTTAACCAAGATGACGAAGGACTACTTAAGTGACCATACCAGCGTCTTTCCTTATTCTTCAGTGCCCTTTAATTATTGGTTGTTCAAGCTGCATATTTGGCCCAACGTTTCCTTCCACACCTTGGAGGTGCTGCTATGCCCTGCTGCAAGTGTGTTGTCTGAGTAGGTTTTTAGTTTAGCTGGTGCAATCATAGCGGATAGGGGCAAACACCTGTCAATGGAAAATGCAGACAGGCTGAGACTTCTAAAATCTTCTGGCTTTCCAGCGACTTTGTAAGCACTATGGATGACAGCAGCATAATGTAAAAGTAGCCCAAATGTTTTGTTTGGGAAGTTGTCTTAGCATCCATCCCTTACCATCCAAACCAAGGTTGTTCATGAAATCACCTCTTCCTCCTCCTCCTACTCATGCAGCAAGTACTTAGCAGTCATGTATGTATACCCCACTTAGATAATGTTTTGTACTTTGTGAAAACTTGGCACCTTGTGCTATGGTGAAATTTGTACTCCCTATTGATTCCCTTGCTGACACACTCTAACAGCGGAGTAATGAAGATAATTGTCCCTGCTAAATTGTCACGTAAGATTATCTGTACCCGGATTGCGCCAGTCGCACAACTGCTAGATAAAGATATGCTATTTTTTAAAATAATAGAAAATTATTATGCTTTTTAATCTTCTTGCTGACACACTCCAGATCCAGAGTAATGAAGATTATTGCAATTTTTATCATTTTTGCAGGATGCAGCTAGGCCTCTTTATGTTGGCTTGGTTTTTCTGTGTGATGCATATATAGTGCTGAACAGCCCACCTGCTAATACTATGGGCGTGATCAATAGGCTGTTCAGACACTTTGCATCACACTTATCTGTGTGACTTATGTCTTATGCAAGCCTTATTTTTGTGCATTTTTCCACTAGGCAGCCGGCCTCTCCATTGTTTGGGTGAGTGGCTGATTGTTTTCATCAGTGGAATACACCTGTGCTGCCCCAGCCTTTATCAGTCGGGGTCTGCTGCATCCTGCTAGTGCATTAGTCAAGGTTTTGGTGAGTCTACCTCTCATGTTATGTGTTTTTTTTATTTGATATTTTTGCTGTTATGCAGATTATTGCCCCTTCTAAATTGTCACATGATTATTTCTACCCGGATTGCACCAGTCGCATAACTGCTAGACAAATATTAGGTATTTTAAGTATAAAATAGAAGAGAGCTGCAGCATGTACTTGCAATAATGAGGACACCCAGCTGCCTGCCTTTCCTTCTATTAAAGCTCTCCCTAATAAATTCACACCTAGCAAACAACTAATCTTGACAATATTCAGCTCTTAAAAGAGCTTTTTGGAAATAATGCTCACTGTAACTGCCTATCACTTTCCCTAAACTCCTTTCACTGTCCCTACGCTGATACTACGCTCTCCCTATGCTTTTTCTGGCTGCAATGTGCACAAGATGGCACCGGCTGCCTTTAAATAGACCCTTTGATGCTGGAAGGACAGCCAGTCACAGTAATGCCACACCAAAGTTGGCACCGGCATTACTGTTATTGGCAAGCCAGCCCAGCATGTTCTTTGGCTGCAAATAAAGCACCAAACATGCTGGGCTGATCACTCGAATATACTGAGGTGAATACCTGATTACTCGCCGATTAACGAATAGCCTGAATCCATACTATTCGTGCGAGTAACTAATAGTGACAAATGTATTCACTCATCTCTAGTCACCTGTAATTCTTCACAACTGCAAGGCAAAGCTGTGTTTCTTGCCTGCTGACTGATAAGTTTTGTCAAACTGTAAATGTTGCACTATTGATGCGTATATCAGAAGATAATCCACTGTCATATGTAACGATAGCGTGGCATTTGCAATTTCACATCATTGGTCTCTCAGCAGCAGGCAACAAACATAGGTCAACTAATCTCAGCCCCTATATACTGAGCTTATCTAACAGTATATCTCTCCTTAGCCCCATGTATACAGCCCATCCTGTAGCATGTCTCTCCTTCAGCCTTTCTTTATACTGCTTATAATGCATTACATCTCTCCTCTCAGCCTTTATACAGAGCCCCATCATGCAGTGCATTCCACCTTTGAGACCCCTACTGCAACGCATGTCTCCTCTCAGCCACTGTAAACAACCCCTCTCCTTGATATAACCTTTTTTGCACTGTAATTAATTAGTCTCTGCCCCCTTTTCATGACATCATCCCTCACAGAAGAAGCTGTTTTTAGACAAAGCAAAGCTATGCTGGCAGAAAGTCTACTGAGTGAGTGCACTGCACCTGATCAGCTGTCAGCTTTTTTGTGACTGGTTATTAATAATAGAGGGGTCCCCATGCCACCTTTTAAAAATTTAAATAATTTAAAAAAAATGTGGTGTTCACATTTTTTGACAACCAACCAAGCTAAAACAGGCTACTGGGGGATAGTATTTTTCGATTGAGAAGGGGCTATTGATATTAGCCCACCCAGTCTAAAAATAGCAGCCCACAGCCACCCAGGAAAAGCAAATATCTTAGATACACCAATTCTGGTGCTTTGTCTGACTCTTCCCACTTGACCTGGTATGGTTGGAAACTGAGGTAATATCAATGGTGTTGATGACAGCTTTGTAATTTCAGCTGACATCAAGCCCTAGGGTTAGTAGTGTTGAGGCGTCTTTCAGACGTCCCCATTTCTAACCCTGTAAGTTTAAGTTAAAAAACAAAAAACACACACGCAGAGTAAATTATTTGAACTATAACTCCCCGAACCTCTTTTACCCATTTATTATATTCCAAATAAAAAAAAACAGTACTCCTCATCTCTCCGCCAATAATCTACAGTATATGTCCCATGAAGTGCTCCAACTCAGCTACATCTGGATGCATTGTTGAGCTGTGACATGATGTGACCGCTCAGTCCTACATCTAGGAGACACTGAGCTGAGAGTGAGAAGGCAGCTTGAGTACCAAATGGTTAGGTCAGTAAGGTGACTGTAATTCATCAACTATGAACTATGCTCAGCTTATTGACATCACTGCTCGGCCCTGAAGCTGCTGCTGGAACACATTGATGCTGTGAACTATGGTTACCATGGGTGTGTATTTTACTGTATATTAAGAACCCTGTGCAGACTTACAGCAGGAGTCTGTGCACGTGTTACAGAAGAACAGAGAGTGTGTGAGGAGTGCTGCCGTGAGCTTACCTGCCCGAGCGCAGGACCTGAGACACGTGACCACCGGGAGCGTGGCTGGAGACAGAGCCAAACGCTGAGTAGCTGTGGTGACCGGCGAAGCCGGAGAGTAGTCAAGCCGGGAGGTCCATAAAGTGCCAAAGGGTGAGATACTAAGAGTGGTCAATATGTAGCAAAAAGGTCAGGAAGCCGGAGATAGCTGTACAGTACAAACGGGGCAGACAGGTGGGAAGTTAGAGTACCAAACCGAAGGTCAGAGTCAGAAACAGACAACAAGCACATAGTCACAAGGCAATGCATAGAATGAGAAAACAGACCGGGTCATATACAAGAAAGCAATCGGACTAAACAGTATGCAAGCACACCAGGGGGTCAGACACACAGCCAAGACAGATGTATCACTGACAAGGATCCCCAGACAAAGATGAGTAAGTATAGACCTCCCCAAACCAAAAGGAGGCCATACAAAATTAACCTTGAGAGGACAGGGAAGGAAGCCTGTCCACAACCATGACACTGTACTTGTTATTAAAGGGAACCTGTCAGCAGGATTGTGCACAGTAACCTACAGACACTGTCAGGTCGGTGCCATTATACTGATTAAAATGATATCTTGGTTGATGAATTCTGTCTTGTGGTGGTTGTTTAATCTTTATTTTCAGCTTTGAATTAATTACATGCTTGTGCTTCGGGGTGGGCCTGTGGAGGGATTATTTATGTGGTGCTCTGATTAGGTATTCATAATCAAGACTGCTGACAGGTCACTAATCCCTGTCACTTTATGGTAACCAAGAAAGTGTGAAAAATTTGGTACCACACAATGGTATAAAATTCTAAAAACCACATCTTTATTGACATAAAACACATAATAACAATAATAGAAAGGTATTAAACAATAGGAAGAAGAAGTGCGAAACGCGCTTTGGGGCAGAAGGGACGTCCTGGGATTTACCACCAGCTGACACTTTAGAGGTATTTGTCGTTCATTGCTCACCTTTCCTGCGGTTAGCACTGTTCAGGGGATAAAATATTAGAGTGGACCGTTATTTTTGGCTATTCAATTTTATTATGTCAGCCATAGACCATAATATTGATAGTCTTTAGATTACTTCATTGACTATAGTTCCCTCATTATTATTGGCTTATTTATATGGGTGTGCTCAAATGTCGCTGACAATATGCTATCGTAGGATTTCCCATGGACTTTTTTAGTCCCTTTACCTATTATTTAATACCTTTCTATTATTGTTAATATGTGTTTTTGTCAATAAAGATGTGGTTTTTGTAATTTTATACCATTGTGTGGTACCAGATTTTTCACACTTTCTTGGTTACCATAAAGTGACATTGTTTATTGGTGGCATATTACCCTTAATTGGGATTTTGTGATTATTGGGCAATTTTGTGATTACAAGGTCACTAATCCCTCAGTACCTTTCCCCTTAGTTATCATAATGAATATTATATATACTGTACACACTGAAAAAACCCCTTCTGCAGACAGGTGCCAGCCCTGGCCCCTGCGCTGCAACATAATCGCATGTGTAATGTGAATATAATTGACATTAACTCTACAACCATCACCCCACTTGCAATCATACCAGGGCAAGTGGGAAGAGCAAGGTAAAGAGACAGAATTGGCATATCTAATGTATGTGCCTTTTCTAGGGCAAATATCCATGGCAACCACTCTATTTTCTTATAACCAGCCAAGATATAGCTAGCAGTTGGGCTGCAGCCTGCAGCTGTCAGTTTTGCCGGCACTGGTTATCAAAAATAGAGGAGACCTCACATCTTTATTTACAGTGTTCCTGCCTGTCAAGGAAATATGAATTTTATCCTATGGTCATAGGTACATATACATAGCTACCTGTTTCCCCCCATTGGGCTGTAAAAAACCCAGTTCCTGTTACATTCCCCACACACAACTGCCAGTCCCTTGAGTCTTCCTCTGTGAAATTATATCCAGTCCCCACTCCTTTCAGCCAAATGCTCACTTTTATTGCTCTGGCAGAGTTAAGTGTGGATTTTTCACTCTTAAACTCCTTTGTCTATCAGGCTTAATATTCCAGGTTGAATTCCATAACACACGATAATCCTAGAGATAGGAAAAGTAAATTTCCAGGACAACGGTAATCGGGTCTACGCATGGCAACGTTTTGCGGCCTTTAGGGCCATCATAAACCTGGGAAATGAGCTTCAGCCCCCAGTAACACACAGGCATGCCATATTTGATCTCAAAAGAATGGTCACTTTGCATGGAAAATGTAAACCCCCTATCGTTGCCCTCTGTGAGCTTTCCAGCCAAAGATATGGAAGATAGATGTTTTTAATAATTTTTCAAAAGGGGGTACATCCTTCAAACCAGCTCTACAGTGAGGTCAGCAAGAGAGGAGTGCCTTGGTTTGTGGGCAAAGCATGAAACTGAAAAGCACATTTGATAAGGTGTCAGGCTGTGCTGCTGATCCATTCCTTTGTGATGTCTCTTCTCCTCTTTATCGATATGTCATACCTGTGACTCAGATACAGTAAGTTTCATATTTTAATCCCTTTTAGTTCTAACTATCTCTACAGATTGTATCTTGTCTACTTTTGTAATATATTTTGAATTTTTGTTAACACTGCTGATATTTTCTGGAGTAAATTTATAAATTTGCTAGTTTCATTCTAGTTTTGCTCTATGATCGAACCGTCACGTTCTCTGAGCAAAATCCCGATACCTTGGGTTGGTTCCTGATCCGATAAAGGCTTTGGTATCAAACAAGGGACTGGTGGCAGCGCGGCATCCTGGTGTTATTGGGGAACCCTGGCAGTGACGGATCGGAGGTTTATGTGTGTATTCCAAGCCTGGGACTAGTGATACACATACTGCCCTCACTGCAGAGTGCCCGATAGCCAGTACGCGACAAGGCAGCCTTTCCAGTGACTACTTATCCTAGGTATGGGTCGCCCTCCCAGGGCTGTGGGGTACTCGGTACCAGGCCCGATGAGCTTCAATGGGAGATGTCACGGCAGCTGGGACCCGGCCCTTGGCCCTGGGCGACCATTGTAAAAGGGGAATGTTCAGTGTGCTTATGATGAGTGATTCGTGACGCCACCTGTGGTGTTCGGCAATAGAGATGTAAGCCGACGCTGCAGACAGATCCTCTGGGACAGATGGCGTTGTGCAGCAGTGATGGTATAGCCCTCCACAGGCAGGGCTGTAGTCCCAGGGAAGTGTAGGTGAAGTGACACTTAGATGGTGTAGTGTCAGGCGCAAGGGATGTAGCAGTGCTGGGCAGGTTGGCGCAGGAATAAGTGGAGGACACCAGGGCATGTAGTTCCAAAGCTTTACTCACAGTCTGTTGCAGGTACAGGTGCCCGCATCTGTGCCGTGTCCTCCGGGTTAGGAGCTCAGCCAACTTCCAGGCAAGATGAAGTACTCCTTTCCAACACTCCACCAACATATGTGCCTTTTCTGAACGTCTCCTCTTATAGCGCCTTTGAATGAAATACTCCTAGTACTGAGTTACACTGGAGTTCCTCCTATCAGATGTTCCTATGAACTCTACTTGTACGGTAGACAGCTGTAGCCTGCTTCGGGGACTCCTTGCTACTAAGTCACGGCTCACTAATATGTTGCTGTTGTGCCCCCATGTCTTGTGTGGGAATAAAGTGGTCACTACTTCTATTCCTCCGGTGTCTGCTGCAGGACCATTAGTATCCATACAACCTCGGGGACCGGACCCCGGCCTTGCGCTTAGAACTTGAAAAGGGTTCTCCTCTAACCCTGGTCCTTGTTCTCTTATTCGCCTCACGTTCCGTGCTAATCCTTCTTCCCAATGGAGAATCAAGCTTCCTTTCTCTGTCTCTTTCCTGTGCCAGCAGACCCAGATCACTGTGGCCTGCTGCAGCACTTCCTTCTTCCATCCCTCTCCCGGGGATCTTCTCTGTCTCACAGTCTGTCCTTCTACATCTTCACTCACTGACTGAATGAAAGACTCAACTCTTCCTGCTCTTTTGCGCAAACTAAACTCCACCCACCTCCCAGCACATTTCGTGTTCCAAGCAGGGAGCCACCAAGGGGTGCTATGCTACACTCCAAGCAGGGAGCCGCCGAAGGTGCTTTGCTGCACTACTTTGTGGTGTAGAGTGCGGGTGTTGGAGTGTGGTCAGGTGTCTCCACCTTACCTGGATGGTGGGGTACCACACCTCAGGAGAAGGTGCAGTACCTCTGTGGTGACTGAACCCTCAGGGGCACCACATAGCCCCCTGTTAAACACAGCACATCCGACGGCTGCAAGGAAAACAAAGTTGACAATACAGGAACATACAAAATTTTGTAATGCAAAATAAACAGTTCTTATCTATTCTTCTCAATATGAGAGGCACAGTTGCTTGAGCATTGCAAACAATTTTAACTATCTAAATTCAAAGTTATGCTACCTAATTTAAAGTGCTATGAAAGCAAACACACTACCAATTCAAGTAACACATTTTCTAGCAACACTTTTTCTTTCTGTCATCTTTCACATTTTCTACTTTTCTTCTTCTTACCCTTAAGTGACAACTGCTGGTGTCTGGTTCATCATCTGCATATCTTTATCCAATCTTTATTCAAACATTGTAATACATTATTTCTTTCTCAATGAAACTCTATAAAATCTGTCACTATTTCTTTTATTACATACTATCACTATCTAGCTTCTAGTTAAAAATATTAAGCATTATTAGTAAGTGCAATGGTAGACACTGGTCCAGCCAACGTGTCTGGAAATGTCCTTATAACAAGGTAGTCCTTATTCCAAGGAAAGGTTCCTATGTAAAACCAAGAGAAAGCACCTAAAGAAGTGCAAACTAGTTACAATTACAGTTCTGGATCACTCAAGCGTCCATGATCTCCACAGTTCAAGTGTGAAGGCTGCCAATAAAACTGGGCAACAACTGAGAAAAGAAGCAAGAAAACAAAAACATGATAACCAAAAATAGAAAACGAGAGCAAAGGTGAAAATACCCTGCTGGGTAGCGAGAGTTAGTTTAAGTCAACATCTTGACTAGTGATCTCCTCTTGGGTTTCTGAAAGCTGGTTGCTTGGGCTGCTTCCAGGGGAGATGCTCTGGGTGTCTTCATCCTGTGGGTTGATGAACTGCTGGTTTACATCTGGCATGGTTGCTGCCTGAGGTACAGCAGGGGTGGTGATATCAACGGTTGCTGTCGATGACTCTGCCACCAGTAATTCAGTGGAAGTAGCAGCTGGTACTGATGGATACGGTTCTGCATTTGCGGGTGATTTGCGGGTCCTTGGCCTAACATCTTGTGATGCCGCGGCCTGTTGGCGTTGGTAAGAGGCTACACGGGGGTTTGGCAGCTGTGGCAAGGGAACCCATGATGCATTTCCATATCCCAAAGCTGCCTAGGCCTTTCCAAGCCCAGAAGGTGTCGAATAGTGCGCGCCTGCCCCAACCGCACCTTTCTCAGCAGGGACTTCTTCCATCTCCCCATCTCCGTCAGCCTAGTGCCCCCGGATGACTTGTCCAACACCCCCATTTCAGGCTCCAACAGGCCAGCTTCCAACAGGAGAATTCAGGGGGTAGCCTGTTGGGAGGGCCAGCATCCATACCTGGTGGCTCCTGGCGGTGCGGTCTCAGGTCCGGTACAAGCACGGTGCGGGCCCTGGTGGTAGTGGTTGCTGTCCGGGTGGATATCGGAGATGGTGGTGGCACAACCGGCGGTTCCCGGTCTGCGGGGGGTCTCCGAAAGGACCTGCGCGGCCATGCTGGGTCCAGACGGGAGCTCTTCTTCCTCCGCTTCAGCTCCCAAAGCTTCACACTGCGGCGGTGGCAACGAAGAGATGACGATAGACACTGCCGGTGACTTTGCATCAGTCTCAGGCGCTACAGGGTCTTCCTGGAGGGAATCCAGTGTAGCGGTGGCAGGTACCGGCAATACGGGTACTGCGGGTGTAGGCCCCTCCTAGGTGCGCTGCAGATTCAAGATCCATAAGGCTTCCTGCCTCAGCCGTAAATGGTGCATCAGTTGGGCAATCTCATCCTCCAGCTGCTGGCGGTTCATCCTGGAAGCCGGGTCGGAGCCTTCAGCCATTGCGCCGGGGAGATTCAGCTCAACCTCCTCGCGCTCCGCAGGCCTCCTCCCTTCTCCTTCCAATATGGTGTTCTGGCATTCTTCTTCCTGCCTCGGCTCTTTTCCCGCCACTGGCTTCCGCTCCTCCTTCTGGGGGCGGTGTCTTCTTCCAACTCCTCCATATCAAGCCAGTATACGAACCCCTCGGGGGGTGGACCATGCTGCTGTCGCATAGAAGTTTAGGCAGGGGAGGCCCAGGACAGTCCACGCTCTTTTCTTAGGACCACCCATAGTGTCACGCCCTTCTTCACCGCGCTGGCGGCCATTTTTAGCATTAATTTTACAGTCTATTAAATTAGGTCTTCTGCACATTTCCAAAAGTTTTATGTCCAACAGATCTCAGGCACACAGAACCCGATGGCATCGGGTCTCGTCATCCTGTTCGTGACGCCAAAGTTGGGTCGCCCTCCTAGGGCTGTGGGGTACTCGGTACCGGACCCGATGAGCTTCAATTGAAGATGTCACGACAGCTGTGATCCGGCCCGTGGCCCTGGGCGCCCATTGTAAAAGGGGAATGTTCAGTGTGCTTATAATGAGTGATTCGTGACACCACCTGTGGTGTTCGGCAATAGAGATGTAAGCCGACGCTGCAGACAAATCCTCTGGGACAGATAGTGTGGTGCAGCAGTGATGGTATAGCCCTCCACAGGCAGGGTTGTAGTCCCAGGGCAGTGTAGGTGAAGTGACACTTAGATGGTGTAGTGTCAGGAGCAAGGCATGTAGCAGTTCTGGGCAGGTTGGCGCAGGAATAAGTGGAGGACACCAGGGCATGTAGTTCCAAAGCTTTACTCACAGTCTGTTACAGGTACAGGTGCCCGCATCCGTGCCGTGTCCTCCGGGTCAGGAGCTCAGTCAACTTCCAGGCAAGATGAAGTACTCCTTTCCAAAACTCCACCAACATATGTGCCTTTTCTGAATGTCTCCTCTTATAGCGCCTTTGAATGAAGTACTCCTAGTACTGAGTTACACTGGAATTCCTCCTGTCAGATGTTCCTATAAACTCTACTTGTACGGCAGACAGCTGTAGCCTGCTTCGGGAACTCCTTGCTACTAAGTTACGGCTCACTAATATGTTGCTGTTGTGCCCCCAAGACTTGTGTGGGAATAAAGTGGTCACTGCTTCTATTCCTCCAGTGTCTGCTGCAGGACCATTAGTATCCGTACAACCTCGGGGATCACTGTGGCCTGCTGCAGCACTTCCTTCTTCCATCCCTCTCCCGGGGATCTACTCTGTTTCACACTCTGTCCTTCTACATCCTCACTCACTGACTGAATGAAAAGACGCAACTCTTCCCGCTCTTTTGTGCGAACGAAACTCCACCCACCTCCAGCACATTTCATGTTCCAAGCAGGGAGCCACCAAGGGGTGCTATGCTACACTCCAAGCAGGGAGCCACCGAAGGTGCTTTGCTGCACTTACTTTGTGGTGTGGGGTGCAGGTGTTGGAGTGTGGTAAGGTGTCTCTACCTTACCTGGATGGTGGGGTACCACACCTCAGGAGGAGCTGCAGTACCTCTGTGGCGACTGAACCCTCAGGGGCGCCACAGGTACAGTTCACTGATTGACCTGAGGGTAAGTGGGGCACCAGAGAGCTGCAAGTTCCTAACTGGAACTGAGAGACAAAAAGTCGGGTTATCCTGACAAATTGGTGGCAGAAAGCATTAGTGATCGGGTTTGAGCAATCATTCCTCTCACTAAAAACTTGCACGGTTCTTGTGAGGACCCTGCGCAAAAAGTTTTGAAGATCGATCTCAGAGTTTATCAGATCAGAGACAATACTGTGTGTGTTGCATTTACACCCTCCCCTCCTTTTCATTTTTCTGTCGTTTTATTTGGCAAATATGGCTACGCCTGGAGAGGCCTGGTATAACCAGCAGACCAAGGACACTCTTATTGCCCTCTGTACTATAAAACAGATAGACTCCACGTGCAAAACCAGGCACCAAATGATTGAGGCACTCATGCAATGTCCCGCAGAACCAGTACGTCACCAGAGCACTGGTGACCCAGAAGCCAGCCCAAGCACAGGTGGTGCCCCTGCGGAGGTCCAACCAATGAATGCCAGCCCTACTGGGAACTAGAGCAGTGTGGACCCCTATCTGCGGATGGCCTTGGAGCAACTCCCTGCAAACGATTGTGAGGGACATCTGAAGCTGATCCAGCAACATCAAGAGGCTGAGAGAGCTGACCAGGAGGCTGCCAAGCAGCAGGCCCAATCTCAGCGAGAGGCCGAGAGAGCCGAGCGAGAGGCCCAGTCTTGGAGAGACCATGAGCTGGAGGTGGTCCGACTGAGGGTGGTCCCATCTAACCCACGGAGCTATGAGTCCAATAATGCAACAACCTTTCCATAGCACTTTTCCAGTGATGGAAAAGGACGGGGACTTGGACATTTTATTGCAGGGATATGAGAAAGTCTGCAGACAGTACCAGCTGCCTGAGGACCAGTGAGCCTGATATTTGACTCCAGGGCTCAGAGGAAAAACTCTGGAGGTTTTTACTTCTCTCCCTCGAGACAAAGATAAAGACTGAGGCCATCAAGCAGGCCCTGATAAAAAAAATATCAACTGACTCCTGAGGTTTACTGAAAAAAATTCCGGAACCTCCAACATGGACCACACGACAGCTACAGCGAAGTGGTGCATGGACTCTGACCCCATTTTGAGCAGTCCAAGGACTGTCAATGACCACCTTTGAGCAGCTGAAGGACTTGATGGTGAAAGACCAGTCCTACATCTTTGTCCGGCTGAAGTGCGACAGTTCGTCATGGACCGGGAGCCGACAGAGGCAGATAAGGCAGCGCAGATTGCTGACACCTACGAGGCCAATCATAAACCGGAGGTGTAGAAGTAAACAGTCACCAGCTGGGAAGGAGGTAAGCTGACAACCACCCCGAGTGCCCCAGCCCGCCTACTCTCACGGGGTCTGGCCCCATCTTCCAGCAGCTGGCCTGCATATGACTCCAGGCGCTGCTATACCTGACTTGACATGGCTGTGATTGAGACTGAAGTGCACACATAGTAAAGCCTTGCAGCAAGCTTTGTTTGGGCTGCTGAACCCGAACAGTAAGTCCGTGTTCATGGTCCGTGTGTAAGGAGATAGACCAGACCACGGGTACCTGCAGGCTGGGTCTGGAATTGAAAGGGCTACATCCTCTGTTTCCAGGGGGAAGCCTAAGAGAGGCAGACCCCTGCTGCATGAGGGAAGCATTGGTGAGATGGAGCTTCCTGTTGACAAAGGAGGGTGGAGAGAGAATGGAAGAAATTGCGCGCTGCAGGTCAGTTTGGCACAAACGCAGAGCAACGCGCATAGAGGAGAGCGGCGCACTCTGCCTCCCCTTCCCTCAGAGAGTACCGACATTGCAACAGGCCGCATAGAGACAGAACCCATCACCTGCAGAGAGAGCTGGTAGAGCAGAGCTGTGCAGAACAGGGTCGTGCAGAGCCGTGCACACCGAGCAGAGCCAAGTCAGGTGCTGCAGCATTGAGAGGAGTGCTTCACCCGGGGAGCACCTACGCCATACAGATCATCTACCGCCGTCGTCCGCCGCCATCAGCAGGGACAAGAGGATAGGAGACTTACAGTGCATGCCTGGTGACCGCCATAAAGTCAGGTGCCAGACGCTCCAAGAAAGTCCCACTCGCGTTCTGCTTGACAAGAGACCGGCAGTGTTACCTTCAGCTACCCCTGACTGTGTTAGATAATAGCAACCCAGACACGCTTGTCCTGACTTCACCAGGGGTTATAGTTTTAGTGCTTCTAGTCCATATACCTGCGCACGCCGCAGAGCAGAGCTACATGCCACTGTTGTCGGTGCCACTGTTGGATCCCCGTCTGTCACAGACTTAATCTGGGATGTCGCATTCCGTTGTTGCAGGTGCCACCGTTGGAGCACTGAGACGCTGCAATCAAGAAGACTACACGCTGATAAGTTTTCCCTTTTCTTTCTGAACTATCGTTCGTCCCTGTCCTACCCTGTTCAATATCCCTGTCCCGTCCTTTGTCCTATTGTCCCCCTCCGTGCCCTGCTACTCCCTGCAGGAAGTGTATTTGTTGTTAATAAAATCCTGTTAACTGTTGATCTGTCTCCTGTCCGTGATGACATCCCGCATTCCTGCAAATTCTACATTTGGCGTAGTCGGCAGGATGTCGTACAAAGGCATGGGGGTGGCAGATCAAGCAGTTGCAGGAGTCCCTAGACCCAGCATCTCCTTGGGGCCATGTTAAATAACCTCCTGAAGTTCACTGGGAGTAATACCATGCTTTTGAGTTGGTCTAAGTGTATAAGGGGGATGATGAGGATGCATCCCATGACACGGGCCCTAGAAGCAGAGGTAGCTATAATGGCTTTAGATGGGGAGGCCAGGGGTTCTTGCCCCCAAAGGCGAGAGACACACTGGGTAAAGCTCTATGAATACTTGAGGAGACGCATGGGGACCCTACGGACGTAGGAGAGTTACATATGTGTCTGTTCAGGTGTATTCAAAGAGAGGGGGAGACAGTGACCCAATTTATGAATGCACTGCAGGAACTCCATACTGCCATTGCTTGCAAAGACTGAGTAGGCGTAGGGTCCATTGACATAGTGCTGCGAGACCAGCTAATGACAGGCCTACGTGACGTGCTGCTGAAGCAGGCTCTGCAAGAGCGCCTGAGAGTCAAGCCCAGCATGACTTACTCTGAAAAAGTGGCAGAAGCACACATAGGTGCGCAGGAGCAGGGGATTGCAACTTTGACAGGGATATTCCAAAGCTGCGGAGTACCCAACCCAAATGAAGAAGAGCCGACGTGGTCCCATGATATACGGCTGGGAATGAGAAGAATTTGGGAAGAAGTCGAGAGCCTGAAGGAAACCCTTGCTACTATCTTGGAGGCCAGCATCATACCCCGAGGTAACGCACGGTAACAGGTGAAGGAAGTCAGAGGAGAGGTGCAGAGCATGAAGGAAGCTTCGGTGGTGTCTCCAGAGTGTAACCCCGTATCCTGGAGTGAAGAGCAAACGCAAGTGAGATATGCTTCCCGCCGAGGTTGACGAACCAGACCAAAGAGCCCACCAGACAGATGCAGACGTGAGTGCTGGGCGTGCGGAAGAGTGGAACACCTGTCCAGAAATTGCCCTGCCTGAGAAAAATGACAACAAAGGTATGCTCACCCCTCCGAAGGTTCTGCTAATTGGAAGGAATGTCGCCCCTGGGGGGAATGATATGGCTGGAGAAGAGCCCCACTCAGAGCAAGACAGTGCCACGATGTCAGACGCCGAGAAGAGATGGAGGTGTCGACTGCCCAAGGTAAGATGTCTGCGCTATCCTGGCTCATAGAGGCAAGTCTGATGGATATCCAACCTGGATCCAAAGCTCCTGATAAAGGAGAGAAGGTGACGAGTGTGCCCGAGATGCCCGCTCCTACAGTTCTCGTCGATGAGAAAGAAAAGCCACTAATATCGTCCCCGAGGTGGAAAGTTTGACGGCTGTCAGCTCACAAGATTCTGACCAGATGGAAGAGATGAAGCAGCTGTGTGAGACAGAGAGTGTGGCTGAAAAGCCATGGGAGGTGAGGCCTGCAGAGCCCAGCGCGGATGACGAATGGTCCGGCCTGTGTAGTCTTAATTAATCCAATTCCAGTTCTGACAGGAATGCGCCTGTCAAAGAGAGGAGGAGCTGTGGAGAAGAATTGGTAGTACTAAGTCCCCAAACGGAGGAGCCCGAGCAAGAAGTTCCTAAGGTTCCTGCTGATGATAAAGAAAAGGGCAAACCGTCTGCTCAAATGTATCAGGATCCTGACAGCGCCGGCGTACAGCCTCCGCTGAGCAAGGACTCACCCGCACTGTAGGGACCCCTGGGACCAGGATAGCCAGAAAGTATTGGTGCACAGGACCTGAGTGATGAAGTTTAGCAAGCCGGCACGGGACCTACGGTCATGTGACTGCAAGGGGGCGGGGCTTAGCATCCTGCTTTCAGAGAAGACAGAAAACTCAGAGTCAGGCAAAATGGAGGTCATTCACAGTACGGACAGCGAGGTACAGGAGGGGTAAACAGACGGGAGGTCAGACAAAGCCAAAGGTCATACACAAGAGGGTGACGCGGTACCAAGGGGACGAGCAGAGAGAAGTCGGGTCACAAGCAGAGTCATACACGAGAGTGTTATGAGTTCATTTTCCCCTTCACCATTGAGGTCTGATGAACTCCCTCTTCTGGTGAAGGAAGGTAGTGAGGCTGATTACCAAGCATCTGGGCAGGATGATGATGACTGGGTGACGGGAATTGCTGACTGGATATAAGGCAGCCGACGCCCTTATGCCTTGCTGGTGATCTCTCTGAGGGATTCTAGGAGACCAGTCTGATTCCTGCTCCTCAAAAGCTAAGTTTTCTGCTCTGCCTTTTGCATTTGTGTTTTGGTTTTGTTTTTCCTTGTTTTTCTGGATTTCTGCCATCCCCTGCTGGGGTGTGCTGAATTCCTTTTTGCTCTGTCTTCAGAAGATACCTGAGTGCTGATATAGTCTTTTTGAAGCCTAGCGTCTTCAGGGCTTTTTTCCCTATCAGCTGTTGGCTCTTGTTTTGATAGGGTTTTGGCGGATTACAGACAGCAGCTTTTCTATCCTGTCCTATGTAGTTAGCTTGGGCCCCATCTTTTGCTCAGCCTATCTTTCTATCTGTGTGAGTGTTTTTTCATCTTGCTTCACCGTCATTATATGTTGGGTGCTGCCTATTGCTTTGGGGTCTGCTCTGGGGCAGTTTAGATTTCCCTTTCTGTCTTTAGGCCTATGTAGTTCTCTGGCTGTGATCGAGGGGTCTAGGGCACCGGACCTCTCATTTTGCTTGCGTGCACTTGCACATATTTGGTATGTAGGACGTTTATTACCTATTACATGGTTATCCTCAGTGCACTTTTTGTGCTACTACTGTTCAATTGAATGTGCTATGCCTTGTCATTGTATATGTAATGAGGGATATATGTTTCTACCCCCCTTATATGGGTTATAATGAAGCAGTATATAGGGGCGGGCATTGGACCTCTCACTTTGCCTGTGTGCATTTGCACATTTTTGGTATGTGGGACGTACTCATTGCCCTTAGTGCTTCTTTGTGCTATCATTGTTCAATTGAATATGCTATGTTTTGTGATATGAAATTAGGGTTATATCTTCCTGTCCCCCTTATATATGGGTTATATTGAAGCAGCATATGTAGATCACGGTGCCTTTTTGTGACAAGCTATCAGCTATAACTTCTTATCTGTATTGTTCCTTGCCCTGTGTCCAATAAAGCAATTTTATATATTTTGACCTCTATTGTCATTTTGGAAGGTTTTTATCTTCCCTCTCCTCTCATGTCAGTTTGACAACTGGTCTGTGTACAGTCCACAGCACTGTGAGTATTATGGGGTATTTTATTGTTACACTGTCTTTACTATGATATATTCCCCATATAGCAGGATTGCTGGAGTATGCCACTTTTTTCTTTATAGTCTTTTTAAAGCATAGCGTCTTCAGGGCTTTTTTCCCTATCAGCTGTTGGCTCTTGTTTTGATAGGGTTTTGGCGGATTGCAGACAGCAGCTTTTCTATCCTGACCTATGTAGTTAGCTTGGGCCCCATCTTTTGCTCAGCCTATCTTTCTATATGTGTGAGTGTTTTTTCATCTTGCTTCGCTGTCATTATATGTTGGGGGCTGCCTATTGCTTTGGGGTCTGCTCTGGGGCAGTTTAGATTTCCCTTTCTGTCTTTAGGCCTATGTAGTTCTCCGGCTGTGATCGAGGGGTCTAGGGCACCGTAGGAACCCCCCACGGGTACTGCTAGTTATTGTTGATAGGTTCAGGGGTCTGTAATCTGATAGCTGCCAACTTCTCTGGTTTTCTGGACTTAGCTAGTATTTCTGTTTTTGCCTCCTACAGTGACTCAATCATAACACGAGAGGTAGCGCAGTACAAGAGGGACAGGCAGAACTCGTAACAGGGACAGAACCGGATCAAAACCCAAGCAAGCAAGATATCAGACACAAGGCACACGTACGCACAAGGACAGCTAACTCAGCCGAGGGCAGGAGTATAACTGACACCGGACCTAGGTCCAGTGAGCCTTAAATAGCCGCCCTCTGCCAGGGAGAAGCGGAACCATTACCCCCAATCTGACCAGGATGGGCCAAAGCGAAACCCTGTCCTGGATCATGACAGTACCCTCCTCTCAATGGGGGGCCACTGGACCCCTAGGTCTCTCAGGGTACTTGGCGTGAAAGGCCCGGACCAACCGATCAGCATGAACCGATCGAGCAGGAACCCACGAGCGTTCTTCAGGACTGTAACCTTTCCAATGTACCAGATATTGAAGGGCACGACGGACCAACCTGGAGTCGACAATTCGTTCCACCTCGTACTCCGACTGCCCGTCTACCAAAACCGGTGTTGGGGAAGCTGATGATCCCTCCCCAGCGGACCTCACAGGTTTCAAAAGGGCCTTATGAAAAACATTTGGGATCCGCAGAGATGGCGGGAGACGCAACCGAAAAGCCACCGTGTTAACTGCCTCGGTAATTTCATAAGGACTGATAAACCTGGGTCCAAGCTTCGCAGAGGGGACCTTGAGTCTTATATTCTTGGTGGACAACCATTCCATATCCCCAATCTGCAACACCGGTCCCGCGGATCATTTTTTGTCCGCAAAAAGTTTAAATTTGTCCTGGGCCTTCGTAATATTACTCTGGACCTCTCGCCATACCTCCCCCAACCGCTGGATCGTCTCATCCGCCCCAGGACACCCAGAATTCACACGGGAAAATTCTCCAAAATGAGGATGAAACCCATAATTGCAGAAAAAGGGAGATGTACCCGTAGACTGGTTAACGCGGTTGTTAAATGCAAACTCAGCCACCGGTAACACAGAACACCAATCATCTTGTCGGTCTGAGGTCAAGCAACGCAGAATTTGCTTCAGAGACTGATTGGTCGGCTTGGTCTGCCCATTAGTCTCTGGATGATAAGCGGATGAAAAGGACAGACCAATACCCAACCTTTTACAAAAAGCCCTCCAAAATCTGGAAACAAATTGCACTCATCTATCAGACACCACATTCAAGGGTACCCCATGCAACTGCACCACATGCTCAACAAACAATCTGGACAATGTTTCTGCATTAGGTAGTTAGAAAGATAGCGTGCACTCAAGTCTTAGTAGTGAGGTGCAGGTGTAATGGACCAATAGGTCCTATTACCAATAATAATCTATTCACCGCACACTCAAAGGAATATAATGCCAACAAGTGTTCATTTTATTATGTACAAAACATGTGGGAGCCAAAAAAGAATATAGAGCACCAGATGGAAGCGATATACATATAACGACGTTTCGGCTCAGCCCGAGCCTTTATCAGTTTATCGCTGAATCCGGTTTCGGATCTTTGAATAAATAGGAAGAGAACTTCCAAGAGAATAGCCCAAGAAAGACGGCTGTAGCTGTAGTGCTGTAGAGCGGCGCTCCCGCGCCTGGCTGCATGACGCCATTGCAGCCAGGCGCGGGAGCGCCGCTCTACAGCACTACAGCTACAGCCGTCTTTCTTGGGCTATTCTCTTGGAAGTTCTCTTCCTATTTATTCAAAGATCCGAAACCGGATTCAGCGATAAACTGATAAAGGCTCGGGCTGAGCCGAAACGTCGTTATATGTATATCGCTTCCATCTGGTGCTCTGTATTCTTTTTTGGCTCCCACATGTTTTGTACATAATAAAATGAACACTTGTTGGCATTATATTCCTTTGAGTGTGCGGTGAATAGATTATTATCCGCATTAGGTAGAGCTGCCAAAGGTAAAAAATGTGCCTGCTTACTAAACCTGTCCACGACAACCCAGACGACAGTATTACCCATGGAGGGGGGAAGGTTGGTGATGAAATCCATGGACAAATGCATCCATGGTCTCTCAGGAATTGGCAGTGGTACCAATTCCACAGCCGGCCGGTTATGGGGGGTTTTTGCACGGGCACAAACATCACAAGCAGACACATATTCCCCAACATCAGAGGCTAAAGCAGACCACCAGAATACTCTAGCAATGGCCTTCCGGGTAGCCGAGATCCCTGGATGTCCACGCAGAACTGAGTCATGGAACTCCCAGAGGACCTTAAGGTGAAGCTGAGCTAGCACAAAAAGTTTGTCCATCGGCTTAGCCGGCGGTGCAAGAGACTGGGCTTCCCGAATCTCTCGTTCCAACATATTCGAAATACCTGCCACCACCACCCCAGGCTGAAGAATGGAGGATGGAGGTTCCGGGGGGGACACCTGATCTAGACTGCGTGACAAGGCATCTGGTCTGACATTTTTAGATCCTGGCCGAAAAGTGATCGAGAAGTTGAATCGGGAAAAAAAAAGTAACCATCTAGCCTCTCTAGGAGTCAACCTCTTAGCTGACTCAATATAAGCTAGGTTTTTGTGGTCCATAATTACGGTTATAGGATGGACAGCTCCCTCCAAAAAATGCCTCCATTCTTCAAAGGCCAACTTAACGACCAGAAGTTCTCGATTTCCCACATCATAGTTTCACTCCGCAGGAGAGAATTTCTTTGAGAAAAAGGCGCAAGGTCTTAAATTGGTCAAAGTGGCGGGTCCCTGCAAAGAGACAGTTCTCCCAGAGCCTTTGGAGAAGTGTCCGAACATGACCAATGTGAGTCTGTTTATCAGGAGAATAGATCAATATGTCATCCAAATATACCACCAAAAAACGTCCAATAAAATTAGAGAACACGTGATTTATAAAGTTTTGGAAGACCGCTGGAGCATTGGTCAAGCCGAAAGGCATGACCAGATTTTCAAGCAACCCTTCAGTAGTGAGAAAAGCGGTTTTCCATTCATCTCCGTCTCGGACTTGGATAAGGTTATACGCTCCCCGTAGATCTAATTTTGAAAACCACTTAGCTCCGGACAATTGGTTGTATAAATCAGGAATAAGTGGAAGGGGATACGTATTCCTCACAGTTATCTTATTTAACTCACGAAAATCGAGGCATTGGCGTAAACCACCGTCTTTTTTCTTTACAGAAAAGAACCCTGCCGCCACAGGAGAAACAGAAGGACGAATGTGTCCCTTACGGTGGCTCTCGGAAATATACTCCTTCATCGCAGCCCATTCTGGACCCGAAAGGTTATACAAGCGGGCCTTGGGCAATTTAGCACCTGGAACCAGGTCAATGGCACAATCAAATGGGCGGTGTGGTGGTAAAAACTCAGCCTCCTTTTCAGAGAAAACGTCTGTATAGTCTATCAGGCACTCCAGAATACCTTCCAGACCCACGGACGACACAGACACAGTATCAAGACATTTCTCAGAACAATAGGGACCCCATTTAACAATGTCCCGACATTCCCAATTAATTACAGGATTACGCAATTGTAACCAGGGGAACCCCAACACCAGTCCCGCTGGTAGGTTGTCCATCACAAAACACGAAATACGTTCCTGGTGCAAGAAACTCACTTTAAGGGGAAACTCTTCAGTACGAAACATAATGTCATTCTTTATCAGTGGTGTTTTGTCAATGGCCACAATGTGAATAGCAGTCTCCAACCTAACTGTCCCTAACTTACACCTGGATACCAAATCAGAGTCAATAAAGTTCAATGCTGATCCACAATCCACGAAGGCAGGAGTGGATGTGGAGACACTCCCACAACAAAGTTCCACTTGCAACAACATTTTAGAGAAGGCAGAAAAAGGTACCTGAGAGCCTGGGTGACCTCCACGACAATCACCCGGGCTCAGTCGCTTGGTTAGTGGACGGGAGGGGCACACCTTTCTCCAATGTCCAGAATCGCCACAGTGAAAACAGTCTTTTCCCACGCGCCGTTGTCTCCTTTCATTTTCCTAGAGGTCGATGGTTCCCATCTCCGCGATCTCCAATATAGGACTGGGTCCCCTTCCTTGGGAGAATAACAGTCTTTCACTTTGCATCACTCCCCTCGCCCGTAGCCGGCGATTCATTCGGACGGCCTGTGTCATAGCCTCCTCCAGGGAATCAGGCGGAAGGTGGAGAGCCAAGGCCTCTTTCAGTTATTCAGACAGGCCTCTACGGAACAAACCCCGGAGTGCGGCATCATCCCAACAGACCTCAGCAGCCCAGCGTCTGAATTCTGAACAAAACCACCTCGGCTGAGTGCTTCCCCTGGCACACACTCATCACCATGTCCTCAGCCATACGCATACGATCAGGCTCATCATAAATATGCCCCAGGGCCTTAAAAAATGCATCTACCGTCATACACTCAGGGGCTGTGGTTGGAAGGGAGAAAGCCCAAGCTTGGGGGGCTCCCCTTAACAGAGACATAATGACCCCCACTCTCTGACTTTCATCCCCAGAAGAGTGTGGTCTTAAGGAAAAAAAAGCTTACAGCCCTCCTTGAAAACTCTGAACTCTTTTTTATTTCCAGAAAAGGTATCTTGTAACTTCACTGGAGACTCAGGGGAAACTAATGTAATATCCCGAGCCCCCGATGAAAAAAACCCCTGCACAGTGTCAGCGGTCAGCTGCTGAGACTGAGCCAGGACTCGTTGTTCTCCAAGGAGTTTCTAAGACATCCGGGTTAGGTGTTTAACCTGCTCAGAAAGAGCGTGCATAGGATCCATCACACATACAGGTGAATGGAAGCAGAGAAAAAAAAATGGTATTGGTCAGTTATAATATCAGGATCCTGACAGCGCCGGTGTACAGCCTCCGCTGAGCAGGGACTCACCCACACTGTAGGGACCCCTGGGGACCAGGATAGCCAGAAAGTATAGGTGCACAGGACCTGAGTGATGAAGTTTAGCAAGCCGGCACGGGACCTACGGTCATGTGACTGCAAGGGGGTGGAGCTTAGCGTCCTGCTTTCAGAGAAGACAGAAAACTCAGTCAGGCAAAACGGAGGTCATTCACAGTACGGACAGTGAGGTACAGGAGGGGTAAACAGACGGGAGGTCAGACAAAGCCAAAAGTCATACACAAGAGGGCGACGCGGTACCAAGGGTACGAGCAGAGAGAAGTCGGGTCACAAGCAGAGAGTCATACACGAGAGGTAGCGCAGTACAAGAGGGACAGGCAAAACTCATAACAGGGACAGAACCGGATCAAACCCAAACAAGCAAACAAGATATCAGACACAAGGCACACGTACGCACAAGGTCAACTGACTCAGCCGAGGGCAGGAGTATAACTGACACCGGACCTAGGTCCAGTGAGCCTTAAATAGCCGCCCTCTGCCAGGGAGAAGCGGAACCATTACCCCCAATCTAACCAGGATGGGCCAAAGCGAAACCCTGTCCTGGATCATGACAGTACCCTCCTCTCAATGGGGGGCCACTGGACCCCTAGGTCTCTCAGGGTACTTGGCGTGAAAGGCCCGGACCAACCGATCAGCATGAACCGATCGAGCAGGAACCCACGAGCGTTCTTCAGGACCGTAACCTTTCCAATGTACCAGATATTGAAGGGCACGACGGACCAACCTGGAGTCGACAATTCGTTCCACCTCGTACTCCGACTGCCCGTCTACCAAAACCGGTGTTGGGGAAGCTGATGATCCCTCCCCAGCGGACCTCACAGGTTTCAAAAGGGCCTTATGAAAAACATTTGGGATCCGCAGAGATGGCGGGAGACGCAACCGAAAAGCCACCGTGTTAACTGCCTCGGTAATTTCATAAGGACTGATAAACCTGGGTCCAAGCTTCGCAGAGGGGACCTTGAGTCTTATATTCTTGGTGGACAACCATTCCATATCCCCAATCTGCAACACCGGTCCCGCGGATCATTTTTTGTCCGCAAAAAGTTTAAATTTGTCCTGGGCCTTCGTAATATTACTCTGGACCTCTCGCCATACCTCCCCCAACCGCTGGATCGTCTCATCCGCCCCAGGACACCCAGAATTCACACGGGAAAATTCTCCAAAATGAGGATGAAACCCATAATTGCAGAAAAAGGGAGATGTACCCGTAGACTGGTTAACGCGGTTGTTAAATGCAAACTCAGCCACCGGTAACACAGAACACCAATCATCTTGTCGGTCTGAGGTCAAGCAACGCAGAATTTGCTTCAGAGACTGATTGGTCGGCTTGGTCTGCCCATTAGTCTCTGGATGATAAGCGGATGAAAAGGACAGACCAATACCCAACCTTTTACAAAAAGCCCTCCAAAATCTGGAAACAAATTGCACTCATCTATCAGACACCACATTCAAGGGTACCCCATGCAACTGCACCACATGCTCAACAAACAATCTGGACAATGTTTCTGCATTAGGTAGTTAGAAAGATAGCGTGCACTCAAGTCTTAGTAGTGAGGTGCAGGTGTAATGGACCAATAGGTCCTATTACCAATAATAATCTATTCACCGCACACTCAAAGGAATATAATGCCAACAAGTGTTCATTTTATTATGTACAAAACATGTGGGAGCCAAAAAAGAATATAGAGCACCAGATGGAAGCGATATACATATAACGACGTTTCGGCTCAGCCCGAGCCTTTATCAGTTTATCGCTGAATCCGGTTTCAGATCTTTGAATAAATAGGAAGAGAACTCCCAAGAGAATAGCCCAAGAAAGACGGCTGTAGCTGTAGTGCTGTAGAGCGGCGCTCCCGCGCCTGGCTGCAATGGCGTCATGCAGCCAGGCGCGGGAGCGCCGCTCTACAGCACTACAGCTACAGCCGTCTTTCTTGGGCTATTCTCTTGGAAGTTCTCTTCCTATTTATTCAAAGATCCGAAACCGGATTCAGCGATAAACTGATAAAGGCTCGGGCTGAGCCGAAACGTCGTTATATGTATATCGCTTCCATCTGGTGCTCTGTATTCTTTTTTGGCTCCCACATGTTTTGTACATAATAAAATGAACACTTGTTGGCATTATATTCCTTTGAGTGTGCGGTGAATAGATTATTATCCGCATTAGGTAGAGCTGCCAAAGGTAAAAAATGTGCCTGCTTACTAAATCTGTCCACCACAACCCAGACGACAGTATTACCCATGGAGGGGGGAAGGTTGGTGATGAAATCCATGGACAAATGCATCCATGGTCTCTCAGGAATTGGCAGTGGTACCAATTCCACAGCCGGCCGGTTATGGGGGGTTTTTGCACGGGCACAAACATCACAAGCAGACACATATTCCCCAACATCAGAGGCTAAAGCAGACCACCAGAATACTCTAGCAATGGCCTTCCGGGTAGCCGAGATCCCTGGATGTCCACGCAGAACTGAGTCATGGAACTCCCAGAGGACCTTAAGGTGAAGCTGAGCTAGCACAAAAAGTTTGTCCATCGGCTTAGCCGGCGGTGCAAGAGACTGGGCTTCCCGAATCTCTCGTTCCAACATATTCGAAATACCTGCCACCACCACCCCAGGCTGAAGAATGGAGGATGGAGGTTCCGGGGGGGACACCTGATCTAGACTGCGTGACAAGGCATCTGGTCTGACATTTTTAGATCCTGGCCGAAAAGTGATCGAGAAGTTGAATCGGGAAAAAAAAAGTAACCATCTAGCCTCTCTAGGAGTCAACCTCTTAGCTGACTCAATATAAGCTAGGTTTTTGTGGTCCATAATTACGGTTATAGGATGGACAGCTCCCTCCAAAAAATGCCTCCATTCTTCAAAGGCCAACTTAACGACCAGAAGTTCTCGATTTCCCACATCATAGTTTCACTCCGCAGGAGAGAATTTCTTTGAGAAAAAGGCGCAAGGTCTTAAATTGGTCAAAGTGGCGGGTCCCTGCAAAGAGACAGTTCTCCCAGAGCCTTTGGAGAAGTGTCCGAACATGACCAATGTGAGTCTGTTTATCAGGAGAATAGATCAATATGTCATCCAAATATACCACCAAAAAACGTCCAATAAAATTAGAGAACACGTGATTTATAAAGTTTTGGAAGACCGCTGGAGCATTGGTCAAGCCGAAAGGCATGACCAGATTTTCAAGCAACCCTTCAGTAGTGAGAAAAGCGGTTTTCCATTCATCTCCGTCTCGGACTTGGATAAGGTTATACGCTCCCCGTAGATCTAATTTTGAAAACCACTTAGCTCCGGACAATTGGTTGTATAAATCAGGAATAAGTGGAAGGGGATACGTATTCCTCACAGTTATCTTATTTAACTCACGAAAATCGAGGCATTGGCGTAAACCACCGTCTTTTTTCTTTACAGAAAAGAACCCTGCCGCCACAGGAGAAACAGAAGGACGAATGTGTCCCTTACGGTGGCTCTCGGAAATATACTCCTTCATCGCAGCCCATTCTGGACCCGAAAGGTTATACAAGTGGGCCTTGGGCAATTTAGCACCTGGAACCAGGTCAATGGCACAATCAAATGGGCGGTGTGGTGGTAAAAACTCAGCCTCCTTTTCAGAGAAAACGTCTGTATAGTCTATCAGGCACTCCAGAATACCTTCCAGACCCACGGACGACACAGACACAGTATCAAGACATTTCTCAGAACAATAGGGACCCCATTTAACAATGTCCCGACATTCCCAATTAATTACAGGATTACGCAATTGTAACCAGGGGAACCCCAACACCAGTCCCGCTGGTAGGTTGTCCATCACAAAACACGAAATACGTTCCTGGTGCAAGAAACTCACTTTAAGGGGAAACTCTTCAGTACGAAACATAATGTCATTCTTTATCAGTGGTGTTTTGTCAATGGCCACAATGTGAATAGCAGTCTCCAACCTAACTGTCCCTAACTTACACCTGGATACCAAATCAGAGTCAATAAAGTTCAATGCTGATCCACAATCCACGAAGGCAGGAGTGGATGTGGAGACACTCCCACAACAAAGTTCCACTTGCAACAACATTTTAGAGAAGGCAGAAAAAGGTACCTGAGAGCCTGGGTGACCTCCACGACAATCACCCGGGCTCAGTCGCTTGGTTAGTGGACGGGAGGGGCACACCTTTCTCCAATGTCCAGAATCGCCACAGTGAAAACAGTCTTTTCCCACGCGCCGTTGTCTCCTTTCATTTTCCTAGAGGTCGATGGTTCCCATCTCCGCGATCTCCAATATAGGACTGGGTCCCCTTCCTTGGGAGAATAACAGTCTTTCACTTTGCATCACTCCCCTCGCCCGTAGCCGGCGATTCATTCGGACGGCCTGTGTCATAGCCTCCTCCAGGGAATCAGGCGGAAGGTGGAGAGCCAAGGCCTCTTTCAGTTATTCAGACAGGCCTCTACGGAACAAACCCCGGAGTGCGGCATCATCCCAACAGACCTCAGCAGCCCAGCGTCTGAATTCTGAACAAAACCACTCGGCTGAGTGCTTCCCCTGGCACACACTCATCACCATGTCCTCAGCCATACGCATACGATCAGGCTCATCATAAATATGCCCCAGGGCCTTAAAAAATGCATCTACCGTCATACACTCAGGGGCTGTGGTCGGAAGGGAGAAAGCCCAAGCTTGGGGGGCTCCCCTTAACAGAGACATAATGACCCCCACTCTCTGACTTTCATCCCCAGAAGAGTGTGGTCTTAAGGAAAAAAAAGCTTACAGCCCTCCTTGAAAACTCTGAACTCTTTTTTATTTCCAGAAAAGGTATCTTGTAACTTCACTGGAGACTCAGGGGAAACTAATGTAATATCCCGAGCCCCCGATGAAAAAAACCCCTGCACAGTGTCAGCGGTCAGCTGCTGAGACTGAGCCAGGACTCGTTGTTCTCCAAGGAGTTTCTGAGACATCCGGGTTAGGTGTTTAACCTGCTCAGAAAGAGCGTGCATAGGATCCATCACACATACAGGTGAATGGAAGCAGAGAAAAAAAAATGGTATTGGTCAGTTATAATATCAGGATCCTGACAGCGCCGGTGTACAGCCTCCGCTGAGCAGGGACTCACCCACACTGTAGGGACCCCTGGGGACCAGGATAGCCAGAAAGTATAGGTGCACAGGACCTGAGTGATGAAGTTTAGCAAGCCGGCACGGGACCTACGGTCATGTGACTGCAAGGGGGTGGGGCTTAGCGTCCTGCTTTCAGAGAAGACAGAAAACTCAGTCAGGCAAAACGGAGGTCATTCACAGTACGGACAGTGAGGTACAGGAGGGGTAAACAGACGGGAGGTCAGACAAAGCCAAAAGTCATACACAAGAGGGCGACGCGGTACCAAGGGTACGAGCAGAGAGAAGTCGGGTCACAAGCAGAGAGTCATACACGAGAGGTAGCGCAGTACAAGAGGGACAGGCAAAACTCATAACAGGGACAGAACCGGATCAAACCCAAACAAGCAAACAAGATATCAGACACAAGGCACACGTACGCACAAGGTCAACTGACTCAGCCGAGGGCAGGAGTATAACTGACACCGGACCTAGGTCCAGTGAGCCGTAAATAGCCGCCCTCTGCCAGGGAGAGGCGGAACAATTAACCCCCAATCAGACCAGGATGGGCCAAAGCGAAACCCCGTCCTGGATCATGACAAAATGTTTGCTGGCAGCAAGGCTAAGAAGAAGAAGATAATGAATGCAGTTGAAAAACCCATGGTCACAAAGCAAAGTTTGTCTGAAAACTTCTCTCCCACAGCTGTTGAAGATGAAGAGGAACAGGTCACGGAGATTGCTGCTCCATGGGACCTGGATGAACGTCCGTTCCCTACCACTCCACCCAAAGTTCAGAGTGACCCTTATGAGCCTTACTGTAAGAAGATGGAGCCAGAGAGGCAGGAGTGGCTGCGAAAATTGTGGGCATCTGTCAGCCCTCAGAAGAGTATCGTGGAGTACGATGAATCATCGCCTGTGGAATGGCGAGCTAAAAGAGAGGGAGAATGTAAGGAGATAGAACGGACCGTGGGTACCTGCATGCCGGGCCTGGAATTGAAAGGGCTGCATCCTCTTTTTCCGGGGGGGAAGCCTGAGAGAGGCGGACCTTCCCCTGCTGCACAAGGGAAGCATTGGTGAGACGGAGCTTCCTGCTGACAAACGAGGGCAGAGAATGAGTGGGAGAAAGCGCGCATTGTGGAGAGTGGCACGCTCTGCCTCCCCTTCCCTCAGAGAGTACAGGCACTGTGACAGGCTGCATAGAGAGAGAGCCCATCGCCTGCAGAGAGAGCTGGTAGAGCAGAGCCGTGCAGAACAGGGTTGTGCAGAGCCGTGCAGAACAGGGTCGTGCAGAGCCATGCACGCAGAGCAGAGCCAAGTTGCTGCAGCATTGAGTGAGATGAGTGCTCCACCCGGGGAGCACCTACGCCGCACAGATCTGCTACCACCGTCACCCGCGGCCATCAGCAGGGACAAGAGGAAAGGAGACATACAGTGTGTGCCCGGTGACGGCCATAAAATCAGGTGCCAGACGTTCCAAGAAAGTGAGTACTGCATGCATGCTGCTTGAAAAGAGACCAGAAGCATCGCCTTCAGCTATCCCTGACTGCGTTAGTTAATAGCCCAGACATGCATGACCTGACTTCACCAGGGGTTATAGTTATAGAGCTTCTGGTCAATATACCTGCACATGCCGCAGAGCAGAGCTACGTGCTGCTGTTGTCGGTGCCACCATTGGATCCCCGTCTGTCACAGACTTCATCCGAGATGTGTATTTGTTGTTAATTAAATCCTATTAACTCTTGATCTGTCTCCTGTCCGTGATGACATCCCGCGTTCCTGTGATTTCTACACGTGCATGGACACTAGATGTTTGAATGAACCCCAAACTTTACCATTCGGGTTTGCACATCTCTAGTAAACACTCTTTTTCATCAAAAGAAGCGTAAAAGCCATCCCGCCAATGACAAGTAGTACCGAGTCAGGATGATGTCAAAAATTACTTCATTGTGAATAACGGCCAAGCAGGACCATCAGGACACCCAGCAATAGGAAGTTACATCTTGGTGTTGGTGGGAAGGCTTTTATGCTTTTTTTTAATCAAAAACAGTGTTTAATAAGTACTCTATTTATATGCATTATTGCTATTTATTTACTTATAGCTGAATATATGTTCATTTTGTTTCTATCTTAGGTTTTTGCACTGTAAACCTGGTTTAGACAATCTTGAAATCATGACTATATATATGACATTAGGCATTGGAAGTCCAGTGCCAAGTATGTAGGTTTGAATAGGGTGGCTCCAGAGGCCGGAATTTATTTTTTCTTACTTTTTTTTAACTTTTTTCTCTGTGCTCTCTTTGGAACCTGCTTATTTTCAAGGCAGGGAGAGGAGGCAGTTTCTCGTCATGTTATACATAATTATACTGACTGGTAGTACTGGATATGAGCATTGCTCTGATAGTTGGACTTGCAGTCTGCATGCTCCAGCAACCACAAATCAAAGGAAAGAGCCCTTAAATTCACAACTGCTGACGAAGTACCAATGAGGTAACAGTTGCAGATACTGCCATTCCCCGCTTTCAGCTCTCCTGTATTAGCGTCACCTTTTCTCCATGATTATTTTAGTTAAGCTCACAAATTTTCATGTGTTAATCTAATGGTTGATATGTGGATGCATGGATGGATTCAGTGGCTGACACTGACAAGTGTCACAAGTATGTCTGGTTCCCTCCCCTGTTATGGCTATAAAGCCCTCCTACTATGCACTCATTACCTGTATTTATTGCACCTGTTTGAACTCATTAGTATTACCTGTATGTGTGGCGCCCCTGAGGCTCAGTCGCCACAGAGGTACTGCACCTTCTCCTAAGGTGTAGTGCCCCACCAACCAGGTAAGGTGGAAACTCCTTTCCACACTCCAACACCTGCACCCCACACACAGGATAGTTCAGCAAAGGACCACATTGCGGCTCCATGCTTAGAGGGTAGCAGAGCACCTTTCGTGGGTCCTTGCTTCGTAACACGAGATGTGCTGGGAGGTGGTGGAGTTGAGATATATCAAAGGTTGGGAGGGTTTAGAATTACAGGTTCAGTCTGGAGGATGAGTCTGACAGAGGGTCAGAGAGGAAGGAAGCCACTCGGGAGGAGTGGGGATCCCTGTAAGAAGGGATGGAGGAAGGAGTGCTGCAGCTGCCTCAGTGACCTGAGCCAGCTGGCACGGGAATGGAACAGAAGGAGAAAGACATAGAACTGCAACCTAAGCTTCCATAAGAGAGAGAAGGAACAGTGCGGAATGAAGGAGTAGGAGAACAAAGAGGAGTTGTGGGTTGGAAGAGGAACCCTGCCTATAGGTTCTCAGCGCAAGGCCGGGGCCCGGTCCCCGAGGTTGTATGGACACTTATGGTTCTGCAGCAGACACCGGTGGAGTAGTTGGCTGTACATGCACTACTCCCATCTAAGACTTGGGACACAACAGCAACTGAATAGAGAGCCAGGACTCCGGAGAAGGGAGTCCCCAAGAGAGGCTACAGCTGTCTGTCATACAAGTAGAGTTGTTAGGAACATCTGACAGGAGGAACTTCAGAGTACCATGGTACTGGAGCTCTTCACATTAAAACGCGCAATAGAGGAGTCGTTCAGGAGAGGTACATGTTGGCGGAGTGTTGGAGAGGAGAATACTGACTTGCAAGGGAGGTTGATTGAGGCACCAGTACCACGAACTGTGAGGAAAGCTTTGGAACTGCAAGCCCTGGTGTCTTCCATTCATTTGTGCGCCAACACCGTCAGCACTGCTACATCTGGGTACCAACATTCCCCACACCGCCTGCTCCTATACACTGCCCTGGGCTTACAGCTTCACCTGTGGGGAGCTACACCATCTATGCTGCAACACACCATCAGCCCCAGAGGATCTGCACGCAGCGTTGGCTTAACATCTTACTTGCCAAACACCACAGGTGGCTTCACGAACTATCACATAAACTATATCACAAACCACCATTGATTTGGGCACCCAGGGCCACGGACCGGGTCACAGCAGCCGTGCCACATTTCCCTGACACCGGCCCGGTACCAAGTACCCCACAGCCCTGGGAGGGCGACCCAATTTTTGGCGTCACGAACAGGATGACGAGACTCGATCCCATCGGGTTCTGTGCACCTGAAATTTGTGAGCCTTTATACTTATATAGACCTGATTTGATAGACTGTAAAATGGACATTAGAAATGGCCACTGGCACGGAGAAGAAGGGCGTGAAGAGATGGGAGGTCCTAGGAAAAGACCGTGAAGAGTATTGGGCCTTCCTGCCTGAATTACTATGTGACAGATACATGGCCCACCCCCCGAGGGGTTCGTATACTGGCTTGGTATGGAGGCACTGGAAGAAGACGCCGCCCTCGGAAGGAGGGGCAGAAGAAGCCAGTAGCAGGAAAGGGGCCGAGGCAGGAAGAAGAACGCCAGAACGCCATTTTGGAGAGTGAGGGAAGGAGGCCAGCGGAGCTCGGGTAAACGGATCTCCCTGGCGCCATGGCTGACGGCTCCAACCCGATCTCCGGAATGAACCGCCAGCAGCTAGAAGACGAAATTGCTGAACTGACCACCTGTCTGCAGCTGAGGCAGGAGGCTTTAGAGCAGCTGAGATGGCAGCAGGCCCAGGAGGGGCCTATGCCTGCGGTACCCGCTCCACAGGTACCTGCTGCCGCTGCACCGGACTGTCCTCCGGCAGCGCTGATTTTCACCTCCACGCTGTCCGTGTGGCTGAGTGTACCGGAGGACCCGAGAGCTGAGACCATGCCCCCGCCTGGACCTGTTGCAGCTGTGCAGGTCCCGACCGAAACTCCCACGGACCCAGAGCTGCCATCGGCCTCACCACCACCGACGCCCATACCAACCACTCCGGTGGATGTCCCTGCAGCTGCCCACCGTCATGAGCCTGCACTGGAGCAGAGACCGCACCGCCAGGAGGCCTCAGGTACGTCAGATGTTCATCCACCTGGGAAGGCCCTGCGGTGCACCATGGCTGCAGCGACTGGCCAGGTCGTGCTAGACCTGGTCTGGGACCGGGATGACTGTCCCCAGGGGGAAACATCTGGACCCCTAACGGTGGTGCCACGGGCCCCAGTGGGCGAGGGCCGGTCCTGGGAAGAGCGGGAGGAAGAAGAGAACTGGGCAGGATGTCGGGCCACCATCCGGCAGCTGGCAGCTGAAAATCAGGAGAGGGAGCAGAGAAAGATGGCTGTGCTGGGCCCGGATCTGGCCCGCAAGGAGAGGGCCCATGCTGGTCATTACGGCCCCTGGGATGCAGCTGTATGGGGACAAGTGCTGAATGTGAACAAAGAGACGGGTTTTGGATTTATTATAGACCCCAAGAGAATCAGTGACTTGTTCTTCAACCGGAGGGATGTCGAGTCACATCTGAGAAAGGGACTTCCTGACAGAGACCTGCGGCCAGGGGAGTATGTGACATTCACCCGGCATGAGGGGCTCAGGGGTTGGTATGCCCAGAACGTACGTCGCATTCCAGAAGAGCTTATTGAGAGGTACAAGCCGAAGCGACCTGTTGCTGCCCCTCCACCCACCATTGCCACCCAGACTGCTCAGGTACCTGCTCCCAGGAACCAGGCTGCCCTTGCATCAGCTCCAGTTCGGCAGCCCAAACCAAAGATCCCTGGCCTGACACCTTGGGAAGAAGAGTACTTAAAGATAGTCAACGATTACCTTGAGTCTGGTAGCAGTTCCAGTTCAGCTTCCAGAACCCAGGAGGGGAACACAAGTAAACACTTTACAAATCTCGTTACCCAGGAGGGTTTGTTTGCACCAGTTGTGCCTTTTTCTATTTTTCTATTGTTCATCATGTTTTTGTTTTTCTGGTAGCACTTTTGTTGCCTAGTTTTTGATTGGCAGCGTTGTTTTCTGATTGGAACTGAGGAGATCATGGACGCTGAATGATCCGAAACTGAGTTTGTAAATAGTTTGCACCTCTTTAGGTGCTCTCTTGGTTTTACATATAAGGACACTTTGCGAAGATAATGTTTTACATAAGGACACTTTGCGAAAATGATGTTTTGCATGGACACTTTTCGAAGATGATGTCTACCTCAAAGGACACTGCAAGAAACCCCGGCTGGGAGCGGTGTCCATCACTTACAAGAATAATTGTTGAATGTTTTACTGTAAAGTATTTGATAATGTGTTTTATAAGAATATTAGTAACTGAGAAATGGCTTTTAGAGAAGAATTAGGAATGTCTGATATAGAGATGAGTGATATGAAGCTTTGGAACTGCAAGCCCTGGTGTCTTCCATTCATTTGTGTGCCAACACCGTCAGCACTGCTACATCTGGGTACCAACATTCCCCACACCGCCTGCGCCTATGCACTGCCCTGGGGTTACAGCTTCACCTGTGGGGAGCTACAACATCTATGCTGCAACACACCATCAGCCCCAGAGGATCTGCATGCAGCGTTGGCTTAACATCTTGCTTGCCAAACATGACAGGTGGCGTCACGAACTATCACATAAACTATATCACAAACCACCAATGATTTGGGCGCCCAGGGCCACGGACCGGGTCACAGCTGCTGTGCCACATTTCCCTGACACTGGCCCGGTACCGAGTACCCCACAGCCCTGGGAGGGCGACCCATATGAAAGACACCTGTTCACACACTCAAGCAATCATACTCCAACATTTCCCCCATGGTCAAGACCAAAGATCTGTCTAAGAACACCAGGAACAAAATTTTAGACCTGTACAAAGTAATTTCTATGGAATGCTACACTACAAAGTGCTCTCACAATTGTCGCTGCAAATAAGATTTGACATTCTGTACACTCAAAAAAGTAAGCTTCCTTAATAAATGCATTCAAGGCCATATTTTAAAAATGAGTGCATCCCAATGAAAGCCTTAGCAGCAATGCTAATGTAAGTAGAAGAAGCAAGCCAGGCTTGTCTCATGCGTAATGAGCCCAGAACCATCAGGTCTGTCACTTCAGTTACAGGGGGAGCGCTTAGAGTAATAGGATATTCCCTGTGCTCCAAAATGGGGTCGTGACTAAGCAGAGAGAAAATGCGCATGCAGAAATTCAAACTGAGGAGGCAGGGACGCTGAGCACGTGTGAGTGGTGTGAGGTAAATTCAGCTGTGAGGTGAGGGGGTGAAGCTAATGGGAGCTAGAGACAAGAGGACGTGCTGACAGGAGCTGACCGACGGGGTCCCGCTGACAGGCCGCATGTACCACTGTCCCTGCTAACATTGCTGTCCCCGCCTATATCAAGGTCCTTGACAAGACTGCGAACTCGGCCGACGATGCTGACACAACTGCCCCGGCCGATGGTACTGACCGGGGAAGGCAAGGTCTGTGTGAGGGATACCGGTGCTCAACGGTACAACTCAGCAGACCGAACAGGCCACCGTGAGCTGTTTTGGGACTGTCTCCCAGGCCCTGATAGTGCAAGGATGCTCACCCCTGAGGGAAGAATCTACTCCTCCTTCTGCCCTGCATCTGTTGGGGCCAGTGCCCATGCTAGAACCCTGGGCAATCGCCGCCAGTGACAGGATTGGAAAGAAGACACCATCAGCACCATAAGAGGACATTCTCAATGCCAGAAAAGCTTCCCCCATTTTCCACAAGACTGTAACAGATCCCTATTGTGGCTCATTCCAAGTGACCTCAGTCAAAGTGAGGGGCACATCTGTGACTGGAGCACAAAGTGATTAGTGCATAGTTTACATTTTCTTTCCCTATTAGTTAAAATCCCCTTATAAGTGTTCTTTGTATTAGGGAAGAATTCTCCCCTCATTTAAATATCTCCCTGTGAGGAGTATCCTCCTGTGAATTAAACCCTTTGTTAACCCTTGGTCTGCCTCTTGTCCATTACTGTATCCCGCTACCTGCTCACACTAACATTTAGACTACAAAATTTTAATTAACAAGAATTCAACCACAGGTAACTCTAATTATTTATTAAACAGGTGTCCAGCATACAGGTGACTATAAAAGAGTGTTTCTTAACTAAGGAAACCCCTTTATAATTTATACTCTTCTTAATAACACTACATGGAAGAGAAATGTCACAAGACCTGAGAAAGAAAATAATTTAATTACACAAGGAAGGTATCAGCTACAAGCAGATCAGCAGAACATTACTTATCAATTAGAATATACTGTAGCAAAAGTGAAACCAAAATTTAACAACGTTGGAACCGCAAACATTTTACATGGACATCCAGGCCGACCATGGAAGCAAACACCTATAAAGGATCATCTTCTGATGAGAAGGGTTCAAGAAAATCATTCACTGCAATTAGATAACGAAGCCTGAAGCCAAATGTGGACAGTGTTACCAGTGACACAAGCAACATACACTGCAGAGGAATAGCATGCATGGGTGTCGTCCACAAATAAACCTCTACTAAAGTCCGTGCACAAGAAACCTGCCTACAATTTGCCATTGCCCATGATAAAAAATATGAAAGCAACTTGGACTCTATTCTTTATATTTTGGAGTGATGAAACCAAGATAAATGCTTCTAGAACTGATGGCTTCAAAACTGTATGGTGTCGCAAAGGTGAGGAATAAAATTAAAAATGCATGGTTCTTACAGTGAAACATGGTGGTGGCAGGTGTCCTTATGTGAGGCTGCATGAGTGCACTAGGTGTTGGGGAGCTACATTTCATTGACGATATCATTAATTCACAGATGCACTGCTCTATATTGAAAGAGTGTACTTTTCCGAAATGACAATGATACAAAAGACACATCTAAGGCAACTGTTGCATTTCTGAAGATGAACAGGGTTTAAGAGATTAAGTGGCCAAGTATGTCTCCTGATCTGAAAAGACAAGTGGAGAATTATTTTCCATCCCCCATCCAGGCTCTTAAAAAGGTTATTCTTGAAGCATGGATAAGGAATGGATAGATGTTGCAATATGTCACCAACTTATTTTTTAAATGTTCAGAAGACTTGGTGTTTTCCTTTAAAATCAGGGAGATCATACCAAATACTAAATTAAGTAGTTTTTGATGTGGGAATGTACTACTTCTTGCATGAATTAATATGAGCAAAACTTAAGATTTTGCAAGGAAAGATATTCAAGTATTATTGACTTTACTTTCATTCTATGGATGGAAACGGAAACTTGTCAAAATTGTGGAAATCTTTCTTGAGTTCAGAGGGATATTGATTAAATCTTACTTTCAAAGAGAATATACTAATTATCTTTATCATGTATGTATGGGAAGACTGCTTTTCTTTTGGAGGAGGCTAATAGACTGGTCTTCAGGTGATATGCTGCTCCAAAAGCAGTCATTTTATTTGATATCTAATTCAAGAGATGACTGTATGTAATAAAGAGAGGGCGCTATGAACAACACAAATAACACAAATAACAAGAGAATATGCTTTATAAGAGACAATGCTATACATAACAAGAGGTGATACTATGTAATAACAGGAAGGCTCTATACATAACAACAGAAGACACTATGTAATAAGGGATGGTGCCGTACATAAATGGAGAAAATGTTATATATTAAGGATGGCAGTAACAAGAGAGAATTCAATGTATAAAAGTGCTTACACAATAAGGGAGGAAACTATGTCACAAGGGTCAGCAATATATATAACAAGAAAGTACACTTTATACCAAGAGAGGGTGCTATACATAAGAGGGTACACTATATACTAAAAGGCGGCGCTATGCATATTGTTAGCGTGGCTGGTCTGGAGCTGGAATCTCCAGGAGTGAACCCTCTGGACCGTGGCACCGAGGGGCCCCGGGCGAGCTGCCAGGTGAAACCGACCCCTATACAGGGACCATTAGGAGCAGGCCCAGGGGTTTGAGTACCACGGTAGCCGGTACCGAGAGGGGCGGCTCAGGATGGATTGGAGTAGGATTGTGGAACTGAAGAGTAGATGACAGAACAGAGTTGGAACACAGGGGACAGGAGTGGAGTAAGACAGTAGAGTGGAATGTGGAGGGATGGCTGGAGCAGCAACACAGGAGACAGGATTAGAGGAGGATGTAAGGACTGGAGCAGGATGGAACTGGAACACCGGAGGCAGGGCAGGCGTAGGATGGAAGGGCTGGAGCAGGATGGAACAGTAACACCGGAGACAGGACTGGAGTAGGATGACAGGACTGGAGCAGGATGGAACAGGAACACAGGAGGCAGGACTGGAGTAGGATGACAGGACTGGAGCAGGATGGAACAGGAACACTGGAGGCAGGACTGGAGTAGGACAGCAGGAGTGGAGCAGGATGGAACAGGAACACTGGAGGCAGGACTGTAGTAGGACGGCAGGACTGGAGCAGGATGGAACAGGAACACCGGAGGCAGGGCTGGAATAGGACGGAGGGAGCACCGGAGGCAGAACTGCGGAATACAGCAGGGAACTTGGATAACAGGACTGAGAGGCTGCTGCAGAGAGCAGACGAGTACGGGACTGCAGAGAGCACACGATGAAGCGAGGCCTAATGTGCTAGGAAAGACAACGATCAGGCGCCTCCCTCAGGGGGGGAAGCAGCCTGATATGCCCCTGTCTGGTCTGCCATTGGTCAGGGGGTGCTTCTGGGTCAGGGCATAGCTGCAGGACAAGAAGCAGAAGGGAGACGCGGCCGCGGTCTGTGGCGCATGCGCATCACATGCAAAGACGCCGTTGGCCGCGCGCCTGTCAGCGGTGACCACCGTGGCTGTCGGGCGGCAAGGGGCTGCGGCGTGGGAGCAGTGGCCGGGTGAGTATGCAGAGACGGCGTGACACATACTATGAGAGTACACTATATACTAAAAGATGGTTCCAAACATAACATGGTTGTGTGAAAATAGTGTTGTTAAATGTTGTTGCTCTACCTGATTTTTTCTTTAACAGTACAAAGACTTATGCCCTATTCTGAGCATCAGAATCGAATTAGAATAGGACATGTCCTGAGTCTCACAGATCTCATTCTTGGATCCGTGATATGTTTATGGATCTATTGAACTTTAGGAGTCTGGGTGCTGTCCGATGAAAACTGACAGCACCAGAGGTGTATCTATGGCACTGCTAGCAGGGGTGCCATTTGGCCAACTGATGTGGTGGTCTGAGGTATCCACATTCTCTGATCCATCTGTCAGTCTCACTGCTGGCTCAGAGAAGGTGCAGCATGCTGGCTCCCAGTGATCAATTGTACTCGCATTTATCAGAAGACGTGAGTACAAGTGAAGCTCCGACCACAGGTCCAGAGAGACTTCAGTAATGTGATCAGTTTGTGTGATCGTGCTGCTAACTTCACTCACCGACACAACAGACTCACAAGCAACATTGGTGGTAAGTGCTCCAATGGAGCTGAAGACACCGAGGATTTATTGTAATGGTGGTGGGGAAGATTTGAGGACACAGTTTGAGGAGCAAAGGGGCAGATAAGGGGCATGTATGAGAAAACAGTATGAAGGGGGATGGGTGAAGACACAATATGAGTAGCGAGAAGCGTATATAAGAGGACCCAGAAAGGAAAGGATGGGTGCAAACACAGTATGGAGCGCAAAGAGGGGAAATGAATGCTGTCACAGTATGGGCAGCGAGGGAGGGGATGGGTGCAGACTAAAGGTACTGTCACATTTAGCGATGCACCAGCGATCCCGACAACGATACGACCCGGTCAGGATCGCTGGTGCATCGCTAAATGGTCACTAGTGAGCTGCCAAACAGGCAGATCTCACCAGCGACATAGCAGCGGTCGGCGGTCGTTACTTACCTGTCAAACGCGGCGATGAAGACGTCCTCCAGCCCGCGTCCACACATCGCTCATCGGTGCCAGCAGGAAGCCCAGCAGGAAGTGGCCGACGAGAAACGGCCAAGGACGTTCTCGTGCGATCAGCGATAACCAGCGGGGGAGCCGGTCGGAGGTAAGTATCACACATAGCGATATCGCTAGCAATATCACTGCTGCGTCACAAAATCGGTGACGCTTTAGCGATATCGCTAGCGATCTCACTTAGTGTGACGGGGCCTTTAGTATGGTGAGTGGGGGGATGAGTATGGACACAGTATGAGGAGCAAGGGGGATGTATGCGGACACAGTATGAGGAGAGAAAGGAAGAATATATGCTGAAACAGTATGGGAAGCAAAGGTGATGGGAAGGGTGCAGACACAGTATGGGAAGTTGAGGGATGTGTGAAGAGGCAGTATGGGAAGCAAGGGGGTAAATTAAATATGTGAGAAGGCAGTATGTTTAGCAAGGGCATGAGATAGGAGACAGTATGAGGAAGGAGGAGAAAATGTGTGAAGAGACTATAGTGAGTAGTGTTGAGCATTCCGATACCGCAAGTATCGGCCGATACTTGCTGTATCGGAATTCCGATACCGACTTCCAATATTTTTTCAATATCGGAAGTCGGCATCGGAATCGGAAGTTCAAAGTTGATTGACAGCCGAAATGACGTCATCATGATGCGCGGTGTGTGCGCATCATGATGCGCCGTCATTTTGGGCCTTCCGGGGGTCTCTGCCGGCCTGCCGGGGGGCTGTGTGGACTGCCCGGGGTCTTTACCGGCCTGCCGGGGGGCTGTGCCGGCCTGCCGGTGGTCTGTGCACCCTGTGGGGGTCTGTACCGGCCTGCCGGGGGGCTGTGCCGGCCTGCCGGTGGTCTGTGCACCCTGTGGGGGTCTGTACCGGCCTGCCGGGGGGCTGTGCCGGCATGCCGGTGGTCTGTGCACCCTGTGGGGGTCTGTACCGGCCTGCCGGGGGGCTGTGCCGGCCTGCCGGGGGGCTGTGCTGATGTCCGGGGGTCTGTGCAAGCATCGTCCGATGGGACTATAAGTCCCATCAGGCGATGCCTGCTACCATGACAGTGATTGACACATTAGCCAATGATGGGACAGTAGTAGTCCCATCATCCGGCTAATGTGTTAAATGTTAAAAAAAAAAAAAAAATACTACATACATACTACATACATACTACATGCATGCTACATACATACTACATGCTACATACATACTACATATATACTACATGCATGCTACATACATACTACATGCTACATACATACTACATATATACTACATGCATGCTACATACATACTACATACATGCTACATACATACTACATGCTACATACATACTACATATATACTACATGCATGCTACATACATACTACATATATACTACATGCATGCTACATACATACTGCATGCTACATACATACCAGGGGAAGAGTCTTGAGGAGATCATTTGCATATTCCCAGTGCCTTCTGGGATAAGTGAAGAGTCTCCGCGAGCTCAACGATCACTGGGTTTTGGTGGTTGCAGCTGAAAAGAGGAAATCGGAAATTTGGCTCATCTTTCATCGTTTTTAAGAAATCTCAAGATGGAAGAGGCCAGGAGCCATTTGGTGAGCTGCATTTCTTGCTACATGTTCACAGATTTACCAGTGGAAAAGCCAAACTTCACATGCCACAAATGCAAGCTTGTGTCCCTGTTGGAGGAAAAGTTGCAAAATCTCGAAGAGAGGTTAGCTACGTTGAAGATCATTAAGGAAGGTGAAGAGTTCTTGGACAGAGCAGAATTATCTCTTCATGTTACAGAAAGAGAAGAAATTCGAAGTGCACCTGAAGAAACAGAGGAATGGAGACATGTGACCCAGAGAAGCAGGAGGATCAGGAGGCAGTCAGCACCCATACTGCTCAGAAACCAGTACCAGGCTCTCACGCAGGAAAACGATGAAGAAATACATCAGGATAAGACTTTGCCAACAAACAGCAACCTTGTACGCCCTCAGAGTCCTCCTGGATGGAGAAAGAAAAATGTTGTGAAGAAGAAACGGAGAGTGGTGGTCATGGGGGATTCCCTGTTGAGAGGAACAGAGGCCGCTATCTGCAGACCGGATATAACCTCAAGAGAAATGTGCTGTCTTCCAGGTGCAAAAATTAAAGATGTGTCTGACAGGATATCAGGACTCTTCAGACCTACAGATGACTACCCATTCCTGCTACTACATGTGGGGACAAATGACACCGCAAGAAACGACCTGGAAATCATCTGCAGAGACTTTGAAGACTTAGGCAAGAAAGTGAAAGAACTGGGAGCGCAGGTGGTCTTCTCTTCCATCCTCCCAGTGGATGGCCATGGAACAAGGAGGTGGAATAAGATTCTGCAGGTGAACAACTGGCTACGTCGATGGTGCCGTCAGCAACGATTTGGATTTCTGGATCACGGAGTGAACTACTTATACGATGGACTACTTGCTAGAGATGGGGTGCACCTTACGAAGACTGGAAAGCATGTATTTGGAAGTCGCCTTGCTACACTTGTAAGGAGAGCTTTAAACTAGAACAACATGGGAAGGGAAGCAAAAGACCAGAAAAAGCCATACATCTGACAAATGCTATTGAGAACTCTGCTATTAGAAGTGGAAAGGAAGAACAAAGACGAAAGAATCTAATTAATAAAAATATTGGAGAAAGAGAAACCAATCACAAACTAAAATGTTTCTATACTAATGCACAAAGCATGGGCAACAAACAAGGAGAATTGGAACTACTAACACAGGAAAAGAAATATGATGTAATTGGAATCACTGAAACTTGGTGGGACAATACACATGATTGGAATACAAGACTAGAAGGATACAACTTATTTGCAAGAAACAGACTTGATAAACGAGGAGGGGGTGTCGCATTGTATGTTCGAAACGCGTATATCTGCACAGAGATTGAAGCTTCAGAGACTGGGAGTTCTGTGGAAACTGTTTGGGTAAGAATACAAGGACAGAACAATGGAAAGGACACCATTGTAGGCATTTACTACAGGCCGCCTGTTCAAGCCGAAGATATAGATGAACTCTTTATGCATCAGATGGCCAAGTTCTCCAAAAAATATGACATAGTTGTCATGGGAGATTTCAACTATCCAGACATTTGTTGGGAATCTCTCTCAGGCAAAACTAACAGGTCAAGGAAATTCTTATCCTCTCTTGCTGACAACTTTATCTTCCAAAAGGTAAGGGAGAAAACAAGGGGAACTGCTACCTTGGATCTAATCCTTATAAACAGGGAGGAAATGGTTGAGGAGGTAAAAGTGGCTGGGACCCTAGGAGGTAGCGACCATGCTATTTTAGAATTTTGGATAACTAGAGGTGGAAGACCTGTGAAGACTCAGACGTCAAGGTTAGATTTCAGAAAGGCAGATTTTAAGGGATTCAGAAAGAGAATTGGAGGGATCCAATGGCTGGATATCCTTAAAGACAAAAATGTCCAGGAAGGATGGGAAATCTTGAAAAATGAAATTCTCAAAGCACAGTTGTTAACAATTCCGAAAAGAGGGAAGAATAGGAAGCATTTAAGGAAACCAGGATGGATGAACACAGAACTTAAGCACATGCTAAAAAGGAAGAAAAAAATGTTTATAAAATGGAAAGAGGGAGGCATATCTAAAGAAGAATATAATGCTGTCTGCAGAACCTGCAGGGCACAAATCAGATTAGCTAAAGCTGAAAATGAACTGAGGCTTGCAAGAGATGTCAAAAGCAATAATAAAGGATTTTGGGGATATGTCAAAAGTAAAAGAAAAGTCAAAGATGCTATAGGATTTTTACAGGATGAAAATGATGAAATGGTAAGACAGGATGTTGAGAAGGCTGAACTTTTAAATTCCTATTTTGCATCTGTTTTCTCTCAGAAAGGAAATGCAACATCAACTGTTATTCACTGTCCTATTAAGGGAATAGAAGAATCCAGGATATCTATAAACAGAAAGATAGTGAGGAAACACTTAGCTAACCTAAATGAATTCAAGTCTCCAGGTCCAGATGAATTACACCCCAGAGTACTGAAGGAGATAGCAGAAGAAATTTTTGAACCCCTCTCCATAATCTTTGAAAATTCTTGGAGAACAGGAGAAGTGCCAGAAGACTGGAGAAGAGCAAATGTTGTTCCTATCTTCAAAAAGGGGAAGAAGGTGGACCCAGGCAACTATAGGCCGGTGAGTCTGACTTCGATACCAGGAAAGATCTTTGAACAAATTATTAAACAACATGTATGTCGATACCTGGATAAGAATGAAGTGATTAAACAGAGTCAGCATGGGTTTCTAACTAATAAGTCATGTCAGACTAACTTAATTTCCTTCTATGACGGTATCACTGATTGGGTGGATCAAGGAAATGCTGTAGATATAGTATATCTTGACTTCAGCAAAGCATTTGACAAAGTCTCTCATACAATCCTTATTGAAAAAATGTATGGAATGGACAAGGCAACTGTTAGGTGGATTCATAACTGGCTTAGTGATCGGACCCAAAGAGTGGTCGTAAATGGCTGCACATCCAGTTGGAAGAATGTCTCAAGTGGGGTACCACAGGGCTCTGTCCTGGGCCCTGTATTGTTCAACATCTTTATCAACGATTTAGATGAAGGAATTGAGGGTAAACTGATTAAATTTGCTGATGACACAAAGCTAGGAGGGATAGCTAATACTAGAGAAGAGAGAGAGAGGATTCAAAAAGATTTAAATAAACTGGAGAAGTGGGCAGCAACTAACAGAATGGTTTTTAACAGGGAGAAATGCAAAGTACTACATCTGGGCAATAAAAATGAAAAAAGCATATATAGAATGGGAGGAATAGGGCTAAGTGACAGCACATGTGAAAAAGACTTGGGTATACTAATAGATCACAGACTGAATATGAGTCAACAGTGTGATGCAGCAGCAAAAAAGGCAAATGCAATTCTAGGATGTATTAACAGAAGCATACAGTCTAGATCACGTGAAGTCATTATTTCCCTCTACTCCTCTTTGGTCAGACCTCATCTGGAATATTGTGTCCAGTTTTGGGCACCACATTTTAAAAAAGACATCAACAAACTGGAGCAAGTTCAGAAAAGAGCGACCAGAATGGTGACCGGTCTGCAAACCCTGTCTTATGAGGAAAGGTTGCAGGATTTGGGAATGTTTAGTTTGCAAAAGAGAAGACTGAGAGGAGACTTAATAGCTGTCTACAAATATCTAAAGGGCTGTCACTTTGTAGAAGGATCAACTTTATTCTCATTTGCACAAGGAAAGACTAGAAGCAATGGGATGAAACTGAATGGGAAGAGACACAGATTAGATATTAGAAAAAACTTTTTGACAGTTAGAGTGATCAATGAGTGGAACAGGCTGCCACAAGAAGTGGTGAGTTCTCCTTCAATGGAAGTCTTCAAACAGAGGCTGGACAGACATCTGACTGGGATGATTTAGCGAATCCTGCTTTGAGCAGGGGGTTGGACCAGATGGCCCAGGAGGTCCCTTCCAACTCTACGATTCTATGATTCTATACTACATACATACCACATATATACTACATACATACTACATGCATGCTACATACATAATACATACATACTACATACATACTACATGCATGCTACATACATAACACATATATACTACATGCATGCTACATACATACTACATGCTACATACATACCACATACATACTACATACATACTACATACATACTACATGCATGCTACATATATACTACATGCATGCTACATACATACTACATGCTACATACATACTACATATATACTACATACATACTACATACATACTACATGCATGCTACATACATACTACATACATACTACATGCATGCTACATACATAACACATATATACTACATGCATGCTACATACATACTACATGCTACATACATACCACATACATACTACATACATACTACATACATACTACATGCATGCTACATACATACTACATGCTACATACATACTACATATATACTACATGCATGCTACATACATACTACATGCTACATACATACTACATATATACTACATGCATGCTACATACATACTACATACATACTACATGCATGCTACATACATACTACATGCTACATACATACCACATACATACTACATATATACTACATGCATGCTACATACATACTGCATGCTACATGCATGCTACATACATACTACAAACATACTACATGCTACATACATACCACATATATACTACATACATACTACATACAATACATTCATACAATACATACATAGACATACAGTACATATAACATAGAGTAACATACTTACCAATACTTGTCACATTGTTACCCGAAGCCATTGTCTTTTACGGAATAAATATTAACATAACAGACCACAAAAATACTCACCCACGATCCGAAGCAGTCCACGAGTGTGTCCCACGACGATCTTGAGTAGAGAACTGCAGCATCAGCTGATGCTGCCGTTCTCTACGGGCTGCAGGAATCCAATGACGGAAGGTAGGTATCCTTCCGCACTGTATTCCTCCGCCACTTAAAAAAAAAAGTCCCTAGTCTCACTTTATGCCATTGCTGCGTGGGAAATTCCCACACAGCAATGGCATAAAGTGAGACTAGGGACTTTTTTTTTTTTAAGTGGCGGAGGAATACAGTGCGGAAGGATACCTACCTTCCGTCATTGGATTCCTGCAGCCCGCAGAGAACGGCAGCATCAGCTGATGCTGCCGTTCTCTACCCAAGATCGTCGTGGGACACACTCGTGGACTGCTTCGGATCGTGGGTGAGTATTTTTGTGGTTTGTTATGTTAATATTTATTCCGTAAAAGACAATGGCTTCGGGGAACAATGTGACAAGTATTGGTAAGTATGTTACTCTATGTTATATGTACTGTATGTCTATGTATGTATTGTATGAATGTATTGTATGTAGTATGTATGTAGTATATATGTGGTATGTATGTAGCATGTAGTATGTATGTAGTATGTATGTAGCATGCATGTAGCATGCAGTATGTATGTAGCATGCATGTAGTATATATGTAGTATGTATGTGGTATGTATGTAGCATGTAGTATGTATGTAGCATGCATGTAGTATGTATGTAGTATGTATGTAGCATGCATGTAGTATATATGTAGTATGTATGTAGCATGTAGTATGTATGTAGCATGCATGTAGTATATATGTAGTATGTATGTAGCATGTAGCATGCATGTAGTATGTATGTAGTATGTATGTAGTATGTATGTGGTATGTATGTAGCATGTAGTATGTATGTAGCATGCATGTAGTATATATGTGTTATGTATGTAGCATGTAGCATGCATGTAGCATGCATGTAGTATGTATGTAGTATGTATGTAGTATGTATGTGGTATGTATGTAGCATGTAGCATGCATGTAGTATGTATGTAGTATATATGTGGTATGTATGTAGCATGTAGTACGTATGTAGCATGCAGTATGTATGTAGCATGCATGTAGTATATATGTAGTATGTATGTAGCATGCAGTATGTATGTAGCATGCATGTAGTATATATGTAGTATGTATGTAGCATATATGTATGTAGCATGTAGTATGTATGTAGCATGCAGTATGTATGTAGCATGCATGTAGTATATATGTAGCATATATGTAGTATGTATGTAGCATGTAGTATATATGTAGTATGCATGTTGCATGCATGTAGTATATATGTAGTATGTATGTTGCATGTAGTATATATGTAGTATGCATGTTGCATGCATGTAGTATATATGTAGTATGTATGTTGCATGTAGTATATATGTAGTATGAATGTAGCATGTATGTAGTATGTAGTATGAATGTAGCATGCATGTAGCATGTAATTTTTTTTTTTTTTTTTTTTTACATTCAACACATTAGCCGGATGATGGGACTACTACTGTCCCATCATTGGCTAATGTGTCAATCACTGTCATGGTAGCAGGCATCGCCCGATGGGACTTGTAGTCCCATCGGACGATGCCTGCACAGACTACCGGAGCCTGCACAGACCCCCAAAGCCTGCACAGACCACCGGCAGGCCGGCACAGCCCCCCGGCAGGCCGGCACAGCCCACCGGAGCCTGCACAGACCACCGGCAGGCCGGCACAGCCCCCCGGCAGGCCGGCACAGCCCACCGGAGCCTGCACAGACCACCGGCAGGCCAGCACATCCCCCCGGCAGGCCGGCACAGCCCACCTGAGCCTGCACAGACCCCCCGGCAGGCCGGCACAGCCCCCCGGCAGGCCGGCACAGACCACCGGAGCCTGCACAGACCCCCTGGCAGGCCGGCACAGCCCCCCGAAAGGCCCGTACAGACCCCAGAGAGGCTGTACAAGGCAAAAACAGGGTTTTTCTTATTCCGATACCGGAAGTCCCATAGACTTGAATGGGACTTCCGGTATCGGAATCGGCGATACCGATACTTTTTTTTAAGATCGGCCGATCCATTCTGATCCGATACTTTGAAGTATCGGATGGTATCGCTCAACTCTAATAGTGAGGAGACAGTATGAGGGGATAAAAGTGTGAGTAGGCACAGAATAGAGACCAAGTAGTGTGTGGAGAGGTTTTATGGGGGGGTGTGCGGTGAGGGGACTCAGTATACAAACTGGGCCCTGTAGGGGGACACAGTGTGAGAGTACAGTGTGAAGAGGGGAATCCGTATGGAAAGGAGAGTTCAGTGTGGAGGGCATGTACCATAAGAGGGACAGTGTGTGTGTCATATTTTGTGCAGGGAATATAGTATGGGGCAATTATTTATTCAGGGGCTAAGCATAGGGCAGATATTTTTTATTCAAGGGCATTATAATGACACTGCTATTTTGAAAGGTATTGTGTGAGGATGTGATGCACAAGATCAGGGCAGATAGATATCTGCAGAGACAAGCTGTGGCTGTGAAAAGTCATAATCATGGCATCTAGACAAGATGAAGAAAAGAAAGAGAATGACTCCAATCAGAGAAGTCATCTAGTATATAATGCACCTAGATGTAAAAAAATTTTGTGTTACAGTAATGTGGATCCTTTATGGTCCGCAGCCTGATGATGACTCAAAGCAGCAACTCCCAGTATCACCTTGCCATTGTTACGGATGTACTGGAAGTTGTAAGTTCATGGGATAAAAATGTATATGGGTCTGACCTGACATTACAATTGATGTACCATGGTGGTTCTGGTGCTGTCTTCATGTAGTGATGGTGGTCCTAGTTTGTATTCATATACTGATGATGGTGCTGGTGATGTATTCCTATACTGCTGGTAGTTCTTGTGATGCATTTCTGCACTGATGAGGATTTGTTGCTGCATTTCAATACTGATGGGGGTTCTAGTAATGTATTTCTGTACTACTGGTGGTTCTGGTGATGGATTCTATAATCTATAACTTGTAAGATTACATGTTACATGGCTATATTAATAAAATGTTGTGCCGTCTGACAAGTAAAACGTTACTATGTATTTATTTTGGAAGCATTAAAGGGGTTGTCCAAGTTTATGATGAGTCTGCAGTCATTCTATGTGACCGCAGACTTCTGAATTCTCAGTGCGCACTGCAAGCTGTTAGGATTCTATCGTGTGCCAGCAGTGAGAGTGGGAGGTTACGAAACCACAAGTATGTGATTTGAATACATGTGGTCATGTGCCGACTAGACATGCGTGGCCTCAGTCAATGAAATTGAATTGAGCGAGGCAGGACACGCTTAATCGCAATGTGGCAAGAAGCATACAAATCGCATTCTTGTGCTCACATGACCATCAACTCTAGTCATTGGGAAGGGAGAATCCTAACAGTATGCAGTGCATGCACTAACATACTTCAGAAGGTACCCCGGTACCCCTACCCCAGAAGGTAGGTCAAGGTTACCCAGTTTAGGCTACTCACAGTATCACAAGCAATATGCAGTCTAGTGTTGTGTTGAAAAGTGGCTCCTAGAACTGCAACTAAGGCCAGTTTCACATGTCCTGATATTTCCAGTATCGGAGATATCAGAGTCCGTGTGGGTACTACGTGTGACACCCGTGTGCCACATCAGGACCACACAGACGGCCGCTGGGGAAGAAGCGCTACTGTAAGCCGCTGTCCCCCGGCGGCTGGTGCTGAAGCTGGCTGTCATCCATTCTCCCTTGCTGTGCCGCGATGAGCATGAGCAGAAAAGAATGAATGAATGAAAAACTGACATGCTGTGACCTCCGGATCGTCAGAGAATGAAAGTGATGAGGTCACTGTGTCAGAGCTTGAACTGCCGTGATCTTATAACGTGCATTCTTCCATGTTCCGGAGCTCACAGCAGGTCAGTTTTTCATTCATTCATTCTCCTCTGCTTGCCGGCATTCATTCACCTCTGCTTGATATGACTTGCATTTATTTATGAAAAAATGGAAATATGGTGAAATTTTTAAATTTAGCAATTTTCAAACTTTTAATTTTTATGCCCTTAAATCAGAGAGCTATGTCACACAAAATACTTAATAAATAACATTTTCCACATGTCTACTTTACATCATCACAATTTTGGAAACATTTTTTTTTTGCTAGGAAGGGTTAAAAGTTGACCAGCGATATCTAATTTGTACAACAAAATTTACAAAAAACATTCTTTTAGGGACCACATCACATTTGAAGTCACTTTGAGGAGCCTATATGACAGAAAATACCTAAAAGTGACAACATTCTAAAATCTGCACCCCTTAAGGTGCTCAAAACCACATTCAAGAAGTTTTTTAACCCTTTACGTGCATCACAGGAACTGAAGCAATGTGGAAGGAAAAAATGAACATTTAACTTTTTTTCACAAACATTTTACTTCAGAACCAATTTCTTTTATTTTCACAAGTGTAAAAAGAGAAAATGAACCACAAAATTTGTTGTGCAATTTCTCCTGAATACGCTAATACCACGTATGTAGGGGTAAACAACTGTTTGGGCACATGGCAGAGCTCTGAAGGGAAGGAGCACCATTTGACTTTTTGTAGAATTGGCTGGAATTGAGATTGGATGCCATGATACATTTGGAGAGCCCCTGATGTGCCTAAACAGTGGAAAACCCCCAATTCTAACTCCAACCCTATCCCCAACACACCCCTAACCCTAATCATAACTCTAACCACAAACCTAACTCTAACACACCCCTAACCCTAATCCCAACCCTAACCGTAATCCCAAACATAGCCCCAACCCTAACACTAGACCCCAACACTTACCTTAACTCCATAGCTCCAACCCTAACCCTAACTTTAGCACCAACCCTAACCCTAACTTTAGCCCAACTCACTTTTGCCCAACTCTAACCCTAATGGGAAAATGGAAATAAATACGTTTTTCATTTTATTATTCTTACCTAACTAAGGGTGATATCACAGTGATCAAAATGAACCAATAGGAAAAATTTCCTATTGTCGCCAGGTGCAGGCCGGCTGATCACGGCAATCGCAACACCGGGGTCTGTAAAAATAATAATTTGCATATCAATAACATGTCCATAAATCCTGTAGTTTCCATAATTCCACTTTTTCTTCTTGTTCATGCAATTTCAATGTTGATTGTATGTTAAAATAGTGTCATCATAATTAAATGGTATTTTTAATGTGAACCCACACCCTAGTGTACCATAATTATGCACTGTAAAGGCCCTTTTACATTTAGCGATGCACCAGCGATCCGACCAGCGATACGACCCGGTCAGGATCGCTGGTGCATCGCTAAATGATCGCTAGTGAGCTTTCATACAGAAAGATCTCACAGCGATGCAGCAGCGACGCAGCGCACGATACTTACCATTCACACACAGCGATGAAGACGTCCTCCCGCCCGCCTCCACGCGTCGCTCGTCGTCACAGCAGGAAGTCTCAGCAGGAAGCGCCCGACGAGAAATGGAGCCGGACATTCTCACGTGATCAGCGATGGACAGCGGGGGAGACGGTCGCTGGTAAGTATCACACATAGCGATATCGCTAGCAATATCGCTGTAACGTCACAAAACCAGTGACGTTTTAGCGATATTGCTAGCGATATCGCTTAGTGTAAAACCCCCTTAAGGCTATGTTCACACAGCATTTTTGCAGCATTTTTTCTAAAAAAAAGCTGCTTTTTAGGCTATGTTCACACTGTACCAGCAAAAGCTATGAGATTTCAGAAATCTCATACACACATGACTGATTGGAAAACTGCTGCGTTTTTGAAAACTGCACCATGTCACTTCTTTCAGCGCTTTTTTACCCATATTGAGAAATGAGCAAGTGCAGAATTGCAGCAAAAATGCAGTAAAAAAAGCACAGGTATCAGGTTTCGCTGCCTTTTTAGTGAAAAAAAACCATGTACAGCAGTATGTGAAACCAATTTATTTGTGTGATTTTCCCAATTTTAAACCATAATGTCTTGGTCTCCCCACCTGAGAATGGCAGTCAGTAAAGGTACTGTCACACTAAGCGATATTGCTAGCAATATCGCTATAACTTGTGATGTTATAGCGATATCGCTGTGTGTGATACTTAACTACAACCCGCTCCCCCGCTGGTTATCACTGATCGTGCGAGAACGCCCAGGACTGTTTCTCGTCGTCAGCTTCCTGCGGCGCTTCCTGTGGAGAGACGAGCGACGAGCGTGGAGCCGGGCGGGAGGACGCAGGATCGCCTAGTGTGACAGGTAAGTAGCGACCCCCTTCCCCAGCGATGTCGCTGGTGAGATCTGCCTGTGTGGCAGCTCACTAGCGACCACTTAGCGATGTACCAGCGATCCTGACCGCGTTATATCGCTGATCGGGATCGCTGGTACATCGCTAAGTGTGACAGTACCTTTAGTATTAGTACAGTTTAATTAAATTAGTGATATCTGCAAAGTAAATATTGGCCGACCAAGGTGAAAATTGAACAATACCTGATCAACTCAAGGGCTGACCAAAATGTGAAATTAAAGTGTCCTACAATGCTCTGACAATGTCTTAGGTAAACTACCGTATATACTTGAGTATAAGCCAAGATTTTCAGCCCATTTTTTAGGCTGAAAATGCCCCTCTCGGCTTATGCTCGAGTCATTGACCAGGGGGTCGGCGGGGGAGGGAGAACGTGGCTGTCAGATCATACTCACCCCCTCCTGGCGTGGTTTCTGCAGTCCCTGCTTCTCCAGTGCCGCAGCTCTTCCTGTGTTCAGCAGTCACGTGGTACCACTCATTAAAGTAATGAATATGCGCAGGAGGGGATGAGTATGACGGGGAGGACAGGGGGAGCCATGCGATATTCACCTGTCCCCGTTCCACTGCCACAAGCCGCTTTATCTTCCGAGTCTTCTGGCTGTCACGCTCAGGTCAGAGGGCATGATGATGTGGTTAGTGCGCGCTCTCTGCCTGAACAGTCACTGCAGAGACCCGTAAGGCAGAGCTGCGCATGGCCGTGGAATGGGGACAAGTGACACTGGCACCTGGCCCCCATAGCGTGCCCATGTCCCCGCCCGCTCAGGACACCGGCACCTGACACCCAGCAACAACAGGTGAGTATGTCATTTTTTTTAGCGCAGAAGCAGCATATGGGGCATATATATCTATGGGGCATCTTATGGAGTCATCAACCTTTATAGAGCAGCATATGGGGCATATTCTGTGGAGCATCTTATGGGGTCATCAAGATATATGGAGCAGCATATGGGGCATATATATCTATGGGGCATCTTATGGGGCCATAACCTTTATGGAGCAGCATATTGGGCATATTCTATGGAGCATCTTACGGGGCCATCAATATATATGGAACAGCATATGGGGCATCTTCTAAGGAGCATCTTATAGAGCCATAACCTTTTTTCATTATATGGGGCATCTTATGGGGCCATCAACCTTTATTGAGCAGCATATGGGACATATACAATGTGAAAAAAGTATTTAGTCAGCCACCAAATATGCAAGTTCTCACACTTCTGAAGGCCTGCAATTGACATCATAGGTAGATCACAACTATGAGAGTCAAAATGAGAAAACAAATCCAGAAAATCACCTTGTCTCATTTGGCAAAATTCATTTTTCAAATTATGGTGGCAAATAAGTATTTGGTCACCTAAAAACATGCAAGATTTCAGGCTCTCACAGACCAGTAACTTCTTCTTTAAGAGGCTCCTCTGACCTACACTCATTACCTGTAGTAATGGCACCTGTTTGAACTTGTTATCCGTATAAAAGACACTTGTCCACAACCTCAAACAGTCACACTCCAAACTCCACTTTGGTGAAGACCAAAGAGCTGACGAAGGACACCAGAAACAAAATTGTAGCCCTGCACCAGGCTAGGAAGACTGAATCTGCAATAGGCAAGCAGCTTGGTGTGATGTAATCAACTGTGGGAGCAATAATAAGAAAATGGATGACATACAAGACCACTGATAATCTCCCTCGATCGGGGGCTCCACGCAAGATCTCACCACATGAGGTCAAAATGATCACAAGAATGGTGAGAAAAATCCCAGAACCACACGGGGGGGCTAGTGAATGACCTGCATAGTGCTGGGACCACCGTAATAAAGGCTACCATCAGTAACAAACTACGCCATCAGGTTCTCAGATCCTGCAGTGCCAATCGTGTCCCCCTGCTTAAGCCAGTACATGTCCGGGCCCTTCTGAAGTTTGCTATAGAGCATTTGGGTTATCCAGAAGAGTATTGGGAGAATGTCATATGGTCTAATGAAACCAAAGTAGAACTGTTTGGTAGAAACAAAACTCGTTGTGTTTGGAGGAGACAGAATTCTGAATTGCATCCAAACAACACCATGCCTTTTGTGAAGCAAGGGGGTGGCAACATCATGATTTAGGGCTGTTTCTCTCCAAAGGGGCCAGGACGACTGATCCGTGTACATGAATGAATGAATGGGGACATGTATCGTGAGATTTTGAGTGTACATCTCCTTCTATCAGCAAGGGCATGAAAGATGAAAAGTGGATGGGTCTTTCAGCATGATCATCATCCCAAGCACACCGCCAGGGCAATGAAGGAGTGGTTTCGTAAGAAGCATATGAAGGTCCTGGAGTGGCCTAGCCAATCTCCAGATCGCAACCCCATAGAAAACCTTTGTAGGGATTTAAAGGTCCGTGTTGCCCAGCGACAGGCCCAAAACATCACTGCTCTAGAGGAGAACTGCATGAAGGAATGGGCCAACATACCACCAAAAGTGTGTGCCAACCTTGTGAAGACTTAAAGAAAACATTTGACCTCTGTCATTACCAACAAAGGATATATAGCAAAATATTGAGATTAACTTTTGTTAATGACCAAATACTTATTTTCCACCATAATTTGAAAAATAAATCTTGCCAAATCAGACAAGGTGATTTTCTGGATTTGCTTTTTTCATTTTGACTCTCATAGTTGTGGTCTATATGTCATGTCACTTACAGGCCTCTCTCATCTTTTTAATTGGGAGAACTTGTACAATTGGTGGCTGACTAAATACTTTTTTTCCCCACTGTATTTATGGAGCATATTATGGGGCCATCAACCCTTATGGAGCAGCATATGGGGCATATTATTCTATGGAGCATCTTATGGGGCCATTATTAACCTTTGTGCAGCAATATATGGGGTGTATTTTGTATGGAGCATCTTATGGGGCCCATCATGAACTGTATGGAGCATTATATGGGGCTCCTGATTCAATATGGATATTCAAAAACATTTAACCTACTGATGTTTCAATTAATTTTACTTTTATTGGTATCTATTTTTATTTTTGAAATTTACCAGTAGCTGCTGCATTTTCCACCCTAGGCTTATACTCGAGTCAATAAGTTTTCCCAGTTTTTTGTGGCAAAATTAGGGGCCTTGGCTTATACTCGGGTCGGCTTATACTCGAGTATATATGGTATTCCAGACAAATTCAATCCCCTCACTGTTACATTTGTAATTGTGTAGTTTTCTATTAACTCATGTGATTTTCTTTGTTAAGAATAGTCTCCAATTTTTCAGACATAAAAATCTTTTTCCATTAACTAATTTGATTAAATTTACCTTTTTTTTTTTTTCCAAAAATGGTTTTATGGTGTCACATTTGTTTTGTATTGGTGACCTGTGTTCATGCGTCTGTAGTGTAAGCAAAGCTGAACTTTGGCATCCTGAAAACACAGCAAAAAATGCAGCAAAACCTGCTTTTTGTAAGCAGCTTCTTTACTGACAAGAGAGGTTTTTCCTGCATAAAAAAACGCAGCAAGAACACAACGTGTGAACAACAGAGCCAACAAAAGCTGGAACATTCACACTTGTTTAATTTTCATGCACATGCTTGTTAATTTTTCCCGACTGAATTAGGCTGGTTTCACGCTTGTGTTGGGCACAGCTACGGAGGGCTGCATACTTCCTCTGTTAAGCCCCGCCAACTATCACACCTTTTCCATTCAGCTCCGCCTACATCTGCATGTGTCATGCGTACCTATCTTTAACATTGGGTACCAGGCCTCTGATTGTGTCGCTTTGACGCTGCGCCGAACTGCGTCAAACTCAACATGTTGCATTTTGTTGCGGTTGGCCAGCACGTCAAAACGACGCATGAGAATGCATCTGCATGCATCTGCATGGCCTGCATACCCAATGTTAAAGATAGGTATACATGATGCATGCAGACATAGGCGGAGCTGAATGGAAGAGGTGCGATAGTGGGCGGGGCTTAACGGAGTAACTACGCAGCCCTCCGCTGCTCTGCTCAACGCAAGTGTGAAAAGAGCCCTTGAGAACTGTAGTATATTATAAATCAGCAGCATGTCAATTCTTTCAACATTTTGAGCAAAGAGAACATGAAAAAACGCTGCAAAAGTAGAACAAATGTTTTCACAATATTATTGCAACATTTTTTGTGAATAAAACTATTTTTTATTAAATATTTACTGTTGACATGTAACCAACACCCAAAAAAAAACCACTTTTGCGCTTTCCTCTTTGAACGCAGCATTTTTACTTCCAAGAGAACAGGTTTAGTCTACAGAAAAATACTATATATAAACACTACGTGTCAACATAGCCTTGATAAGGTTAGGACTATGTCACAATGGACTACAAAACAGCCATATGAGTCAGGCTACAACAAACACGGGTGTTAGGCTACAATTGCAGCATTACTACAATGTGACCTATTGTTTAATATACAAAAAGCCAGGAATTGCAAGGTGGTCCCATTAATGTCGCAATTTGACATTGTCTCAAGCAAGGTAAAATATTGTCCTTTCCTTAGCTGCTCCCAACCTATTTTTCTGATTGCATATTGTACCTCCACTGATCACCTGAAAAAAAAAGTCATTTTAAAATGAAAGCTGTGTGTGGCATTCAATGCATCTACCTACACCAAAAAATAAGGATAGAAGACCAAACGTTGCAGTTGAGATCCGTCTTTTGAACTTTTCTGGTATGCTATGGGAGCTATTGGCATACATTTTCTCCTTCCTCTTGTTTTTAAGGTTAAATGACATATTAGTATTAGATACTGGAAATCAGTGTAGAAGTTCCAATTGTCCGTATCTTGGAGAATGATAGATTACCTGTTTGGCGTTACTGCACAGGGAGTTTTAAACCAATCATCTATCAGGCATGAGCTGACTTTGCTTCATTCAGCAGTTTATAGAATCTAAATTTTGCTTTAAGCTGACCCTTTAATATTGATGTACAGTGTACCTGAGGACCTATTTCTCATATATGTCTGTAATATATTGCCAATATTCCCTCATTTATCACTTTACATTTTCTTTTGTGGTGCTTATTATAATTACCTTTATCATTATAATGAATATCAATCATTAGTTATAGAAAGGATTGGAAAGTTATTCCCAGGGTAATGCTATTGTTTAGGTGCATTTACCATGAGAATCATTAGAGGACTTTTTTTAGGTCAAAAAATGCAAAAGAGACCAATATTGTGAGACATATTTTTAAGGCTCACCTGGTGGTTCTCGAAGCTATAGGTCAGGGTCAGTAGCATGGACCAGAGATATTGATGCAGTGAAGCTGTACCATCTGGTCGGCACATGACCATTAGAGCTTTATAGACTTGGCAACACATAGATCAGTGGAACTCGAAGTGCAAGTTGCAGAAAATCTGAGTGTGCAAACTGTAAAGATGAATAGGCATGAATATATCTTAATATAGAAAAGCTAAGTGCAAGGCCAGGACAAGGTATTTGGTGCCCTAGGCAGATGAAGCCAATTGCACCCCACCTCAAAGCAAAGGAATGGGTCTAAGGTAACAGGACTCCTAACGCCCACCCCCTCTGATGGGTCAAGTAACAAGCTCTGAACACCACTTCCACCAGAAATGTTATCTTTTTCACCAAATACTAGCAAAGATAAAAAACAGGGAGTGAAATTTGACAGTTAAGGCCTCTTTACATTTAGCAATCCACCAGTGATCCTGACCAGCGATATGACCCGGTCAGGATTGCTGGTGCATCGCTAAATGATTGCTAGTGATCTTCCACACAGGAAGATATCACAGTGATGCAGCAGTGATACAGCGGACGATACTTACTTTTCAGACGCGGCGATCCTGACGTCCTCCGTCCACGTCCACGCGTTGCTCGTCGGCGCCAGCAGGAAGCGCCCAACGAGAAATGGATCTGTGCGATCAGCGATGGACAGCGGGAGAGCCAGTTGGAGGTATCACACATAGCGATATCGCTGCTGCATCACCAAATCGGTGACGCTTTAGCGATATTGTTAGCGATAGCGCTATGTGTAAAACCCCCTTTAGATATAGAATCAGTCATTGTTTGCAGACCATTTACTCAAAACCAGATAAAAATAAAGATTTTCATCCCTGACATCTTATATTTTAAATGTCAGACCCAAGGATAGTCATGGAAACTAATACATCTTAGCTATAATGTTGGACATTTGGTTTTAATTAAGGTGTCCAGCATTTGGCAGATAAGCTAATGGAAAGTAAACAGACCCTCATTAAAGGTAAAGGGATACGTATGATATTTTTTGCGTCCGTCGTGTGACAAATACAGTTTGCACAAAACTGATGGTTGTTCTGGTGATATATTCATGTAGTGATGGTTCTGATAACGTAGTCATGTACTGATGATGGTTTTGGTGATGTATTCATGTACTAATGGTAGTTCTGGTGACATATTCCGGTTTTGGTGACATATTTATTTAGTGATGGATGTTGTGGTGCTTTATTCAAGTACTTTTGAAGGTGTAACAGTGTGTCACCCCCAGGCGGCATTCCTTGTCCTGCATCTAGTGTGGGCATGTGTCTTTCTGCCTTTCTGTAGGAAGCCTTGTTGATGCACAACTTTTCAGACTGGCAAGAGAAAAGGCTTCTGGGACCCTCTTTGACTCTTTGGATTAAATGTGACTGACGGTTAAGGGGGTGGGATATGTGAGTACCTTTGCCCATTCAAGGTGCTTATCCAAAGAGGTAGAACAATAAACAATAATAATAATAGGATCTGCTGCTGAGGATACTTCCTGGTGCCGCTAATTGGACATTTAGAGATTGGGGATCATTGGCCATGTGAGATTGTGATTTCTTGCCCACCCTTCTGGATTTGAGGAAATGTTTTAACCCTGCTGTACTGTTCGGGTCAATATGACCCGAAATGATTTTTGAGACAGTGCAGATTTTTTTTAATGAGGATTTGAAACTAGTGGTTCCTTGACTTCTCCTCATTTGTGGAGCTCTACATTTTTTTTTTGTTTTTTTTTTTGTTAACTTTTTGCTACACGCTGATTGTTACACTTGTACTGTTCGGGTCAATATGACCCGATAGCATTTTATACTGTTCTACAGGTCTCTAATTATTTCTGACTGCAAAAGTTATGTTTTTTTATGTGTACTTCATCTCAAAATGGTGGTGGTTTCACTGTTCTTATCAGTAAGAAAGTCATTATCTAGTCTGTTTGTGAGAGAGGAGAAAGGTTTCATGAAATTTCTAGAGTACTGCGGTTTGATTCTAAAACAGATAGAATGGAAAGAAGCGCTAAAGATAAACTAGCCCCTATTAGAAATGTTTGGAATCAATGGGTAGAGATTCTACCAAAATTGTATAATAGTGGTGAAACTGTAACTGTTGATGAGCAACTGGTGGCATTCCGAGGTAGGTGCCCATTCAGACAATATATACCAAGTAAGCCAGCAAAATATGGCATCAAGATCTGGACACTTTGCGACAGCAAAAGTTCATATGCTCTAAATGTTCAAGTGTATACAGGAAAAACCCCTGATGAAAGACCTGAAAAAAATCAGGGTATGCGTGTTTTTCTCGATTTGACTCATGGACTAAAAGGACAAAATGTCACATGTGACAACTTTTTTACATCCTATCAACTAGGCCAGATGTTGAAGAAAAAACAACTTACCATGCTGGGTACTATGAGAAAAAACAAACCTGAACTACCGCAAGGTATGCTTAGCAAGAGAGAGGTGTACAGTTCTACTTTTTATTTTTCTGGAAACACAACTGTTGTTTCTTATGTTCCAAAAAACAAACAAACAGGTTATTCTAATGAGCACAATGCACCATGACAATGCCATAAGTGATAGAGAAGACAGAAAGCCTGACATTGTTTTGGATTATAATGCCACAAAGGGAGCAGTTGATACTTTAGACCAGCAAACGCAAAACCAATCGGTGGCCAATGATTTTATTTTATAACATACTGGACGTTTCTGCATACAATGCATTTGTCTTATGAAGAGAAATCGACCCCGATTGGAACCGGAATAAGCTGCATAAAAGATTATTTCTTGAGAAATTGGGAAAATCCCTGGTGAGGCCATATATTGAGAGCAGAAAAGTGACCCCCAGAAGTGATGGAGCAACAGCCATTGTAAAAAGTGTCCAGCATGCTCAAGAAAGAGACTCCACATCCACGGCCTCCACCAGCACAGCTACCAGCAGCACAGCTACCAGCAAAAAAAGGAAGAGATGTAGCTTCTGTCCATCTCCCTGTGACAATAAGACTAATCTGACGTGCTGGATGTTCAAAATATCTGTGTAAAGGACATGTGTCTTATTATTGTGTTCAGTGTAAAAACGCATGAACATGTTCAGTTTTTTCTTTTTTCTTTCTAAAAAGGTTGAAGTTTTTATGATTTTTCATTTGTTGATTTATAAAATTTGTTTTCAAAAACTTAAATTTCATGTTTAAGTAATAGTGATGAAAAGCTTCTTTGTTATTTGTGTGCAGAATGTCAACAATCGAAGATAATTGCAAAAAGCCTGTGTAACCTTTTTATGAAAAAAAATAAATAATTAAGTTTGAATTTAAATTTTTCATTTGTTTATGATCAACCATGTTCACATACAGTATTTTAATGAAAAAAAGTATTCACATAAAACAATTAGAGTAGCTAAAAATCAAGAATTAATAGGTCGGGTCATATTGACCCGGGAACAGTACAAGTGTATAGCAAATGCGAACAGAACAGCAGGGTTAAGGACTGTTGTTTTTTTTTCCTTGGCATTGGATATACTGGGTTCCACCCCCAAATTTGTTACTTTTGTTGCAGCTTCATTGCAGACTCTAAGAAATCATATCTATTGTAACAGGGTCACTGACACTATATGTGAGGGGAGATATATGTAAGGAAGATTGCTTTCTTCCATGATCTGAAAGTTTCTCTCCAGCATGTTATGTGCTGAAGGGATTAACCAGCCATTACAAAGGTCTGTTTTTGTGAGTAGGTGAGAGATGGGCGGGATGCCTACTCACCATATCGCTACCACAAGGGTGTGGCTGGAAAGTTTAATGTTTTACACATTGCTGATGTAAACTAGACATGTGGGAAATGTTATTTATTAACTATTTTGTGTGACATATCTCTCTGATTAAAATTTTTTACCATATTTCCCTTTTTTATTTCATAAATAAACGCAAGTCATATTGAAGAAATTTTACCACTAACATGAAGTACAATATGTCCCGAAAAAACATTTTCATAATCAGTGGGATACATTAAAGTGTTCCAGAGTTATAACCTCATAAAGTGACAGTGGTCAGAATTGTAAAAATTGGCCTGGTCAATAAGCTGCAAATTGGCTCAGTCGCTAAGGGGTTAATAGGATGGAGAGTAAAAAGCAGGCTCCTGGGTGTTCTCGGTGTTCCCATCATTGCAAGTACATGCTGCAGATCTCTGCTATTTTTTACTTTGTTGTATAGTCGTTAGTAGAGATGAGCGACTTTGCCTTTTTTCGGGTCGAGTTGGGTTTCGCAAAACCCGACTTTCGTAAAAGTCGGGTCGAACGAAATCGGCCGACTATAGGGAAAAGTTGGGGGTCCGACTGAAACACGAAACCCAATGTAAGTCAATGGGGAAGAAAAGTCGGCAGTGAGAGGAGGACAGGAAACACACTTACAGTGCCCATTTGAATGCCAAAAGCATAAATTCTTATTACTGAAGCTTGTCACCCTTTATTTACTTCATAATACTAGTTACGCACTGAAAAATGGGGGTTATTTGGCTAAAGTTGTGGGGGGGTAGGGCTGGCTCCAGGTTTTCATGTGCCCTGGGCGAAAGAGCGCCCCTTTAACACATACCACAACTCATGCTGCTCCGATACGGCAGAGAAATAGTGGTATACTACAAAGAAAAATACTTCACTTTTTACATCTCATGACGAGGCCCATCTATTCCTCCATACAGAATCATTGGTCCCATATAATGTTTGAAACAGTATATGATGAGCTCCACATAATGCTACAGTATATGTTGGTCCCCATGGATGAAGCTCCACTGTCTTATGGGCCCAAATAATGCTCCATACATAATGGGCCCCATTTCTAATGCTCTAGTGTATAATGGGCCCTGTAAATGCTGCTCCAGTGTCTGATGTCCACCTTTGGAATGTTCCAGTGTATGGTGGGCCCCATCTATCATTCTCCAGAGTATAGTGCTCCCCAAAAATTGCTGTCCCAACATTGAAAACAATGAAATAAGTCTCCTCGCTAGGGAATCCCTGTACTAGTCTGGACTCCTCATCGTCCCCATCTTCCATCTCACTGCACAGTATTTCAACCTTGCAAGTGCTGTGATCCTGAGCAAGCAGGGGGAGCCCACTCGTTGGCGACGGCACTGGCACAGGGTCCCTGATAGTACGGTGGTGTGTCTGATGGCGGGTGGGACGAACCTGCACTTTCATCTGCAGCTTACTCTATGTCACCGTGTAAGATGGAATAGTATATGGGAACGGTAACCTGAGTTTCATCAGGGTCAGATTCAGGCCGTGTAGAGTGCGAGGGGAATGTAGTGGTCTGGGTCAATGTACCAGCAGATTCATCGAGCAGTGGCTGGGCATCAGTGCACTTGTGTCGCCCCCAGGAGTACGGTCGCCACAGTGGCATTACCTTCCTCCTAGGGAGTGTGATGTCATGCTTGGGAGCAACGAAGGATCTCTCTAGCAGGTTAACTGATTGGGCGGCGTTATTCCCACGAGTCACGACCCTCCAAACAGCGTTCATGAAGGCAAAGTGTTTGTTTTAAGTGGGCAGTATGGTTGCAAAGCTGAACCTTAAAGGAATGTCCAGAAGGGCACTACCAGGAGTGGAGCCTGCGGCATAATTTGACTCAACACGGGCAACCTCAACCATCCAGCAACAAAAAAGATGCACACATTGCAAGCTTAATTCTGTTAACGAACGAGACTCCGTCATGCTCCGCGGTCTGAGTCCGACTTACTAGAGGGACACGTGAGGCTCTGGCACGTGAGATTGGCCAATAACTGGTGTGTCATGCCCTTACATGTCCGTGGCTGCATTTGCGCTACACTGAAAGAGCCAGCGTTTGTCGCTTACAGGTGCAGATAACCCGCTGAACACCGTTAGTGATGGGGATCTGGGATTACAATTATTACCCGCGAACGATGATTTCCCAGTAAGTGCAGGTCAGCCGCAGTTCCGGAATTAGGCCTAACCGTCATTCCTGAAAAAATGAAAAACTTACGTGTGCAAACCACAGGTGCTGTAGCTTGCTTAACAGCTCGCCAGCCGTTCTCAGGCCCAGTATGGATTACACGTGATTGCACAAAGATGAGAAAGGGTACCGTATCACCGGATAACATGTATGGATAGCATAGTGTACACATTCAAAATATATGTCTATAGATCAGGAGGCAGGCTCAGACGGTGTCAGGCCCAGTATGGATTACACGTGATTGCACAAAGGTGAGAAAGGGTACCGTATCACCGGATAACATGTATGGATAGCATAGTGTACACATTCAAAATATATGTCTATAGATCAGGAGGCAGGCTCAGACGGTGTCAGACCCAGTATGGATTACACGTGATTGCTCAAAGGTGAGAAAGGGTACCGTATCCCCGGATAACATGTATGGATAGCATAGTGTACACATTCAAAATATATGTCTATAGATCAGGAGGCAGGCTCAGACGGTGTCAGGCCCAGTATGGATTACACGTGATTGCACAAAGGTGAGAAAGGGTACCGTATCCCCGGATAACATGTATGGATAGCATAGTGTACACATTCAAAATATATGTCTATACATCAGGAGGCAGGCTCAGACGGTGTCAGGCCCAGTATGGATTACACGTGATTGCACAAAGGTGAGAAAGGGTACCGTATCACCGGATAACATGTATGGATAGCATAGTGTACACATTCAAAATATATGTCTATAGATCAGGAGGCAGGCTCAGACGGTGTCAGGCCCAGTATGGATTTAACGGCCCAGACTACACAGCGGAGGAGCAGGGAGAGGTAAAGATTGCAAATGCTGGGGCCCTGCCCAAGCCAGGGGGGCCTACTCGTGGGCGTCGGTACTGGCACTGGGCCCCTCATAGTACGGCGGTGTGTCTGACGGCGGGTGTGCAACACCACCATCAGAGACACTTGATTGCACTATGAGGGACCCTGTGCCTGTGCCCGCGCCCAAGAGTCGGCCTACCCACCTGTCCAGGGCAACGGCACTCGCACGGTTTCGTGCGCTAGGTGGTGACCCCGGCCATGGGGGGGGAGGCAGCACAGTTAGGGAGTTTTAGAAAGTGGCATATGTTGATGTTGGACAGTGAGCTGATGCAAAAGGCGAAATTGTTCAAGTCCCACGAAGAGGAGGACCAAAGCAAGCCATTTTTCTGTCAACCTATGTGTCATCAGGGGAAGTTGGGATAAAATCCTTGGAAACCCATCCATGGTTCATTTTAATGAAGGTTAGATCATCCACATTTTGGGTCGACAGACGGGTCCTTTCTTCTGTCAGGATTGATCCAGCAGCACTGAAGACTCTTTCCGATAGCACACTTGCAGCTGGGCAAGCGAGCTCCTGTAGCGCATATTGTGCCAATTCAGGCCAGGTGTCCAGTTTAGCGGCCAAATAGTCAAAGGGGAATGACCTGTGAGGGAGAACATCGACATGGGAGGAAAAGTAGTTTGTAACCATAGTTGACAAGTGTTGTCTCCTGTCACTTTTCATCGATGCAGTATTACCAGTCGTGTGAGCGGGACTTGAAAAATCAGTCCACAACATGGTCATGAAACCCCTGTCTCCAACGCCACTTCTGATGTGTGCACCACGAACACCTCTTCCAAGCTGCCCCTGGCCCCTACGGCTCGTGTGAGAACCATCACCGCTGCTGTGTGCTGGCAATGCCTCAACCAACCGGTTTACCAGAGTAGCTTGTTTGTTAGCCAATATTAGGTCAAGGTTCTCCTGTGGCATGATGTTTTGGAATTTGCCTTTATAGCGTGGATCCAGGATGCTGGCCAACCAGTAGTCATCATCGTTCATCATTTTGGCAATGCAGGGGTCCCTTTTTAGGATCTGCAAGGCATAATCTGACTTGTGGGCCAATGTTCAATGGTGTCAATGATGCAGTGCGACTGCTTGGTGGAGGAGCACTTTCTGGCAAATCCACATCCCTCCAGTCACGCACAAACCCTGTACCAGACCTTGCCACGCCAACATTTTCTCTGGACACACGAGAAGCATCCTCCTCCCCTAAATAATCATCCCCATCATCACCCTCCTCCTCCTCTTCCTCTTCTTCCTCCACTTCGTCCAGGAGAGGTCACGGAGCAGACAATGGCTGACTGTCATCAAGGATTTCCTCCTCCTCTTCCTCTTCGTCAACCTCGGCTGCAGACGCCTGCTCCTTAATGTGCGTCAAAGTTTGCATGAGCAGACGCATAAGTGGGATGCTCATGCTTATGTTGGCGTCGTCTGCGCTTACCAGCCGTATGCATTCCTCAAAACACTGAAGGACTTTCCAGAGGTCTTTCAGCTTTGACCACTGCACACCTGTCAACTCCATGTCTGCCCTCAAAGTGCCTGTCCGGGTATCCTCCCACAAATGCATTACGGCCTGCCTCTGTTCGCACAGCCGCTCAACCATGTGCAGGGTGGAGTTCCACCTTGTTGCAACGTCGATAATTAGCCGGTGCTTGGGAAGGTGTAGCAATCGCTCCAGCTTCTGCATACGACTGGAGTGTACGGGAGACCAGCGGATGTGCGAGCACAGTTTTCGAAACTTCTGGAGCAGGCCTGCTAACTCTGGATAATTATTGAGGAAGCACTGCACCACCAGGTTCAAGGTGTAAGCCAAGCAAGGTATGTGTTAGGGTCGGCGGAACGCACCAGATATAAATAATAGGAGGCGCGTTCGCCGCCCAGGGTCCACCGTGCGGTAGGTGACAAGACTGCTGCTGGACAACGGCAGATACGCTAGGAGTGCGATACAGCGCTCGGGTTAACGTCACCCGAGAGCCAGAGGGCGGACTCTGTTGAGTCACAGAGACGCCTGAATATACAATAGACGTGAAGGCTGAACCTGTTAGCTGCACAGGTCAGCCGACGTGTGGCGTCGCAGCCGCGAACACCAAAAGCTGCTGCTACTGCAGCGAGGCCGTAACTGAAGCCGCTAAGCGACGGTGCCGGAGGAGCCGGGCGCCGACGGACGCTAGTGTAGGTGAGGAAGGCTCAGTGGCGTGTAGCTTGCCACAATCTGGAGCTGACTAACCCAACATACTGTCACCATTCGTAATATCCAAGGGAAGGGGTTTCATAATAAGTCAGTCACCAGTCCATGCATCCATCACCATACACACACAGCATAATATGCTACACTAGCGCATGGCCGAGCCGCCATGCGGGCTTTTTATAGCCATGCGCTTCCGGGACCTTCCAGTACTATAGGAAGGACAATCAGATCCGACATAGGACCTGCATATGTGACCCCTGCTCTCCACTGAGAGGACAAGTTGCGGGCATGCCCAGTAGCACGGCACGAGGACTTAGCCTCAGGAGCAGTTCCCTGCAAAGCAGGTTGCGCTACCATTGCTGCACCAGAGGTGGCAGCAACATCCAGGCTCACAGAACAAGTCTGCGGGGAATGCCTGGTTAGCCGAGATTGCTGAGCAGGAGTCCGAGCGGTTGGAGGAGAATGGGAGACCGCAGGATGTCTGGCTCTGGATTCCCGCTGTGCAGTGCCAGGAATCCGACGCCTAACATTACCCCCCCTCCTAGGGCCCCCCCCCCCGTCTGAGCCTCACTGCGCTCAAAGGTCGCAATCAGGAGCGGTGCATGAATGTTTTCCACCGGCTCCCAGGTCCGAGCCTCGGGCCCATGACCCTTCCAGTCCACCAAATAAAATTTTTTGCCACGGACAAACCTGCGCCCCACGATGGCGTTAACCTCAAACTCATCAGACGATAAGTCCGATGACCCGGCAGATGACTCAGAAAACCGGACCATGTGAACTGGTTTGAGGAGGGACACATGGAACACGTCCGAAATGGCCAAATGTGGAGGAAGAGCCAGGCGGTAGACCACCGAGCTAAGTCGCTCGAGGACCTTGAATGGTCCAATGTATCGCGGTGCGAACTTGGGAGACTCAACCCGCAGTTTAATGTTTCGGGTGGAGAGCCATACCATGTCGCCAGGGGAGAAGCTTGGCACGGGTCGCCGATGCGTGTCGGCGGACGCCCTCATCCTTTCTTTAGATGCCCGGATAGCATCCTGAGTGCGATCCCAAATGTCCCGGGCCTCCACTGCCCAGTCTGCCACCCTGGAGTCGGTGGAGGACACTGGCATCGGGACAGGGACACGTGGATGTTGACCATAGTTTAGAAGAAAGGGCGTCTGACCAGTGGAATCGGCCACCGCATTGTTGAGGGCAAATTCAGCCCAAGGTAGCAAGGATGCCCAGTCATCCTGCCTGGCAGAGACAAAATGCCGTAAATAGGTGACCAAGGTCTGATTGGCTCTCTCGACCAAGCCATTCGTCTCGGGATGGTAAGCGGAGGATAGATTTAGCTCGATGCTGAGTAAACTGCAGAGCTCTCTCCAAAACCGAGACGCAAACTGGGGACCGTGGTCATTCACGATTTTGTCCGGCATACCATGCAAACGGAATATGTGTTTAATGAACAAGGTGGCCAGACCTCGAGCGGAAGGCAGGCGTGCGAGTGGCACCAGATGCACCATTTTGGAAAAATGGTCGGTGACCACCCAGATGACCGTACTGCCACCAGACTTGGGCAGGCCAACTATGAAGTCCATGCCAACCATCTCCCAAGGTCTATCCGCCACTGGCAGGGGAAACAACAGCCCCGCCGGCCTCTGTCTAGAGGGTCTGTTCTGAGCACACGAAACACACGCTTGCACGTACTCCTTGACATCTCCAGCCATATGTGGCCACCAATATGACCTTGCCAGGAGTTCGGCGGTCCGTTTTTTACCAAAATGGCCACCCACTCTGGAGGCATGTGCCCAGGCAAGGACCTCCGGCCGTAGCTGAGGAGGCACCAAGGTCTTGCCCGGTGGTACCACCTCGAGGGCAACTGGAGCCACGGTCGTAAAACTCTCCGGCGGGAGAATTAACCGAGGCTCAGCTTCTCCTTCTTCCGCTGAGACCACTGAATGTGAGAGAGCATCCGCACGGACGTTCTTCTCTCCAGAGAGGTAGTGGAGGGTGAAGCGGAATCGTGAGAAGAAGAGCGACCACCTGGCCTGACGGGAATTCAGGCGTTGGGCCGTCTGTAGATAGACCAGGTTTTTATGGTCCGTGTATACCAGAAAGGGAAACCGGGCTCCCTCCAGGAGATGTCTCCACTCAGAGAAGGCCAACTTCATGGCTAGCAGCTCCCTGTCGCCGATGGAGTAATTTTTCTCCGCCGGTGAGAAGGTCTTGGAATAGAAGAAGCAGGGGTGCTTCCGACCTTGAGCATCCTTTTGATAAAGAACTGCTCCTGCACCGACGGAAGAAGCGTCTACCTCAAGGATAAACGGCTTATCCACATCGGGACGATGTAATATTAGAGCGCCAGCAAAATGTGATTTTATAGCCGAGAAGGCCTTGGAGACATGTTCTGACCAAGCATTGGGGTTAGCCCCTTTCTTGGTGAGAGCAACCAAAGAAGCCACCAGTGTGGAAAAGTGTGGTATGAACTGGCGATAGTAATTTACGAACCCCAAAAAGCGCTGCACCGCTTTGAGGGAATGGGGTTCCTGCCAGTCCATTACTGCCTGTAGTTTGGCCGGATCCATGGCCAGCCCCTGGGCCGAGATGATATAGCCCAGGAACGGCAAGGACTCCTGCTCAAACTGGCACTTCTCCAGCTTGGCAAATAACGAGTTCGCCCGCAGACGGTCAAAGACCCTGCAGACGTCTCTCCGGTGGGTCGTCAAATCTGGCGAAAAGATGAGTATGTCATCCAGATAGACCACCACCGAGGTAGAGAGCATGTCGCGGAAGACGTCATTGACAAAATCTTGGAAGACAGCTGGCGCATTACAAAGACCAAAGGGCATAACCAGGTATTCGTAATGGCCATCCCTGGTATTAAAAGCTGTCTTCCATTCGTCTCCCTCGCGAATGCAGATCAGGTTGTATGCACCCCGCAGATCTAATTTAGTAAAGATCCGGGCCCCCCGCAACCTGTCAAATAACTCCGAGATCAACGGTAGGGGGTATTTGTTTTTAACCGTGATGGCATTGAGACCTCGGTAGTCGATGCAGGGGCGTAGCGCTCCGTTCTTCTTCTGTACGAAGAAGAACCCGGCACCAGCTGGTGACACCGATTTTCTGATGAAACCCCTAGTCAGGTTCTCCCGGATATACTGGGACATAGCCTCCGTCTCAGGGAGTGATAAGGGGTAAACACAGCCTCGGGGAGGCTCTGTGCCTGGCAGGAGATCAATCGGGCAATCATAGGAACGGTGCGGCGGGAGCGTCTCCGCAGACTTCTTAGAGAAGAGGTCCGCGTACTGGTGGTAGGGTTTGGGGAGCGCGGAGAGATCCGCAGGCACTTCTGTGGAAGCCACCTGAACGCTGCCCCTAAGGCACCTTCCCTCACAGTCCTTGCCCCAGCCCAGTATCCTCCCCGAAGCCCAGTCAATATGAGGGGAGTGGCAACGAAGCCAGGGAACTCCGAGGAGCACCTGATCGATGCCATTGGGCATAATTAGCAGGGACAGAGTCTCCTGGTGTGAGGGTGAAATAGAGAGTCCGAGTGGGACTGTCTGATGGGTCACCTGAGATGGTAACGGTGCCCCATTTACCACCCTGATGGTCAGAGGTTCGGAGAGTAACACCAGAGGGATAGCGTGTCTCTGGGCAAAAGTCGAGGACATAAAGTTCCCCTCGGCCCCGGAATCCAGGGTGACCTCTGCCTCCCAGGAGGAGGACCCACTATCTAATGTACCCCGGAACACCGGTTTGGGTGAAAAGGGTCCCACCTTGGACTGACCACCACCTACGGCTACTGAACGTGGTCATCTTTTCGGCCGCTGAGGGCATGTGCCAGCCGAGTGGCCGAACTGTCGGCACTGATAACAGCGCACAGAGCTCCGCATCGGACGCGACTTAGTGCCGGTGCGAGACACCTCCATAGGCTCAGAGGCAGGGAGCTCCTGTGCGGGATATATCAGCGGCTCAGTAAAGGTGGGAGCCAAATTAACCCTGCGTCTGGATTGCGCTCTTTCCAACCCGCGCTCCGTGAAGCGGAGGTCAATGCGGGTGGAAACGGCGATCAACTCCTCCAGACTGGTGGGAATTTCCCTAGTAGCTAGAGCATCTTTTACGTGCTCAGCCAGGCCTCTCCAAAACACCGGGACCAACACTTTGTCCGGCCACTCTAACTCGGAAGCCAGTGTCCGAAACTGGACAGCATGATGGCTAACCGAAAGTGACCCTTGTGTTAAGGATAAGAGTTGGAGAGCCGTATCGTGTGTGACCCGTGGTCCCAAGAAGACTTGCTTCAGAGCCACGAGGAACTGAGCAGCCCCCTGTACCACGGGATCATCACATTCCCACAATGGCGTGGCCCACTGTAGTGCCCGGCCAGACAACAGAGAGACAATAAATCCCACCTTAGCCCGCTCCGTAGGAAACCGTGCAGCCAGCAACTCCAGCTGAATGGAGCACTGACTAACGAATCCCCTACAGGAGGCACTATCACCCGAAAACTTATCGGGGAGTGGGAGGCGAGACATTGTCGGCAGGGGCACAAGTGTGGGCGCACGTGAGACAGCCTCAGCGACTGTCTGAGCAGCAGCCAGCGCAGCATTCACAGCTGAGTTGGTGCTCTCAATAGCCGCCAACCTGCTCTCCAGCTGCTGAATGTAGCGCTGCAGCTGCTGCACGTCTGCCATTGCCAGCCAGACCCTGGCGATAGTGTAATGTTAGGGTCGGCGGAACGCACCAGATATAAATAATAGGAGGCGCGTTCGCCGCCCGGGGTCCACCGTGCGGTAGGTGACAAGACCGCTGCTGGACAACGGCAGATACGCTAGGAGTGCGATACAGCGCTCGGGTTAACGTCACCCGAGAGCCAGAGGGCGGACTCTGTTGAGTCACAGAGACGCCTGAATATACAATAGACGTGAAGGCTGAACCTGTTAGCTGCACAGGTCAGCCGACGTGTGGCGTCGCAGCCGCGAACACCAAAAGCTGCTGCTACTGCAGCGCGGCCGTAACTGAAGCCGCTAAGCGACGGTGCCGGAGGAGCCGGGCGCCGACGGACGCTAGTGTAAGTGAGGAAGGCTCAGTGGCGTGTAGCTTGCCACAATCTGGAGCTGACTAACCCAACATACTGTCACCATTCGTAATATCCAAGGGAAGGGGTTTCATAATAAGTCAGTCACCAGTCCATGCATCCATCACCATACACACACAGCATAATATGCTACACTAGTGCATGGCCGAGCCGCCATGCGGGCTTTTTATAGCCATGCGCTTCCAGGACCTTCCAGTACTATAGGAAGGACCAATCAGATCCGACATAGGACCTGCACATGTGACCCCTGCTCTCCACTGAGAGGACAAGTTGCGGGCATGCCCAGTAGCACGGCACGAGGACTTAGCCTCAGGAGCAGTTCCCTGCAAAGCAGGTTGCGCTACCATTGCTGCACCAGAGGTGGCAGCAACATCCAGGCTCACAGAACGAGTCTGCGGGGAATGCCTGGTTAGCCGAGATTGCTGAGCAGGAGTCCGAGCGGTTGGAGGAGAATGGGAGACCGCAGGATGTCTGGCTCTGGATTCCCGCTGTGCAGTGCCAGGAATCCGACGCCTAACAGTATGTGTCTGAGTTTTGAAAGGGCTATGGCAGCCACAAAATTACGGCTGTTATCGCTGACTACCTTGCCTGCCTCAAGATGTAGACTGCCCAGCCATGACTCAGTTTGTTGCTGAAAGTAGTTGGCCAGTACCTCCGTGGTGTGTCTGTCGCCCAAACACATCATCTTCAACACAGCCTGCTGACACTTTCCACTAGCTGATCAATAGGGGGACATCTCGTGTGCAACACTGGCAGCTGCGGATGGAGTGCTGCTGCGACTGCGCTCTGGGGACGAGCTTTCGCTTCAAGAGGAGGAGGGTCGAACGCCTACAGCCAACTGTTTCCTATACCGTGGGCTAGGCAGCGCAGTCCCCTGTGGACCCTGCTTCCACCACATTAACCCAGTGCGCAGTGATGGACACGTAACGGCCCTGGCCATGCCCACTGGACCATGCATCAGTTGTGAGGTGCACCTTTCCACTCACTGATTGCTTGAGTGCATGGACAATGCAGTCCTTCACATGAAGGTGGAGGGCTGGGATGGCTTTGCGAGAAAAGAAGTGGCGACTGGGTAGTTCATAGCGTGGTACTGCGTAGGCTATGAGTTCGAGGAAAGCTGCGCTTTCCACCAACCGATAGGGCATCATCTCTAACGAGATTAGTTTGGCAATGTGGGCGTTCAAACCCAGTGTACGTGGATGAGAGAATGAGTACTTTCTTGTCCTACTCATAGTCTCTGGCAGGGTGAGCTGGACTTGAGAGATGCCTGCGGTGGACAGGGCGGATGGAGAGAGGGTTGATGATGGTGATGGAGTTGGTGTTCTTTCTGATTGCCTAAATTCAGTATTTCGTTGATATAACATTGTGATTCCCTGACAGCTTTGGCCTTGCAACGACACCTCAACATTTGCTGCTGTGCTAACCGGTGGGCTTACAGTGGGGGAAACAATGTAGCGCTGCTGACTACCTTCTTTTGGAGCATTTGCACATGTGGTACTTGAGGTTTGGTGTTCCGTCCACTTTTGCAAGTGCATGGTGGTTAAATGTCTAAGCATGCAACTGGTATTCAAATTTTTCAGATTTTTCCCTCGGCTAAAGGTCTTTGCGCACTTCTTACAGATAACCTTGACCTGATCATTAGGATTTTGTTCAAAAAAGTGCCACACTGCACTCTTCCTACTATGGAAGACATTTTGCGTCCTTGCACGCTGTGCTATTTTGACCGTCTGGCCAAGCAGTCCAGCAACTTTTTGGCTTTTTGTAACCTGTTTTTGGACTGCTCTGTGTCTGCCAGATAACAGCTGTTGCGATGTCGATGCCTGCTGTGGATGCTCCTCCTCCTCTTCGGAGCTATTGGCAGCGGCACCCTCTTCCCCCAATGGATGCCAATCTGGGTAAACAACTGGGTCATCCATCACCTCCTCTTCAATGTCATGTGCACCTTCCTCTGTGTCACCGTGTACGGTGGTATAGTATGTGGGAAGGGGCACCTGAGTTTCATCAGGGTCAGAATCTGGCTCATTACACTGCGAGGACAATGTCATGCTCTGAGTGAATGTACCAGCAGAATCATCTATCAGTGGCTGTGCATCAGTGCACTCCATGTCAGATTCATCTTGGCCTGGGTAATTCACCATTTCACTTGATAACCCAGGCATGGTATGTGAAAACAGCTCCATGGAGTAATCTGTTGTGTGGCCTGCCGCATCCTTCAATTTTGGTTGAGGTGAAGGACACAAAGAAAGGTGTGGTTCATGATCATGAGCCTCCAAAGACGACTCAGTGCTTTTATTTTTTACAAGTTCAGAAGAGGAGACGATAGAGCTGGAGGCCGAGTCAGCAATGTAGGCCAAAACTTGTTCCTGAAGCTCCGGCTTTAAAAGCGGTTTACCTACTCCCAGAAACGGGAGCCTTCGAGGCCTTGTGGAGCCAGACAATGATGCAGGCTTAACACCTCCTGCATTAGGTGTTATTTTGATTTTGCCACTACCAGCAGATCCAACACTGACACCATCATTAACAGCTGGCAACCCCCGCTCACTAACACGGCCTCTTACACCACACTTCCTCATTTTTTTGAAAAATGTACCCACAATTCCACCAACGATATGGAACTGTAAAACAAGGTACAAGGTGAATATAGTACAGGGGAGAATTTAATTCTCCTACCACTTCTGGACACTGATGTATTGTGTCAGGCCAGTGTATATCACACCGCTGTATGACAGGCTGAATTTGGCTGGTGTGTAAAATGTGATATATGTCTGGAGAAATGGAATGTCCTTACACACTTCTGGACACTGATGTATTGTGTGAGGCCCAATGTATATCACACCGCTGTATGAAAGACTGAATTAGGCTGGTGTGAAAAATGTGACATAGGACAGCAGAATTGGATTGTCCTTACACACTTCTGGACACTGATGTATTGTGTGAGGCCCAATGTATATCACACCGCTGTATGAAAGACTGAATTAGACTGGTGTGAAAAATGTGACATAGGACAGCAGAAATGGATTGTCCTTACATACTTCTGGACACTGATGTATTGTGTCAGGCCAGTGTATTTCACACCGCTGTATGACAGGCTGAATTTGGCTGGTGTGTAAAATGTGATATATGACGGGAGAAATGGAATGTCCTTACACACTTCTGGACACTGATGTATTGTGTCAGGCCAGTGTATATCACACCGCTGTATGATAGGCTGAATTTGGCTGGTGTGTAAAATGTGATATATGACGGGAGAAATGGAATGTCCTTACACACTTCTGGACACTGATGTATTGTGTGAGGCCCAATGTATATCATACCGCTGTATGACAGACTGAATTAGGCTGGTGTGAAAAATGTGACATAGGACGGCAGAAATGGATTGTCCTTACACACTTCTGGACACTGATGTATTGTGTGAGGCCCAATGTATATCACACCGCTGTATGACAGGCTGAATTTGGCTGGTGTGAAAAATGTGACATAGGACAGCAGAAATGGATTGTCCTTACACACTTCTGGACACTGATGTATTGTGTCAGGCCAGTGTATTTCACACCGCTGTATGACAGGCTGAATTTGGCTGGTGTGTAAAATGTGATATATGACGGGAGAAATGGAATGTCCTTACACACTTCTGGACACTTATGTATTGTGTGAGGCCCAATGTACATCACACCGCTGTATGACAGGATGAATTTGGCAGGTGTGAAAAATGTTATATAGGATGGGAGAAATGGAATGTCCTTACACACTTCTGGACACTGATGTATTGTGTCAGGCCCAGTGTATATCACACCGCTGTATGACAGGATGAATTTGGCAGGTGTGAAAAATGTTATATAGGACAGGGCAGGATTGGAATCTCCCTAGAGTGTAGGTCTGTAAGAACGGAACAACTCCTCAATTTATCCTTACAGAGTCACACCCTTAGCTTCACTGTGGCCGTGATAACAGCCGTTACACGGTACTGAGAGAGCAGCGTGCACGTACACTGCTGTCCGGTGTATGTTAAATTGTCAAACTCCGTGTTTTTTAGTATACGGACTGACACACGCTGTCTCTCTATAGTTTTGAATGTAATCAAACAGCAAATAGACTAGACTGTTTGAAAAACAGACAAAACTATAAGGTGGAGGTCTGTAAGAACGGAACAACTCCTCGACTTATCCTTACAGAGTCACACCCTTGGCTTCACTGTGGCCGTGATAACAGCCGTTACACGGTACTGAGAGAGCAGCGTGCACGTACACCGCTGTCCGGTGTATGTTAAATTGTCAAGCTCCGTGTTTTTTTAGTATACAGACTGACACACGCTGTCTCTCTATAGTTTTGAATGTAATCAAACAGCAAATAGACTAGACTGTTTGAAAAACAGACAAAACTATAAGGTGGAGGTCTGTAAGAACGGAACAACTCCTCGACTTATCCTTACAGAGTCACACCCTTAGCTTCACTGTGGCCATGATAACAGCCGTTACACAGTACTGAGAGAGCAGCGTGCACGTACACCGCTGTCCGGTGTATGTTAAATTGTCAAGCTCCGTGTTTTTTTAGTATACGGACTGACACACGCTGTCTCTCTATAGTTTTGAATGTAATCAAACAGCAAATAGACTAGACTGTTTGAAAAACAGACAAAACTATAAGGTGGAGGTCTGTAAGAACGGAACAACTCCTCGACTTATCCTTACAGAGTGACACCCTTAGCTTCACTGTGGCCGTGACAACAGCCGTTACACGGTACTGAGAGAGCAGCGTACACCGCTGTACGGTGTGAAAAAATGCACCCTCAGTATCTCACCAGGACAAAAAAAAAAGGATTGCTTTTAAAAAAGCAGTTTGCAAAGCAGTGTGAAACCAGCAATGCAGCTATCAGGTAGCCTTATAAGGCAGCCTAACAACCAACAGAGCTGATCCACCAAAATATAACCTCCCCTTGCACTGCACAGTGACTGGTGTGTTGTACAGGCAAAATCGCTAGCAGCAGCAGCTGATTTTTTTTCTTCTTCCCAGCCTAACACTCTCCCTACAAAATCTGCAGCAGCAGCATCTCTCCCTATACTGAGATCAGCAGAAGTAAGATGGCAGTCGGCGTGCACGCCCTTTTATACCCCCTGTGACGCCCCCCAAAGCAAGTCAATCACTTGCATGCCCTTCTCAAAGATGGTGGGGACCGCTGCCTATGTCATCACGTTGCCTACAGTGTCCGTTCTTCCTCATTGGCTGAAAAAGGGCGCTGAAGCATGTTTTGAAACGCGACTTTGGCGCTAAAGTCGCCGACCTCGTGGCCGACCTCACGCTGAGGTCGGGTTTCGTTTCATGAAACCCGACTTTGGCGAAAGTCGGCGACTTTTGAATTTTTTCGACCTGTTTCGCTCAACTCTAGTCGTTAGTATTACGCTGAGGTCAGACGTGCGAGAAACTCAGACGAGTCTCACATAGAATCATAGAATCATAGAATCGTAGAGTTGGAAGGGACCTCCTGGGCCATCTGGTCCAACCCCCTGCTCAAAGCAGGATTCGCTAAATCATCCCAGTCAGATGTCTGTCCAGCCTCTGTTTGAAGACTTCCATTGAAGGAGAACTCACCACTTCTCGTGGCAGCCTGTTCCACTCATTGATCACTCTAACTGTCAAAAAGTTTTTTCTAATATCTAATCTGTGTCTCCTCCCATTCAGTTTCATCCCATTGCTTCTAGTCTTTCCTTGTGCAAATGAGAATAAAGTTGATCCTTCTACAATGTGACAGCCCTTTAGATATTTGTAGACAGCAATTAAGTCTCCTCTCAGTCTTCTCTTTTGCAAACTAAACATTCCCAAATCCTGCAACCTTTCTTCATAAGACAGGGTTTGCAGACCGGTCACCATTCTGGTCGCTCTTTTCTGAACTTGCTCCAGTTTGTTGATGTCTTTTTTAAAATGTGGTGCCCAAAACTGGACACAATATTCCAGATGAGGTCTGACCAAAGAGGAGTAGAGGGAAATAATGACTTCACGTGATCTAGACTGTATGCTTCTGTTAATACATCCTAGAACTGCATTTGCCTTTTTTGCTGCTGCATCACACTGTTGACTCATATTCAGTCTGTGATCTATTAGTATACCCAAGTCTTTTTCACATGTGCTGTCACTTAGCCCTATTCCTCCCATTCTATATATGCTTTTTTCATTTTTATTGCCCAGATGTAGTACTTTGCATTTCTCCCTGTTAAAAACCATTCTGTTAGTTACTGCCCACTTCTCCAGTTTATTTAAATCTTTTTGAATCCTCTCTCTCTCTTCTCTAGTATTAGCTATCCCTCCTAGCTTTGTGTCATCAGCAAATTTAATCAGTTTACCCTCAATTCCTTCATCTAAATCGTTGATAAAGATGTTGAACAATACAGGGCCCAGGACAGAGCCCTGTGGTACCCCACTTGAGACATTCTTCCAACTGGATGTGCAGCCATTTACGACCACTCTTTGGGTCCGATCACTAAGCCAGCTATGAATCCACCTAACAGTTGCCTTGTCCATTCCATACTTAGTCATTTTTTCAATAAGGATTGTATGAGAGACTTTGTCAAATGCTTTGCTGAAGTCAAGATATACTATATCTACAGCATTTCCTTGATCCACCCAATCAGTGATACCGTCATAGAAGGAAATTAAGTTAGTCTGACATGACTTATTAGTTACAAACCCATGCTGACTCTGTTTGATCACTTCATTCTTATCCAGGTATTGACTTACATGTTGTTTAATAATTTGTTCAAAGATCTTTCCTGGTATAGAAGTCAGACTCACCGGCCTATAGTTGCCTGGGTCCACCTTCTTCCCCTTTTTGAAGATAGGAACAACATTTGCTCTTCTCCAGTCTTCTGGCACTTCTCCTGTTCTCCAAGAATTTTCAAAGATTATGGAGAGTGGTTCAGAGATTTCTTCTGCTATCTCCTTCAGTACTCTGGGGTGTAATTCATCTGGACCTGGAGACTTGAATTCATTTAGGTTAGCTAAGTGTTTCCTCACTATCTTTCTGTTTATAGATATCCTGGATTCTTCTATTCCCTTAATAGGACAGTGAATAACAGTTGGTGTTACATTTCCTTTCTGAGAGAAAACAGATGCAAAATAGGAATTTAAAAGTTCAGCCTTCTCAACATCCTGTCTTACCATTTCATCATTTTCATCCTGTAAAAATCCTATAGCATCTTTGACTTTTCTTTTACTTTTGACATATCCCCAAAATCCTTTATTATTGCTTTTGACATCTCTTGCAAGCCTCAATTCATTTTCAGCTTTAGCTAATCTGATTTGTGCCCTGCAGATTCTGCAGACAGCATTATATTCTTCTTTAGATATGCCTCCCTCTTTCCATTTTATAAACATTTTTTTCTTCCTTTTTAGCATGTGCTTAAGTTCTGTGTTCACCCATCCTGGTTTCCTTAAATGCTTCCTATTCTTCCCTCTTTTCGGAATTGTTAACAACTGTGCTTTGAGAATTTCATTTTTCAAGATTTCCCATCCTTCCTGGACATTTTTGTCTTTAAGGATATCCAGCCATTGGATCCCTCCAATTATCTTTCTGAATCCCTTAAAATCTGCCTTTCTGAAATCTAACCTTGACGTCTGAGTCTTCACAGGTCTTCCGCCTCTAGTTATCCAAAATTCTAAAATAGCATGGTCGCTACCTCCTAGGGTTCCAGCCACTTTTACCTCCTCAACCATTTCCTCCCTGTTTATAAGGATTAGATCCAAGGTAGCAGTTCCCCTTGTTTTCTCCCCTACCTTTTGGAAGATAAAGTTGTCAGCAAGAGAGGATAAGAATTTCCTTGACCTGTTAGTTTTGCCTGAGAGAGATTCCCAACAAATGTCTGGATAGTTGAAATCTCCCATGACAACTATGTCATATTTTTTGGAGAACTTGGCCATTTGATGCATAAAGAGTTCATCCATATCTTCAGCTTGCACAGGCGGCCTGTAGTAAATGCCTACAATGGTGTCCTTTCCATTGTTCTGTCCTTGTATTCTTACCCAAACAGTTTCCACAGAACTCCCAGTCTCTGAAGCTTCAATCTCTGTGCAGATATACGCGTTTCTAACATACAATGCAACACCCCCTCCTCGTTTATCAAGTCTGTTTCTTGCAAATAAGTTGTATCCTTCTAGTCTTGTATTCCAATCATGTGTATCGTCCCACCAAGTTTCAGTGATTCCAATGACATCATATTTCTTTTCCTGTGTTAGTAGTTCCAATTCTCCTTGTTTGTTGCCCATGCTTTGTGCATTAGTATAGAAACATTTTAGTTTGTGATTGGTTTCTCTTTCTCCAATATTTTTATTAATTAGATTCTTTCGTCTTTGTTCTTCCTTTCCACTTCTATTAGCAGAGTTCTCAATAGCATTTGTCAGGTGTATGGCTTTTTCTGGTCTTTTGCTTCCCTTCCCATGTTGTTCTAGTTTAAAGCTCTCCTTACAAGTGTAGCAAGGCGACTTCCAAATACATGCTTTCCAGTCTTCGTAAGGTGCACCCCATCTCTAGCAAGTAGTCCATCGTATAAGTAGTTCACTCCGTGATCCAGAAATCCAAATCGTTGCTGATGGCACCATCGACGTAGCCAGTTGTTCACCTGCAGAATCTTATTCCACCTCCTTGTTCCATGGCCATCCACTGGGAGGATGGAAGAGAAGACCACCTGCGCTCCCAGTTCTTTCACTTTCTTGCCTAAGTCTTCAAAGTCTCTGCAGATGGTTTCCAGGTCGTTTCTTGCGGTGTCATTTGTCCCCACATGTAGTAGCAGGAATGGGTAGTCATCTGTAGGTCTGAAGAGTCCTGATATCCTGTCAGACACATCTTTAATTTTTGCACCTGGAAGACAGCACATTTCTCTTGAAGTTATATCCGGTCTGCAGATAGCGGCCTCTGTTCCTCTCAACAGGGAATCCCCCATGACCACCACTCTCCGTTTCTTCTTCACAACATTTTTCTTTCTCCATCCAGGAGGACTCTGAAGGCGTACAAGGTTGCTGTTTGTTGGCAAAGTCTTATCCTCATCATTTTCCTGCGTGAGAGCCTGGTACTGGTTTCTGAGCAGTATGGGTGCTGACTGCCTCCTGATCCTCCTGCTTCTCTGGGTCACATGTCTCCATTCCTCTGTTTCTTCAGGTGCACTTCGAATTTCTTCTCTTTCTGTAACATGAAGAGATAATTCTGCTCTGTCCAAGAACTCTTCACCTTCCTTAATGATCTTCAACGTAGCCAACCTCTCTTCGAGATTTTGCAACTTTTCCTCCAACAGGGACACAAGCTTGCATTTGTGGCATGTGAAGTTTGGCTTTTCCACTGGTAAGTCTGTGAACATGTAGCAAGAAATGCAGCTCACCAAATGGCTCCTGGCCTCTTCCATCTTGAGATTTCTTAAAAACGATGAAAGATGAGCCAAAATCGGAAGTTTTTCCGATTTCCTCTTTTCAGCTGCAACGGCCAAAACCCAGTGATCGTAGAGCTCGCGGAGACTCTTCACTTATCCCAGAAGGCACTGGGAATATGCAAATGATCTCCTCAAGACTCTTCCCCTGGTTTTCCGATTTCCTCTTTTCAGCTGCAACGGCCAAAACCCAGTGATCGTAGAGCTCGCGGAGACTCTTCACTTATCCCAGAAGGCACTGGGAATATGCAAATGATCTCCTCAAGACTCTTCCCCTGGTTTTCCAATTTCCTCTTTTCAGCTGCAACGGCCAAAACCCAGTGATCGTAGAGCTCGCGGAGACTCTTCACTTATCCCAGAAGGCACTGGGAATATGCAAATGATCTCCTCAAGACTCTTCCCCTGGTTTTCCGATTTCCTCTTTTCAGCTGCAACGGCCAAAACCCAGTGATCGTAGAGCTCGCGGAGACTCTTCACTTATCCCAGAAGGCACTGGGAATATGCAAATGATCTCCTCAAGACTCTTCCCCTGGTTTTGTCAATACCCGGCACTGTCGCCGGTACTTGGGAGTGGAGCGCGCACTGCATGTCTTTCTATGCAGCCGCACGCTCCACTCCCATGTGTCGGCGGCAGTGCCGGGTATTAAGATGCGAGACTCGTCCGAGTTTCTCGCACGTCTGACCTCAGCCTAATACTAACGACTAGAGTTGAGCGAAACGGGTCGAAAAAATTCAAAAGTGTAGCAACCCATATTTTTTTTTTTACCGCAAAATAATATTCCTCAGTGGCAGCATATAGTAACATCCATTATAAAATCTAATTGCTCAATAATATTCCTCGTCTACTGCTTAAAATACCTAATAATTGTCTGGCAGTTGTGCCACTTGCGCAATTCGGGTAGAGATAATCGTTAGTAATAAGCGAATGTATTCATTACTATTTGCTAGTCGCACGGGTAGTACGGTATTCGGGTTGCTCGTTACATTGCAAGTATTTGTGTACTCGCCTCGCTATATTTGGATGTCCCGCCCTGCAGTTTTGGCACTTCCTTTACAGCCACTAAACATGCTGGACTTCTTAACCAATCACAGTAATACCACAGACATCTTGGTTGTGGCATTACTGTGATGGGCTGGCCGCCCAGCATCATAGGGTCTGGTTAAGCCCTGTCAACGCCATTTTGCGCACATTGCATACGGATCCTGCATTCTACAAGCATAGGGAGAGATCGATCAGCTGCTAGGGAGAGTCTTTAGGCCTCTTGATAACACAAAAGCCCTTATCAGGGCTACCTGTAGTGTATACTAGGTCAGTGTAGAGTAGGGAGAGAGAGATACTCCAGCAAGGACAGTTTAAAGAAGCTCTTTTCATAGCTGAAGACACACAACAAAGTCAGAGTACAGGAAGGGAGAGATTGTGTATCAGGTAGGGAGAGGTTAAAGTGTTCTTCCAGTGTCGATCTTAAGACAGCTCTTGTTAGAGGCAAAGCAATGTCTTTCCAGCACACAGAGTACTAGCATTTAGTGCTGCCTTTTTTTTTAAAGCACTGGTCCATTTTCCCGCTGTTATTGGGGTCAGAGCCTGGCTTCTGCTGTCCACATTAGTCCACTAAAAAATGCATTAAGTGCCTACGCAAAGCATTAATCCAAACATTTCCTACTGCCTGCTACCAAGCATGCGCAAGGCCATTTTCCTCACTGTGTTTGGGGTCAGTGCCTGGTTTCTGCTGTCCACATTAATCCACTTAAAAATGCATTAAGTGCCCTATGCTATACTACAATCGAACACTCCAACTGGCGTCACGAATCACTACATAAACTTTATCCCCATCCAGTTCTACCCCTTTTACATGACTGCCTGGGGCCATGAACCGGGTCACTGCCACTGTGTCATTTTCCATTGAAGTTAATGGGCCCGGTGCCGAGCATCCCAAGGCCCCTCGGGCGCGTCAGCAGCATGGATTAGCTGGAGAGGAGGAAGTGGAGGAGGAGGAATAGGTTAGTCGGCATGAGGAGAGGATGGGTAGTGTTCCTACTGTTGGTGAAGCAGAACATTTGCCTTTTTGCAGTTTTACTCACATGGCATAGTTCATGTGTACGTGTCTGTGGCAAGAACCTCGCGTGATACACATGTAATCCAACAACCAATACTGGTTTGCCACCTTTCTAGATCTACAGTACAAGGAGAAATTTCCTTCTCTCCTTTTGGAGTCAACAAAGAGTTTTACAATGGAATCATTCAAGAGGGCCATTGTAGATCAGTTGCTGAAAACATCCCTCAGACAATGCTGGTGGCAGAGGGAGCCGCTGTTTTCAACACCAAGGGATAAATGGAGAGAGGGAGAGGAGAGAAGGACTTCTGAATGAACCCCCTGGCCAAATTCTCCTGAAAGTAGTCCAACATAGCTTGAGTCTCAGCTGGGGACAGAGGGAACATTCGACCTTTAGGGGGTGTAGATCCGGGATTTAAGTCAATGGGGCAGTCATACGACCTGTTGAGCGGCAAAGTCTCTGCCTGCTTTTTGTCAAATACATGGGCAAAGGACCAATATGCAAACGGCAAATCAGGCAGCGATGCTGGAGAAGACAGTACCTTAACTGGACGTACTGGAGCTAGACACCTCTCATGACAGGAATGTCCCCAGCGGAGCACCTCTTCAGGTACCCAGTCCAACACAGGTTCATGCTGTCATAACCATGGTAGACCTAAAAGAAATGCGTGAGACATATGGGGAAGAACACAGAATACTATCTTCTCAGTATGAAGCATCCTAATTCAAACCTTATGCAGCTCAGTAGCCAGACGAACCTTCTCCCGAAGAGTTCTCCCATCGACAGATGTTATATCCAGAGGGTTTTGGAGTGGACGATCTGGGATTTGGACGCAATCCACTACAGCCTGGAGGATAAAATTTCCTGCTGTCCCTGAATCCAAATACAATGTCTCAATAAACTGGGATTCACCGGTTGTCACGGCCACAGTAAGAGTCAGGGGTAGAGAGGTGTCTTTTCTGTCTAGGGAGGCCTCTCCAACCGACCATGGAGGCTGGAGTTTTCCGGCTTCATCGAACTGGCGTGAATGAAGTGGCCTATGTCTCCACAATACAGGCACTGGCCTGTCACTGACTGGTGAGGGCAAAGCAGTCGATCTGCATGGGTTCCCTTGAGTCCTCAACAAGGGAGGGTGGAGGAACAAGTGGTATTTGAAACGATGGAGCCAAGAGCCACGATCCTCTTTCACGTGCCACCTCACGAGCATGCTCTTGGAAACGAAGGTCTATACGGATGGCGAAGGAGACCAGGTCGTCAAAGGCAGTTGGTAGATCTCGACTAGCTAGCTCATCCTTAATGTTTCCGGAAAGCCCCTCCCAGAATCATTATAAAGCTTCACTATTCCATCCGCATTCGGACGCCAGAGTACGGAAGCATACTTCATATTGTCCCACAGATGAGTTGGACTGACGTAAACAGAGAAGATCAGAAGCTGAAGAGGTGGTTCGCCCGGGTTCATTGAATACTTTGTGAAAAGCCTCCAAGAATATAGGCAATTGGAGTTGATAGGGTCCTCTCGCTCCCATAATGGGTTCAACCATGCCAGGGCCTCACCTCCAAGGAGCAACATAAGGAATGCTACCTTTATTCGGTCCGTCAGGAATTGATGAGGAAGAAGTTCAAAATGTAGCCATAACTGATTGATGAACCCACTGCAGAGCTTCAGATTGCCGTCAAAGCATGGTTGAGCTGCAAGTCGGGGACCTGAAGCTTGAACTAAGCAAACAGACTGAGAAGTTTCCGGAGAAGACACGGTTGCTTGAACATGAAATGACTCTGGAGAGATGCTTAATGCCTCCAACTTGGTAGTCAGGGACTGTAACTGCCTCAACAACCTCTCCTGCATGCTTTTCTGTTGGCAAAGCTCTTGGTACATGGTCTGATCCAGTGGAATCCGGGATCCAGTGGGGTCCGTAACCTGAGTAAACTGTCACGGACGTGGTTTGTGGCATCAATGTGCCTCAGACCGTGGAGAGCCTGGAGGCGTATGACTAACTGACCACCGGACTGTTCACTAGAGCCTCTGATGGTGAGGTTAGACTTGGCTCCTGATGATTGCCAAGTGCCACTCCAGGACAGACCAACGGACGCTCAGCAGCTGGACCCAGAATGACAGACTGGATGGTGCAGCAGGCAGAGTTTGAATCAGAGTGCAGCAGGTAGCGTTCATATGAGAGTGCAGCAGACTTTGTATCAGAGTGCAGCAGGCAGGATCTGCACCAGAGTGCAGCAGGTAGACAGGCTCTGCACCAGAGTGCAGAAGGCAGGCAGGCTCTGCACCAAAGTGCAGCAAGGAATGGTATGCAACCATACACAACTTAGACTGAAGAACAGGAAGGTTGCTGAGGCACTTCCCGAGTGAGGAGGAAGCAATATATACATAATGCCCCATTGTCTGAGGAGGAAATAGCAATGCACATGCTGGCCCTTTAAGAAGGCGGACGCGTGCACACGCGTACTCTAAGGACATGGCTGGAGGCCCAGCTGGAAGTTCTGCTGAAAGCATGCTGAACATGGGAAAGGGAAGACCTAACCGCAGTACGAGTAAGTGAAATGACATGCCGGAGACCCTGCCTGTCAGAGAAGGGATCCAGCGTGGTGCTAACAAAATGATTTGGAAGTTTCCTTCATATCCTGCATTTCCATTTCCCTTGGGACTGAAGGGGATCCGAATACTCACAAACCAACAGTGACCAAGGAAACCAACTCTCCCAACTTCTTTCCTCAAAAGTGATTTATTAAGTGATTAGTATAATTGTGAAATCACAGACAGTTTAGGCAAATGATTAGTAAACATCTCCATCAGTGGTACACCCTATACTGACTCAGTTTATCTATTTATAACTGCATCTTGATGTAACTGGTGACGCCAGGACTATGTAGAACCTCATTTCTGGATGCCAAGGGTGTGTTGGCGTGCATTCCGAGTATGTGTGACATTGCTTCCGGAGTCATGTGGAGCGCATCCTTAGATCTCATGGACTTAATTTCTAGTCAATGTAGGTAAGGTAGGAGTGAGGGCAACCGATCTGGGGGGTGGTCCATTACTGGCCGCAGACAGACTTGAGACAGAGACAGGATCGTATCCAACAGGTCGTCTTTATTATTTATCCGGCAGCTATGCAACAACTTCACAGCCTCATTTCATGACTGCTCGACAGCCTCTGCGGCCTCCCACAGCCGCTACACGACACCACACACAGCAGCTGCTTGTCAATCTCCACAGCCGCACTCAGCAGCTGCTCGTCACTATTCACAGCTGCACACAGCAGCCGCTTGACAATTCCCTCATCTACACACAGTAGCTGCTTGACTTCGTACACAGGCTCGTGTACCTTCACTTTCTTTCATTGACAAATGGATGTCCCTCGTGGATCTGTCACTGTGGCTGCCTTAGGCCTACCACCACAGCATTTCACCAGTCCGAGACCGTTCAGTTTAGTGGTACCCCAGGCCGTCTCTGTCTGCGACCTCTCTTTGCTCTCCGTCTGTGGTCTTTGCTGTCTATGTGTGCGGCTAATCCTGTCAGGGCCACCCCCCATAACTGGCACAACTGTCAGTCCTCTCAGGAACTTCCTTCCTCCTCAGCCGTGCTTCTTATTTCCTGTGCTCCCTGCGCTGACTGACCCTTCCAGAACCTTCCATCTGCCTTTTATCACCTTTTGCTGTGGTAACTCCGGCCCCATGACTCAACGTTTTTTTTCCTAGCCAATGGCTGATGTTTAGTCCTATCCTTACACTCTCCACTGCCCTCTAACAATCAAACTCTACTATTACACCCTTTCTCTTTATCTCCAGCTGTTTTCCATCTACAATGCCCTACACCCTTTACTTTCCTTCTGCAGACAGGTCCGTCCGTCAGTCCACCTTCCTTTCACTCCCCTTCCTTTATCCATTGTCGTCCTCGACAATCTGGTCTCTCTCTTTTCCGTACTGAAACTTTCCCACCTTCTTTTGTCGGACCGGTTGTTGAGCCAGGCCCGTAATACAGGGGGGCTGAACCAAACCGGGAGCAATCATGCTCCGAGTAGCTCACGGCTTACTCGCCAGCGCATGAGCCACCATGACAATTCCTTCAGGTTGGGTTAGGTCCATCCGGACTACTCTATGGATGTGTACCTCCTATTGCTCTCCCCTTTTGTCACCCTCTTAACGTCATGACCGAGGCCCTGACCTACCAGATCGTCAATGTCCTCCTTACCTTCTGGGGTGTAAGTCTGGTACTCGGGGTCTGACTTAGGGACTGTTGTCTGCTCTGATTCCATCTGTCTCTTCTATCCTGTCAATTTCAGTCATGGTCAGCATTTTCCTCTTTACTCGCAGTACCAGGGACCTGTTGAATATTTTTTTTTTAAGATAACACCTCAACATTTCAAACTTGGCTATATATACTAAACACGGGCTTTTTTTTTTTAAACTATACATCTTATGCTTACTTCTAACCGTACTAGGCTATCACTCTGTAAATTTTCCATTTAGCACTTTTCAAAGAATAACATCTTCAAAATCAACCATAGCGTTAACTATGCCATGCGTAATTCTATAAAAAATGTTTTTTTTTAAAGGCATAACATCTTTCCTTTTAACCGAAACATAAATATTATGAACATTGGTGCTTCCCCTTCCTTTGAAGAGAGTACTCCCCTGTATGCATCCCCTCTACATCAAGAGTGGGCACTTATTACCCAATTGAGGACTTTAAACTGTCCCTAAGTCATGCAATGGCGCACAACAGTCCTGGCAGTCCATTTAGAAAGATACTCCGGGCCACCTTCTAGCGGCCGATGTTTCGCCAATTAGCAGGGAACTCCACAGCCGTGAAGTTCCCAAGATGCTTGAAATGTTCTGGGCCTCGAGTGTCCCTGATGCCCAAGACCCAGGAGTCCTTGTCTCTTTTTATGGAGGCTCATGTCCCTCAGGGTAGGTGATGACTGCTACCGCATAGCAGCCGCAGGGGCAGCATTCGTTGTAATAGGAGACCGGGTCTCCCTCTCGCAGAGCCCGTCCATGTCTAATGGGGGTCACACTGAGGTAGTCTTTGTGGCCGGTGGCGAGGTCCTGGATAAATCCATAGCCTTTTGCGGTGTTAGTATATACAAGCCGCCCATATGATTGAGGGGTAGTCATGGCTGCCTCTTCCTTCTCGTGTAACGGTGCCCACACCTCCCACTCATTTGCCTCCTTCCGTTCACTAATCTCCGCATCCCAGGTGGAGGGTCCAGTGTAGGCCGCAGAGTCCAGTGGGCGGGCCGCAGCCGTGATCAAGAACGGGGCAGAGGCAGCCGCGGACATTGGGAAGCAGGCCGCAACCAGAGTCACGGACGGGACAGAGGCGGCCACAGGCATCGGCGGGTAAGCCGCGGAGCAGGCCACAGCAGGGGCCGAAATGGTGTCAGGCCCCGATGGATAGGCCGCCGCCGGAAGATGGAGCGTGGCTCAGGATCGCTGACAGGAGTCGCAAAGTCATCCAGGGTCAGGGTCGCTGAAGAAAGGGAGGTCAGGAGGGGAGGCCGGAGGGCCGGTGTCCGGGCCCTGGGTCCTGGCTTGTACAGGGGTAATGGGGGCGGGGTCTGCCTGTGGTGCAGCTGGCTGAGCCGGAGTAACGCTCACCTTCCCCGGCTCCCGACAGTCCATCCCACAGCTCCTCCAACAGCCGATGTTCTTCACCCCACCATCTGGCAGGGCCAGCCTCCAGGCCCGATGACTCCACACGGACGGTCGGCAACAGCTCCTCTAGCAGCTGTTCCTGGTAGTCCAAGGTGGCTGCAAACTCCTGTGCTTCTTTTTGATGCCAAACCGCCACAGCCATTCTTAACAAAGCACTTTTCCGCTCCGGATCCGCTTGTTAACAGCCAGCAATCCACAGTCCAGTTTTTTTTTTATAATCCACAAGGGCAAAAAGCAACTTGGGTCCTTTGGCTCTTCTGGCGCAGGCTTGCCGCAGAAGATGATGTATTTGCGGCAATGATCCTGCCGACTACGCCAAATGTGGGTAAGGTAGGAGTGAGGGCAACCGACTGGGGGTGGTCCGTTACTGGCCGCAGACAGACTTGAGACAGAGACAGGATCGTATCCAACAGGTCTTCTTTATTATTTATCCGGCAGCTACGCAACATCTTCACAGCTTCATTTTGTGACTGCTCGACAGCCTCCATGGCCTCCCACAGCCGCTACTCAACACCACACACAGCAGCTGCTTGTCAATCTTCACAGCTGCACTCAGCAGCTGCTTGTCAATTTCAACAGCCGCACTCAGCAGCTGCTCATCACTCTTCACAGTCGCACTCAGCAGCTGCTCGACGATTCCCTCAGCTACACACAATAGCTGCTTGACTTCATACACAGGCCCGCGTACCTTCACTTTCTTTCATTGACAAATGGACGTCCCTCGCGGTTCTGTCACTGTGGCTGCCCTAGACCTACCACCACAGCATTTCACCAGTCCGAGTCCGTTCAGTTTAGTGGTACCCCAGGCTGTCTCTGTCTGCGGCCTCTCTTTGCTCTCCGTCTGTGGCCTTTGCTGTCTATGTCTGCGGCTAATCCTGTCAGGGCCAACCCCCGTAACTGGCACAACTGTCAGTCCTCTCAGGAACTTCCTTCCTCCTCAGCCGTGCTTCTTGTTTCCTTTGCTCCTTGCGCTGACTGACCCTTCCAGAACCTTCCATCTGCCTTTTATCACCTTCTGCTCTGGTAACTTCACCCCCCATGACTCAACGTTTTTTTTCCTAGCCAATGGCTGATGTTTAGTCCTATCCTTACACTCTCCACTGCCCTCTAACGGTCAAACTCTACTATTACACCCTTTCTCTTTTTCTGCAGCTGTTTTCCATCTACAATGCCCTACACCCTTTACCTTCCTTCTGCAAACAGGTCCGTCCATCAGTCCACCTTCCCTACATCACCATCATTCTCATGAAGCGCACCAGTGGGCCACAGAGAACATCACTTCAGGCACCATTGAACCCATGAGATGTACAGTTAAACAAATAAACTTAATTTAATGGAAATAAAAAAAAAATTGACCCTATAAGGTACTTTCTTGAAGTGCCACCTACCTAACTACTGAGGTTGGCATCCTAAAACCTGCGCAATTATGCCCTCACTTAACGTAGTTGTCCCTCACTGACTGGCCCTAGGATAACCAACAAACAAAGCAACTGAAGGAAAGTAGTTTGTTTAGTCCTAGGGGACTAAAAAAGTTTTAGGTTGTATATCCATTACGTTTTACTCTTTGGGATCAAACTATCCCAATTCCCTCCCCGTAAGGTATGCCATGAGGGTAAGGTTTTTATTAAAAAAAAAAATCTATTTATTTTAAGTGATCGTTCTGTGGTCAACACATGAATGTTGCTGTGTGTGAGCCTGTGTAAAACACCACGTGTAGCTGGTCATCCTGATATGTAGCTAGGACAACAGTGACTGTCTGCTCATTTGAAATGAAGTCTAAGAAGAATTGCAGCAAACACTTCCATTCGACCTTCTTTAAACCACTGATCCTTAAAGAATGTTGTATTGTTCTGTTTAAATAACATTGTATATTGATACGGTATATTCTCCCTGTAGGACTTTTCATTTAAGTTTATCTTTTGCAACCCAAGGCATGGGCAGATAAAGTGACTTGTCAAAAGATGCCAGACAGAAATCAATTTTTATTGATGATCCTCATGCATTGTACCTGCGTGCGCTCCGTTCTCTGTGTGTATTCAGCATGACTTTATAGCATTTGTCACTTCTCATATAAATACCAATGTACTGTGTGAATGCATTTTTATTATTTGTTTATGCTGAACAGAAAATACTGGCTCGCCTCTCTTAGTCTCAGCAATGTCGGCTCTTGCCACTCTCCGACTGTGCCACTCCCTGCTGCAGAGTAATTGGTCCAAATGGGAAATACAGGTTCAATAGTCAAAAACTGCTCAACTGACAGCGACACTTATTTAACGCGATATCAAGCTATACCAAGTGGTATACCACTGGCAGGTTGAGTTATATAATGTTAATTGCTATAATTATATATTATTATTATATTTTCCTTTAAGTCTTATGCTGAAGAAGTGGGAAGTGAAACAATAAGAGGTTTCACTATAAAAAGGGACTGTAGAGTTAATGGATCCAGGAATGCTGCATTTTACTTGCTCGAACAAGTTAGTAAATATTATTGTAGGTTACAGGGTAGGAAATTATACCCATGCAAACTCCAACAGTATCATAGCGGAGGAACACAGATGATTATAAAAATTAAGTAGCAAGAAAATGACATTGGTCTTCAAACGCACGGGGCACAGTGACACTGAAGAAACTCATCTATGCATAAGGAAATTGTGAAAGCACAAAGACAAGTCTAGAAAAATACAGATAGGTAACAAAAAATAAGGCATTGAAAATAGTAGTAAAGTAACATCAGCATACTTTGGGGCTACTAATAGGGTCATGAAAACTGTGTTCAAGGCAAATTGCTACTATTTGATGTGGATGTATAAAAGAGTTTATGACACCCTGCCTTAGGCACCATTTAACCTAGGCTTGTAGGTACGATTATGAAATATTTCTAAAACTGCTTTTACTGGAAATTTCATCATGTTTCACAAGCCATACAATTCAAGAAATTATCAAAATGTGAATACAATTCTCAAAATCAACTGCCTAGACAACCTCGGGATACAACAAACTATTCAAATGAATACACTCTAGGCAGCAAACTATCACCCACTATGATATCTTTCTCACGCTCGCAGAGATATCAGTCTGGTCAAAGGAGTTCATTGCGAGATACTGAGCAGTGGTAGCACACGCTGCTCAGTGACTTTGCTGGATGGCAGACTGTATGGTCACATCATGCAACCATGCAGCCTGCCATCTAGATGTAGCAGAGCTAGACCTGTCATGGAACAAATGGATTATTATCTTCTTGGTGGATGGGAAAGGAATATTGTGGTTAAATATTTTAATTCTGTTATAGGAGACATTGGCTTCACTGGAATGGGCAATGATGTGAGTATGGGGTAATTTTGATTCATTAAAGGAGTCTGTGTCATTCTTTCAATTAAAGGACTTTATTCTGGCTGTGTCTTTATTAACAATATAACGATAGGATTAGTAATGGAGAGGCATCTTATAGATGCCTTTCCTTTATTAACCACTGAGCTTGATGTAACCTGACAATACTAAGGTGACATCAGACCGACAAATATGAACCCCACTTGCCACCGCCAAAGGGCAAGTGGGAAGAGCCAGGCCAAGTGCCAGAATTGGCACATCAAGTAGATATTTTTAGGCTGGGGCGGTGGCACTATCCATGGTCCCTTACTAGCCTGGGAATACCAGCCCCCAGTTGTCAGCTTTAGCTTGGCTGGTTTTCAAAAATGGGGGGACCTCATGCCATTTTATTAATTACTTATTTAAATAATATAAAAAAACAGCAAGGGGACCCCTCTATTCTTGATAACTAGCCTTCCTAATGCTGACAGCTGAGGGTTGCAGTCTGCAGCTGTCAGTTTTGCCTGGCTTGTTATCAAAAATACAGGAGAACCCCACATACATTTTTTTTTAAATTATTTATTTATAGTGCAATTGATAGGTTAATTGATGTCACTTTCACTGGTGTCTGTCCCTAATTTTAACCGTTTTGGCAGCTTTTTTTGCCCCTAGGAAGGTGTTGTCGTTTGGTTTTGCCTCCCATTGAATTCGCTGGGGTTTTGGTATGTTCGTCCAGCCGTTTGGCGAACATGTTCAATGAACATCAGAAATTTTGCCAATTTGCTTTTCGCTCTCTTTCTATTTTTTCTCCCTCTCTCTTTTCTGTCTGTCTGTCCCTCTCTCTCTCTGAATTGCACATGATACACACACACTTAAAAATGATTATATATATACTGTATATACACATACACACACATAAAGGCATGATATATGACACATACAGATTCATACATATATGAACAAATACATATACAGTCATATGTTAAAGTTTGGGAACCCCTATTAATGTTAACCTTTTTTCTTTATAACAATTTTGGTTTTTGCAACAGCTATTTCAGTTTCATATATCTAATAATTGATGGACTCAGTTATATTTCTGGATTCAAATGAGGTTTATTGTACTAACAGAAAATGTGCTATCTGCATTTAAACAAAATTTGACCGGTGCAAAAGTATGGGCACCTCAACATAAAAGTGACATTAATATTTCGTAGATCCTCCTTTTGCAAAAATAACAGCCTCTAGTCGCTTCCTGTAGCTATTAATGAGTTCCTGGATCCTGGATGAAGGTATTTGTGACCATTCCTGTTTACAAAACAATTCCAGTTCAGTTAAGTTTGATGGTCGCCGAGCATGGACAGCCCGCTTCAAATCATCCCACAGATGTTCAATGATATTCAGGTCTGGGGACTGGGATGGCCATTCCAGAACATTGTAATTGTTCCTCTGCATGAATGCCTGAGTAGATTTGGAGCGGTGTTTTGGATCATTGCCTTGCTGAAATATCCATCCCCTGCGTAACTTCAACTTCGTCACTGATTCTTGCACATTATTGTCAAGAATCTGCTGATACTGAGTTGAATCCATGCGACCCTCAACTTTAACAAGATTACCGGTGCCGGCATTGGCCACACAGGCCCAAAGCATGATGGAACCTCCACCAAATTTTACTGTGGGTAGCAAGTGTTTTTCTTGGAATGCTGTGTCTTTTAGCCTCCATGCCTAACGCCTTTTTGTATGACCAAACAACTCAATCTTTGTTTCATCAGTCCACAGGACCTTCTTCCAAAATGTAACTGGCTTGTCCAAATGTGCTTTTGCATACCTCAGGTGACTGTTTGTGGCGTGCTTGCAGAAGCGGCTTCTTTCGCATCACTCTCCCATACAGCTTCTCCTTGTGCAAAGTGCGCTGTATTGTTGACCGATGCACAGTGACACCATCTGCAGCAAGATGATGCTGCAGGTCTTTAGAGGTGGTCTGTGGATTGTCCTTGACTGTTCTCACCATTCTTCTTCTCTGCCTTTCTGATATTTTTCTGGGCCTGCCACTTCTGGGCTTAACAAGAACTGTACCTGTGTTCTTCCATTTCCTTACTATGTTCCTCACAGTGGAAACTGACAGGTTAAATCTCTGAGACAACTTTTTGTATCCTTCCCCTGAAAAGCTATGTTGAACAATCTTTGTTTTCAGATCATTTGAGAGTTGTTTTGAGGAGCCCATGATGCCACTCTTCATCGGAGAATCAAATAGGAGAACTACTTGCAACTGGCCACCTTAACCCCTTCACCCCCAAGGGTGGTTTGCACGTTCATGACCGGGCCAATTTTTACAATTCTGACCACTGTACCTTTATGAGGTCATAACTCTGGAACGCTTCCATGGATCCTGGTGATTCTGACACTGTTTTCTCGTGACATATTGTACTTCATGTTAGTGGTAAAATTTAATTCAAATAACTTGCGTTTATTTGTGAGAAAAATGGAAATTTGGCGAAAATTTTGAAAATTTCGCAATTTTCCAACTTTGAATTTTTATGCCCTTAAATCACAGAGATACGGCACACAAAAAACTTGATATCTAACATTTCCCACATGTTTACTTTACATCAGCACAATTTTGGAACCAAAATTTTTTTTTGTTAGGAAGTTATAAGGGTTAAAAGTTGACCAGCGATTTCTCATTTTTACAAAACCATTTTATTTTTAGGACCACATCACATTTGAAGCCACTTTGAGGGGTCTATATGATAGAAAATACCCAAAAGTTACACCATTCTAAAAACTGCACCCCTTAAAGTGCTCAAAACCACATTCAAGAAGTTTATTAACCCTTTAGGTGCGTCACAGGAATTTTTTTGAATATTTAAAAAATAATGAACATCTAACTTTTTTCATAAAAAAAATACTTCAGGTTCAATTTTTTTTATTTTACCAAGGGTAACAGGAGAAATTAGACTGCAAAAGTTATTGTGCAATTTGTCCTGAGTACGCAGATACCTGATATGTGGGGGGGAACCACTGTTTCAGTGCATGGCAGAGCTCAGAATGGAAGGAGCGCCGTTTGACTTTTTCAATGCAAAATTGGCTGGAATTCAGATTGGACGCCATGTCATGTTTGGAGAGTCCCTGATGTACCTAAACAGTGTAAACCCCCTACAAGTGACCCCATTTTGGAAACTAGACCCCCCAAGGAACTTATCTAGATATGTGGTGAGAACTTTGAACCCACAAGGGCTTTACAGAAGTTTATAACGTACAGCGGTACAATTAAAAAATCATATTTTTTCCACAAAAATGATCTTTTCACCCCAATTTTTATTTTCCCAAGGGTAACAGGACCCTAAACGTTATTGTGCAATTTGTCCTGAGTACGCTGATACCCCACATGTGGGGGTAAACCACTATTTGGGCGCATGGCAGAGCTCGGAAGGGAAGCAGTGCCATTTGACGTTTTTGGCTGGAATTGAGATCGGACACCATGTCGCGTTTGGAAAACCCCTGATGTACCAAAACAGTGGAAACCCCCCACAAATGACACCATTTTGGAAACTGGTCCCCCTAAGGAACTTATCTAGATGTGTAGTGAGAACTTTGAACCCCCATGGGCTTCACAGAAGTTTATAACATAAAGCCATACAATTAAAAAATCATATTTTTTCCACAAAAATGATTTTTTCACCCTCAATTCTTATTTTCCAAGGGTAACAGGACCCTAAATGTTATTGTGCAATTTGTCCTGAGTACGCTGATACCCCACATGTGGGGGTAAACCACTATTTGGGCGCATGGCAGAGCTCGGAAGGGAAGCAGCACCATTTGACGTTTTTGGCTGGAATTGAGATCGGACACCATGTCGCGTTTGGAAAACCCCTGATGTACTAAAACAGTGGAAATCCCCCACAAATGACACCATTTTGGAAACTAGACCCCCTAAGGAACTTATCTAGATGTGTGGTGAGAACTTTGAACCCCCATGGGCTTCACAGAAGTTTATAACATAAAGCCATACAATTAAAAAATCATATTTTTTCCAAAAAAATGATCTTTTCACCCTCAATTCTTATTTTTCCAAGGGTAACAGGACCGTAAAAGTTATTGTGAAATTTGTTCTGAGTACGCTGATACCCCACATGTGGGGGTAAACCACTATTTGGGTGCATGGCAGAGCTCGGAAAGGAAGCAGCACCATTTGACGTTTTTGGCTGGAATTGAGATCGGACACCATGTCGCGTTTGGAAAACTCCTGATGTACCAAAACAGTGGAAACCCCCCACAAATGACACCATTTTGGAAACTAGACCCCCTAAGGAACTTATCTAGATGTGTGTTGAGCACTTTGACCCCCCAGTGCTTCACAGAAGTTTATAATGCCCGGGCGTGAAAATAAATAATTCGTATTTTTTCCACAAACATAATCTTTTAGTCACCATTTTTTTATTTTCCCAAGGGTAACAGGAGAAATTGGACCCCAAAAGTTGTTGTCCAATTTGTCCTGAGTATGCTGATACCCCATACGTGGGAGAAAACTACTGTATGGGCACACGTCGGGGCTCGGAAGGGAAGTAGTGACGTTTTGGAATGCAGACTTTGATGGAATGGTCTGCGGGTGTCATGTTGCCTTTGGAGAGCCCCTAATGTACCTAAACAGTGGAAACCCCCCACAAATGACACCATTTTGTAAACTAGACCCCCCAAGGAACTTATCTAGATGTGTGGTGAGCACTTTGAACCCCCCAGTGCTTCACAGAAGTTTATAACGCCCGGGCGTGAAAATAAAAAATTCGTATTTTTCCACAAACATGATCTTTTAGTCACCATTTTTTATTTTCCCAAGGGTACCAGGAGAAATTGGACCCCAAAAGTTGTTGTCCAATTTGTCCTGAGTATGCTGATACCCCATATGTGGGAGAAAACTACTGTATGGGCACACGTCGGGGCTCGGAAGGGAAGTAGTGACGTTTTGGAATGCAGACTTTGATGGAATGGTCTGCGGGTGTCATGTTGCCTTTGGAGAGCCCCTAATGTACCTAAACAGTGGAAACCCCCCACAAATGACCCCATTTTGAAAACTAGACCCACTAAGGAACTTACCTAGATGTGAGGTGAGCACTTTGAACCCCAAAGGGCTTCACTGAAGTTTATAATGCCAGGGCATGAAAATAAAAAAATCGTATTTTTTCCAGAAACATGATCAATTAGTCCCCAATTTTTTTATTTTCCCAAGGGTAACAGGAGAAATTGGACCCCCAAAGGTTGTTGTCCAATTTGGCCTGAGTACGCTGACACCCCATATGTGGGAGAAAACTACTGTATGGACACACGTCGGGGCTCGGAAGGGAAGCAGTGACGTTTTGGAATGCAGACTTTGATGGAATGGTCTGCGGGTGTCATGTGCGTTTGGAGAGCCCCTGATGTACCTAAACTATTGAAACTCCCCACAAATGACCCCATTTTGGACACTAGACCCCCCACGGAACTTATCTAGATGTGTGGTGAGCACTTTGAACCCCCAAGTGCTTCACAGAAGTTTATAACACTCGGACGTGAAAATAAAAAAATCATTTTTTTCCACAAAAATGATATTTTTGCCCCAAATTTTTTATTTTCCTAAGGGTAACAGGAGAAATTGGACCCCAAAAATTGTTTTGCAATTTGTCCTGAGTAGGCTGATACCCTACATGTGGGGGTAAAACACTGTTTGGGCGCATGGCAGAGCTTGGAAGGGAAGGAGCACCATTTGACTTTTTCAACTCAGAATTGGCTGGAATTGAGATCAGACGCCATGTTGCATTTGGAGAGCCCCTGATGTGCCCAAACAGTGGAAACCCCCAATTATAACTCCAACCCTAACCCCAACACACCCCTAACCCTAAACTGAGCCCTAACCCTAGCCCTAACCCTAGCCCTAACCCTAGCCCTAACCCTAGCCCTAACCCTAAGGCTGTGTGCACACGCTGCGGATTTTGCTGCGGTTCCATAGCGGTTTTGGCTGCTGCGGACCCGCAGCAGAAACGGTGTACAGTACCATGATTCCCTATGGGAATCAAAAACCGCGGTGCAGACGGTGCGGAATTTTCCGCGCGGATTATCTGCGGTTTTCAATCCGCAGAAAGAATTGACATGTCAATTCTTTCTGCGGATTCTCCTGCGGTTTGCCATCTCCTCTATTGAGGAGATAAAAAACCGCAGGACAAAACCGCAGAGCAATCCACAGGTAAAACCGCAGGTCTTTTGACCTGTGGTTTCACCTGCGGTTTCACCTGCGGATTTTACAAAATCCGGGCGGATGAATCCGCACCTAATCTGCAGCGTGTGCACACAGCCTTACCCTAACGGGAAAATGGAGATAAATACTTTTTTTTAAATTTTATTATTTTTCCCTAACTAAGGGGGTGATAACGGGGGGTTTGATTTACTATTTATGGCGGTTTTTATGTTTGGCGGCTGTCGCACGCTAAAAGACGCTTTTTATTGTAAAATAGTTTTTGCATCACCACATTTTGAGAGCTATAATTTTTCCGTATTTTGACCCACTGAGTCATGTGAGGTCTTATTTTTTGCGGGACGAGTTGACGTTTTTATTGGTACCATTTTTGGGCACGTGACATTTTTTGATCGCTTTTTATTCCTATTTTTGTGACGCAGAATGAACAAAAACCAGCGTTTCATGAATTTCTTTTGGGGGGGTGCGTTTACACCGTTCCGCGTGCGGTAAAATTGATAAAGTGGTTTTATTCATCGGGTCAGTACGGTTACAGCGATACCTCATTTAGGTCGTTTTTTTATGTTTTTGTCGGTTTTATGCAATGAAAACTATTTTATATAAAAAATAATTATTTTTGCATCGCTTTATTCTGCGAGCTATAACTTTTTTATTTTTTCGCTGATGATGCTGTGTTGTAGCTCGTTTTTTGTGGGACAAGATGACGTTTTCAGCAGTACCATGGATATTTATATGCGTCTTTTTGATCGCGCGTTATTACACTTTTTGTTTGGCGGTATGATAATAAATCATTATTTTTTGCTTCGTTTTTTATTTTTATTTTTTAAGGGGTTCGCTAAAGGGGTTAACTAATGGGACAGTTTTATAGGGCGGGTCATTACGGACGCGGCGATACCTAATATGTGTACTTTTATTGTTTTTTTTTTTTATTTCCAAAAAATGGATTTATTGGGGGAATATTTTTTTTTTTTTTATAATTTATTTGGCGATTTTTTTTAATTATTTTAACACTTTTTTTTATTTTTTTTTTACTTTATTAAATAGTCCCAGGTGGGACATCACTGTCCTGTGACAGATCGCTGATCTGTCACATCACAGATCACTGTGACAGATCAGCGATCTGACACAGGCACTGCAAAAGGCTTCCTCAGGCCCCCGAAGGCCCCCGTCGCCATCTTGGATTCGGGGGCCTGGAGGAAAGGAGCCCCCCGCAGCAGCGCTGCACATTGTGCTGCCGTGGGGGGCTCAGGGAAGCACAGAGGGAGCCCCCTCCCTGCCTATGCTTCCCTTTAACCCCCGGTACACCGCGATCATGTTTGATCGCGGTGTGCAAGGGGTTAACGTGTCGGGGGCGGTCCGTGACCGCCCCTGACACATTGTGCCGGGTGTCAGCTGTGATAATCAGCTGACACCCGGCCGCGATCAGCGGCGCTCACCACGTGGGCGCCGCTGATCGCGGTAGACGTACTATCCCGTCCACGGTCATACGGGCCCGGGTACCGTGGACGGGATAGTACGTCGGATGTCAGGAAGGGGTTAAATACCTTTTCTCATGATTTGATACACCTGGCTATGAAGTCCAAAGCTCATTGAGGTTACAAAACCAATTTAGTGCTTCAGGAAGTCAGTAAAAAGTAGTTAGGAGTGTTCAATTCAAGAAAATGATAAGGGTGCCCATACTTTTGCTCTGGTCAAATTTTGTTTAAATGCAGAGTGCACATTTTCTGTTAGTACAATAAACCTCATTTGAATCCAGAAATATAACTGAGTCCATCAGTTATTAGATATATGAAACTGAAATAGCTGTTGCAAAAACCAAAATTGTTATAAAGAAAAAAGGTTAACATTAATAGGGGTGCCCAAACTTTAACATGTGACTGTAGTACTTTTTAGGGTGCTGTGGTGCCATCACACTGCGGACAGCTGTTAAACGATTAAAAACTAACTTTTATTGCACAAATATTAAAAGAACAATGCCTGAATTGGGGAACAGTCTCTGGATTGTGACCAAATAAAATAGTTACATAGGGTACATACATGAAATAAGTGTGCTCATAAAAGCATGTGCAAGAATAAAAAAGGCTATATAACAGTCCAGATAAAAGGCAGTAGGAGCCTGGGTAGGTGTTATACAGCATGTCAGTCAGACCTGCAGTGAATAAAACTGCGTATGTATTCACATTATGTACAGTACCAAACTGCATCATACTGTGTGTGGGGTCCTTTTGTTTTGGGGAGCTGTTGATACCATCATAATGTGTGGGAGGCTGTGAAGGATCATACATTATAGGAAGCAGTGGGGGCCATCATTGTGTGTGTGTGTGTGAATCATAATGTTTGTGAGGGGCTGTGGAGTCTAGCATACTGTGTGGGGAGCTGTAAGGACATCATATTGTTTTTGGTAAGCTGTTGATTATGGTGCAGGGGTAGAATAACAGGAGTAGTAAAATTCAATGCTTTTTATAAACTTTAGAGAAAGCAGTAAATTATATGGTTTTGATTAGCTGCTACTGATAATAATACAAGCTACAAGCCTTATTGTAACATGTGTAGGATGTAACAGGTAGTCAACAGACTAATTTCTGTTCAACATTAAGCATTAAAATCACTATTATTAGAGCATAATAGTAATATGTTAATATTAGTGATGAGCGAGTATACTTGTTGCTCGGGTTTTCCCGAGCATGCTCGGGTGATCTCCGAGTATTTTGGCGTGCTCGGAGATTTAGTGTTTGTCGTCGCAGTTGCATGATTTGCGGCTGCTGGACAGCCTGAATACATGTGGGGAATTCCTAACAAACAGGCAATCCCCACATGTATTCAACCTGTCTAGCAGCCGCAAATCATGCAGCTGCATCGACAAACACTAAATCTCCGAGCACGCCAAAATACTCGGAGATCACCCGAGCATGCTCGGGAAAACCCGAGCAACAAGTATACTCCCTCATCATTAGTTAATATTAAACAAAATTAATTTCAGCATATTGATTCAGCCCTCCATAATCTCATGTGGCCCCATGGGCAAATTGCTTACCCACCTCTGCTGCATACCAATTATCTTCATCTGTTCAAACCTACCTGAAAAAAACTTTGCAACCATTAAGCTTGTTGCCATCCCAAAATAAAATCTTCTTGAACAGTATCTGCCTGAATTTCTTTCACCATTCCTGAGTGGAATGACGACCCCATCCATTAAGCAGTATTCATACTCTTCAAAGCAGCCTACCGGACCATTCATGCACACCTCTTACATCCCCAAAACCACTAAATGGGCATTAAGGTAACATTCATCAGAACAGTAGAATAATTCCACAATAACAGCAGGGATTAGGTGAAACTTCAAGCAACTAAGTTTCATGTATGAAAACAATGTTCTTCCCAACTGTTGGTGAACCAATTTGTAGTGATTTGCTCACGTCTATTAAGTCATATTCCACAGCTCAAAACATTACGTGAACAACTAAACAAAACAGTAAACATAAAATAACAATAACTGAAATCAAAACATTTTAGCGATGAGCTTTAAACTTTCCCCACATGATAATCATATAGTCCATTAAAATACTTTCTACAAAGAAACTACTTTTCTTACAAAATAAATGTATTTTTTTTAAATAAAAAAAGAAAAATCCAGGAAACGTTTGACAATAAAAGCAAAGATTACAAACTGCATGAAAATGTTCATTGCTCTACACATTCAGAAAAGCATGGTGTGACCTTTACTTAAAACCACTTTGATGTAAGTTCCTGAGAGAATTCTGAACTGTGGAATATGAATCGTCACCATTTCAAGAGAACTTTGAAACCTGCTAAGATTAATAAATCTTATAGATAATAGAGAGTCTATAAATATTGAGGACCAGAATATTGGTGCGGAGTTAACAATGTAATAGCGTGATGCCCTGGAAAGTCAGGCATCACAAATGTCTGAGAACGCTCATGGTGCCAGCTCTTCAGCTATTTTTACACACACACACACACCCACACACGTAATTAATGTAAGGGCTATTGTTAAGTCTGGTGGGTAGCAGACCCTGCAGAAGAACTATCGAGCCCAGGATAAGCAACCCTGCATCTCTGGTATTAAGTGGTGCTGGAGATCAAGGGGGCAGTAGCAGCAAAAGTCACAGTCCTCAAGCCAATTTTTGGATGCCTTAAGTCCTTGGCGGATCACCATAGAGTCCTAGGTCCAATTCACTGCCCATGAGTCCGGGGCAGCAGTTCCTGTCCCAGGTGGGAACGCACATATGCCCCAAAAGGGGGCTCCTTCTGTTCCGGACAGGGACACACGTCCTGCCTTAGGCAGTCCTGCCTGGGCCCTGACCAGGAAGCAGGGGCTTCCTCTTCCGTAGAAGCTGCTGGCTCAGCCCCGTAAATTAACCTGTGCTTACCATGAACTAATCACAGATCAAATACAGGCACAGTATTAGAGTAACATGGGATCAGGGCAAACACAACATATACATGAGCATAACATCAATACATTTAGCAATCATTACAATACATATAAGTAACAATGCAAAATACAAGGGGAACCGTCGGGTACCAGTATGAAGGGGACAGGAAGGAGCCAAGGGTCTCCGCCACCTCCTTACATACTGAATAGCTGTGGAGAGCTGTAATCATCATCAACAACAACTGCTACAGTAAAAGTGAGTTTTTTCCTGCTGCACCTGAGGTCTGTATATTGCTTTTTGAGACAGACCGATCATGCATCCCTTCCACAACTTTCACATTTTTATTCTGCTGAGGACAACCCACCGGCTGGCCGATGAGACTATTGGGATCGTTGGCGGTTATTACTCTCTGGCTCGGCGGAGTCTGACCCAGACAATAGTAATTGTTTTTCTTGTAAATACATTGAAAAAAAATCTATTTTGGACAAAATGAAATGATATTCATGAAGCACATTCATCATTTTTCCTACACATCCCATTATGTGTTCCTTTACTGAAGATTTCAAACACTATTTAAAATAGAAATGTGTCAGAAAACAATACCTGTAGGCAACAATATCCTGTCCTCTGGTGGCAATGGTCAGTCTCTGGTACCTTCCACTGAGCCCTATTCCATATACTGATGTGGCCGGAGGAGTGTGGGCCATGGCACTTGTAATGTATAATAATTAGATCTGTCTCTTTAAGCAAGCCAGACTTATGGGACTTGGGGGGTGGAGACAAGAGGGATGAGAAGGGAAGTTTCAGTTTCACTTCTGTGTAGCATGGGAATGCAACTGTTATGCTGTGTGCTGGAGGACGAAGAATAAAACATATCTAAAGTTTAATACCTTGAATTCTTCATAACGTGTGGATATTACAACTGGCGACGAGGATGGGATATAATCACCTACTGCTGTGAGTACAGACTATATTTTACCGCTTCACACGCCAGCACCACTGAGAGACTCTATCATGGCTGACTACTTGCACACATTCCCACAATTTGATATGACTGATGTCATTAATCTCTCCCATAACTGGAGAAAATGGCTAAACAGATTTGAGAATTTCCTAGAAGCCATGGACATAAAGGAGGAGAAAAGAAAGAGAGCTTTGCTCCTGCATTGTGCAGGCACAGGAGTCTATGACATATACAGTACGTTACCTGCAGCAGAAACAGACACATACAGCAACTGCACTAAAGCTCTCACTGGCTACTTCAACCCCAAACAGAACATCAGATATGAAAGATATAAATTCAGGATTGCCAAGCAGCTTCCAGAAGAGTCCATAGACACTTATGTCACACGGCTGAAAGAGTTAGCACATGGATGTGCCTTTACAGATGTAGATGATGAAATCCTAACTCAAATAATTGTCACCTGCTCGTCTAATAACCTAAGGCGTAAGGCTCTGCTGCAGGATATCTCTCTACATGATTTGCTCAAAATGGCCCGTGCTATAGAAATAGCAGATCATCAGGCTACCGTAATGGAGAATGGGGATAAATTACATGTGCATAATCTCAAACAGAAAAATTTACCAGACAAACAAGCCCAGAAACAGAAGAAATGTTATAGATGTGGACAGGATTTCCCTCACACTCAGAACAAATGTCCAGCTATGGGACAAACCTGCAGTAAATGTGGAAAAGGGAATCATTTTGCAGCTGTTTGCAAATCAGCGCACTACAAGCCTCCGCTGCCTATGACAAAATCTGCAGATGTAAAAGTGATAAATCAGGACACAGAAGAAATGTCTGCGACTGAGAACTATGTGTTCACTACCTCTGTCACTGGTTCAGTACAGTCTCCCTGTGTTACACTCTCAATCTGCAACACTGACATTACCTTTACAATAGATACAGGAGCTTCAGTGGATATCATAGATGGCACTACATATGAACAATTGAAAACAAGGCCAGTCTTACAACAAGTGCAGACTAAAATTTTTCCTTATGGATCTAAAACACCTCTAGCTATAATGGGACAATTTGATGCTGAAATTAGATATAAAGAAAACAGGCAGAAAACCACTTTCCACACATTACAAGGATCGGGAGGCAGTCTTCTCAGCTATCACACTGCCTTGGAGCTAGGGCTCATCCAGATTATTCATACCATAACTGACCCTGCGGATATGGATGTACAAACTATGGTGAACAGCTTTCCCTCCCTATTTAGTGGTTTGGGAAAACTAAAGGACTCTCAAGCACACCTTCATGTGGATGACAATGTTCGTCCAGTAGCCCAGCCTCACAGGCGTATTCCATTTCACCTGAGACAGAAGGTAGAAAAGGAACTCCAATTGCTCATGGATGAGGACGTTATTGAAACTGTTACTGGTCCCACTCCGTGGGTCTCTCCACTTGTGGTAGTTCCAAAACCAAAGACTCCTGATCAAGTGAGACTGTGTGTTGACATGCGCCTGCCCAACACCGCTATCCAGAGGGAAAGACATATCTCACCTACGATTGATGACATTATTCATTTATTAAATGGAGCCACCGTCTTCTCAAAGCTCGACCTCAATAAGGGATATCATCAATTAGAACTGAGTCCAGAGTCCCGATACTTGACCACATTTTCCACCCATGTGGGCCTCAGAAGATACAAAAGATTGACTTTTGGAGTCTGCTCAGCAGCAGAAATTTTTCAGGATGCAATAAGGAGTGTCATTCAACACATCCCAAATGCCTTTAATTACAGTGATGACATATTGGTTTTTGGTAAAACTCAAGCTGAGCATAATCGTGCTCTATATGCTATCTTCGAATGTCTGCTTTCTAGTGGACTCACTTTAAACAAAGAGAAGTGCGAGTTTGACAAGGGTTCATTAGAATTCTATGGTCACATCTTCTCGGCAAAAGGAGTACAACCAGACCCCAAGAAAGTGGATGCTATCAGAACAGCCTCAATTCCACAGGATGCCAGTGAAGTGCGTTCTTTCCTTGGAATGGCAAGTTACTGTGCTAGATATATTCCAAATTTTTCAACAATCAGCAATCCACCACGGGAACTTACAAAACAAAGTTGTATTTTTCAATGGTCTCAAGACTGTCAGGCCTCTTTTGAAACAATTAAAAATGAACTCTGCTCGACAACCACTATGGCTTATTTTGATCCAGCCCTTCGAACTGAACTGATTGTGGACGCCAGTCCCGTGGGACTGGGTGCTATTCTAGTGCAGTACAAGGATAACAATCAAAATCCTCACATCATTTCTTATGCAAGTAAGGGTTTAACAAACACTGAAAGAAAATATTCTCAACCTGAAAAAGAAAGCTTGGCAGTTGTCTGGGGATGTGAACACTTTCACTTATTTCTCTATGGAGCTCCCTTCACCATTGTCACAGATCATCAAGCACTTCTTACAATTTTTGGAAATCCCAGAGCTAAAATGCCTGCACGAATTGAACGATGGGGCCTACGTCTACAGGACTACAACTATAAAATTGTTCACAAACCTGGAAAATACAGCAATCCGGCTGATTATCTTTCAAGACATCCTACTAATGATGATATACCTGTGCATTCCTCCATTGAAGAATACCTACGTTTTGTTACAGATCATGCCGTGCCAAAAGCACTTTCTCTTGATCAATTTATAAATGAAAAAACAAAAGACAAGACACTCTGTGCCCTAATACAAATCATCCAAAATCGAAGGTGGCATGAAATTCAAAAGGAAAAATTTCCTGATTCTGAGATTGATCTGAAAGAGTTAAAACTATTCTCAAACATACGTGAGGAATTATCAGTCACTGAAGAACACCTCATTCTTCGAGGTACCAAACTAGTTGTACCTAAGACTTTGCGTAACTTAGTCATACAGATAGCACATGAAGGTCATTTAGGAATTGTTGGCACAAAGAAGTTACTCAGAGAAAAAGTGTGGTTCCCAAATATGGATCACTTGGTGGAAGAAAAGATTAGACGCTGTTCTACTTGTCAATTAATCACTCCATCATCAAACTTAGAGCCATTACAAATGTCTCCGTTACCCACTGCTGTCTGGGAGGAAGTGGCAGTCGATATATATGGACCATTGCCAAATGGCCAATACATTCTCGTAACAATTGATGAATATTCTCGATACCCTGTCATTTCATTTATCTCTTCAACATCTGCTAATAATGTCATACCAGAGCTGGACGACATTTTCTCGGCATATGGTATTCCAAGAGTGGTTAAAACAGACAATGGACCTCCATTCAATGGACATGTGTTTACACAATTTTCTGAATACTTGGGATTCAATCACAGGAAAATCACACCTTGCTGGCCGCAAGCCAATGGAATTGTGGAACGTTTTATGCGCACTCTGGGGAAACGTATCAAGGCAGCGAGTCTGGAGCACATCCCACTGAAACAGTCATTATACAAATTCATGCGTAATTACCGCAATACGCCACACTCCACTACTAATGCTGCTCCAGCTCATTTAATGTTCAGCAGAACCCTGCGTATACGTCTCCCTGATGTGACCAGCCATCCCCGACCGAGTGACTCCTCAGTGAGATCCACAGATTTCTCCAACAAACAAGCCATGAAACGTTATGCAGACAGAAGGCGAAGGACACAGTCAAGTGCCATCGAAAGAGGGGATGTCGTGGTGGTACGTCAAAGACCAACCAACAAGACCTCACCTGTATATGGTCCTGCAAAATATTATGTTACTAAAAGGAAAGGCAGCATGATCACAGCTGAACGAGATGGACACTCCATAACGCGAAATTCTTCATATTTTAAAGTCATACCGCAGAATGATGACAATGAACTCTCTTTGGTGGAAGATTTGATATCCGATGGTGGAGAGGACCAACAAGAGGTAGCTGGTCCATCAATAATGAACCCTCACAATGAGCCCAGACGTTATCCTACACGAGAGAGAAGAGCTCCATCGAGGCTTATTGAAGAAGTGTAACTACAGTTTTGTTTGATTTTTTTTTTTTTTTGTTTGTTTCTCTGGTTTTGGAATTGAACAAATAAGACAAAACGGACATATGATTTCTTTGGACGTTTTCATGTTGTTGCATTTATCAGTAATATGGGTTATTTATACAGTAGTAAAAAAAAGAAAAAAAAAAAAAGGGGATGATGTAATGTATAATAATTAGATCTGTCTCTTTAAGCAAGCCAGACTTATGGGACTTGGGGGGTGGAGACAAGAGGGATGAGAAGGGAAGTTTCAGTTTCACTTCTGTGTAGCATGGGAATGCAACTGTTATGCTGTGTGCTGGAGGACGAAGAATAAAACATATCTAAAGTTTAATACCTTGAATTCTTCATAACGTGTGGATATTACAGCACTGACTGAGCCCGAAGTGGCCCCTGCACGACTCTCCTCACAGTCTCTGTCAGCGGTGGCGGTGCTTGAGTGTGGACCTATGCTGTACGGATGTTCTGGGACCGAAGCATTCACTGGTCCCTGCTGCAGTGTCTGACAAGGGTCCTGTACGAGCTCAACGTGGCTCGGCACATATTTACTGGCTCAGTCAAGGTGCATGTGTCTTTATCATGCTAAGACATGTCAATGTGGAATATGTGAAATTAGAATAGCACTACTGCTTTGGAGTTTTAAGAAAAAATATGAGACGCTTAGCATAAAATTTGGCCAGGTGGTGATTTTAATTACAGCAGGTACCTACTTACCCATAAATGCAGGCATTGCTGACAGAGGTGTCCACATTCACCCAGGATTTCAGACATCAGCCTTAGGCTGCGTTCACACATCGTGGTTTTTTCGTGTTTTCGCGGCTGTTTTTAACGCGCGTTTTTGCCTTGAAAACACAAAAAAACAGCATCCCATGCATTCCTATGGTTTTCCGCAATGCTGTGCTAATGCTGCGGATTTTCCCGTGGCAGAATCGCTTCGCAGAAAAATTTGCAGCATGCTCATTAATTTTGCTGAATCGCGGCGAGTCCGTCCACAAAGGAATGCATTGTTCTGCTTACTTTCCGCATGTGGCTGTGCCCACGATGCGAAAAGTAAGAAGAACATTTGCAAATGGTACCCAGGGGGTGGAGGAGAGGAGACTCTCCTCCAGGCTGTGGGTTCCATATCCCTGTATAAAATAGAATTAAAAAATCGGGCTATATTCATCTTCCGGCGTCCCGCGCAGCCTTCCCGGGCCTCTGGAATTCTGGAATTCCCGCGGAAGTTACCGTGGGAATTCCGCAACGTGTGCACATAGCCTTAGAGAGGTAATCACACAGGTCAGGGACCAATCAGACTTTGAGGCCACCTTGACAATGGTTGATGGGCAGATATAATTTGGCCATATTTTTTGCTAAACGTCTCATATTTTTTCCTAAAACTCCAAAGCAGTATTGCTATTCTAATTTCACATATTGCACATTGACATGTCTTAGCATGATAGAGTGCAACCTTGTTTTGTATGTTGTATATGGAGGTAGCTCCTCCTGATATGCACCTATTCACACTAGTCTGGATGTGCCAGTCAGTTTTTTTGTCATTAGGGTGCAAGTGTCTGTCCTGTCCCTGGTCACTCTTATGGGGCACGTGTGCTGTACTTGTACTTGCAGACACAGAATGTTCGTGGCTTGCTTTCTGGTAGTCACCGGAACACTGCACCTCTCTCTGTAGTCACCGGGCACACACTGCACGTTCCTCTCCCTCTCTGGTCCCCACTGCTGTTGGTGAGAGACAGCGGACACTGGCCTGCACGCTGCTGATGCTCCCAGGACGGAGCACTCCTCTGCTTGGCTGCTGCTGAACACTGGGTTCCTTTCCAGGCAATGGTCCATCTCTGGACTGCTGCAGAATGCTAGGCTCCTTTCTTGGCAGTGGTCCATCTCTGGACGATAAGGCCGGTCGAAGCGCTGGTACTCTGTGGTCAGGGGAAGTGGAGCATGCTGCTCACCTGACTGCGCACTGCCCTCTGTGCATGCAGGTACCTGCGGTCTCATTGTTCCCCTTACACTATAAAGATTTCCGTGATGTAGTGATCTTTGACCTTCCATGATTTTCATGATGTAGTGATCTTTGACCTTCCAGCGGCAAGAATCAGGAAGCCCCTTCTGGAAAAACCAAAAGGAGCACCATCCAGACCACCTGTGGAGCTGCCGCTCACTCCGGTAATGAAGCGCACGGTCAGGCTAAGGTTCACTGGGGGGAGAAGAAAATGTCCGATCTGGGTGGAGATTCAGCGGCGGCCGCAGCCGCAGCCCCCGTGGTGCAGCCAGATTCAGAGGCAGCCGCAGCTCCCATAGTGCTGCCAGTTCCAGCGGTGGCCACAGCTGCAGCCTCTATAATGCCCCTATCAATGCCACACATACCGGGATCGGCATGGTTACCACAGTACTCAGGAGAGTCACACACCCTGAGCAATTTCAAGGAGAGACTATGTAGTTTGTTTGAAGTGTACCCCCTATCTGAGAGTCAAAAGGTCAGCATGCTCATTGGCCACATAACTGATGTGGCCCAGAGAGAAGTAAAGTCCTGGTTGTACACTGATAAAAGAACTGTCAAGCAAATCTTGGCCAGGCTGAAGGACACATTTGACACCCACACTGCAGCAGAAATAAAAATGAGATTCTTTGGGTGAAAACAAAGGGTGCAGGACAGTATACGGGACTATGCCCTTAACCTAAAGGAGACGCTACGGGCTGTAAAGCAGGTTGACCCAGAGAGTGTGCAAGATGAGGATTGATTGCTAACTGAGCAGTTTATTGAGGGACTACTGTCTAACACTCAAAGGACACAGCTGTGCATAATGGCCCTACAAAATCCTGATCGCGAATTTGCGCACTTTAAGGATAGGGCTATCTGGGTGCTGCGTGAATCAAATTATAGTGGCACAACGCCCTCTAGGTGCCCAGCAATTACATACCAACAGGACACAGCATGCTTTCCCCAGTTTCCCATTGAGGCCGACACACCATCCAAAGATAATGTCTCTTCTGCAGACCTACGTTTCCAGGTCCAGGAGCTGATCAAAAGTGTGGCTGCATTAACTAAAACTGTATTTACCATAGAAAAAATGAAGTACACGTCCAATATTATAAAAAGGTATCAAATTTATTAGACATATAGTAATACTGACATAACAGATATATATATATACAAAATAAGGATCAGGTAACACAAGCTGCTTAAGTCCTAAAAGCGTTTATAAATAAAATGCTCAGTGCTTATCAAGTAGATGGGCCATGTATTCAGGGACTCACAAGTGAACGGAGATCACAAACAGGTGCGCATCCTGCAAAGAGACCCCCATTATCCCACGCAATAGTGCTTACCCATCATGAACGCCACTAGGACCAGTGCAGCGCCACCTAGTGGCGTTCATGATGGGTAAGCACTATTGCGTGGGATAATGGGGGTCTCTTTGCAGGATGCGCACCTGTTTGTGATCTCCGTTCACTTGTGAGTCCCTGAATACATGGCCCATCTACTTGATAAGCACTGAGCATTTTATATATAAATGCTTTTAGGACTTAAGCGGCTTGTATTGCCTGATCCTTATTTTGTATATATATATATCTGTTATGTCAGTATTACTATATGTCTAATAAATTTGATATCTATTTATAATATTGGACGTGTACTCCATTTTTGCTATGGTTAATATGCTATGTGGGAGTGTCCATTTTCGATCCCCCTTTGGTCAATACTACAAAGTATATGACTTCATTGACTTCATTGGGGTATATACTGGTTTGTTCCATATGGTTTTGTTTTATATTTATATTATTAACTAAAACTGTGCAGTCCTTGCAAGAGGCCCCAAAGAAGAAGATTCAGCTGGCCTCCAGTCCAGATGATGTCTCATGGTGACAACAGAGGAGAATCCCCCAGACCAGAGGGAGAGACAATGACCACTACGACCAGGACGGACAACCCATCTGTCACCGCTGCAACAAGGTGGGACACATCGCAAGATTCTGTAATTTAAACGAGCAACCCCTGGGGCAGAGGATCAACCCCCAGGAGTAAGACATCAAGGCCCCCACAGTTGGCAAGACAAGTACGTGGGAGGATGGCTGGTCCTGATCGTCGTGATTGATGGCTTCCCAATCAACGCCTTACTGGACACCGGCACCCAGGTGACAACGATGCCATATGTATTGTTCCTAATAGTCTATCAAATAGAAGAGATTTCCACAAACCTTCCTGCAGAATTTGATTGATCTCGTTCTCCATATCTGGATCAGAGGCAGAAGCAGCTACTGTCTTGACTGTTGAGGACCAGATGATGTAGTAATGATATATGAAATGCATGTGTGGCAGGTAGCCACACATGCTACCTGATGACTGGATTAATTTGCTAAAAGTGATGACTGGATTAATTTGCTAAATTATTTGGAATGGGACTTGAATTTAGGAACCAATGTCTTGAAATGAGTCTTTCAATGAATAATTTTGATGGTAAGCCAACCTTTATTTCTGGTTAAGATGTTGGAAATGGGTTAAAGGTTAGTATCAGCATTCTTTTTTTTCGTTTTAGATGCAGCTGCAGCCAAATTGGATTGCTTCTTTGTCCAGATGTTATGTGTATTCTGAGAGATGCTTTTCACAGCAACAAGGTGATTCTTAGGTGCAATGTTCAAGGGAAGAATAGGCTCTTGACCATAAACTGTGAAAGGCAGAGATGTCCCAGAAAACTTTGATTCTGAGTTATTATGAGCGAATTCATTCCAAGGAAGCAAATCAAGGCAATTATCTTGATGACAGTTGGATAAAATTTGAAGTAATTGTTCCACAAACATATTGATTCTCGCTGTTTACCTGATTTGAGGTTAATAAGCTGAGGAGAAGTCTAAGAGAGTTTCTAAATTCTTACAAAGCACTGCGTGAGCTGGGAAGTTATAGAACCTCAAAATTTCTTTAAAAAGAACCTATCTTGAAAAGAAATGCTATTTACCAGCAGGTTAATTGTGTTCTGAACCTGCCAGGTGCACGCACAGAGTCTCGTTGCTGGGAGGACATTAACTTTATTCCTCCCGGTAGACTCAGGCTTTCAGTCAAAGGAGTGGGTCTGCACGACTTCAGTCACTGCTTAGTGTAAATTAAGTGGTGGGAGTAACCGAACCCTTGGTACTGACTGACAGCTGACTCTGATGCACCTGTCAGTTCATTTAGCACTTGTGTGAGAAAATAGAAGAATGGGTCCAAATCTAGAATTTCTGGAGGACTTTCTGGATTAGTGATTTAGAGACTAGAGAAGGGCCTTTAGGCTAAGCATTGCAATAAGAAGAAATGGAAGCAAGGATACTTTCAAGGTATATGTGAGGGTGAAACTTCAGAGGCATTACATGGATGAAAGGACCTAGTTAGGGAGTCTTCTATGGTGGATTTTCCCATTAAGATGGTAAGTGAGGATGAAGTTCCTCCTTAAGAAGAAGAGAGACCATCCATCTTGACAGGGATTCAGCCTATAGACTGACTGAAGATATTCTAGACTTTTAGTCAGTAAAGCTAGTCACAGAGAAATTGGCACCTTCAAGTAGATGTCGCGATCCATCTAAATAAGAGAGTGTGATCCAGCTCACCCACTTTGAAGTAGCCAGTGAATCTGATTAAAAAAGCACTCCTGCTCGGTGGTAGGTTGAGGAAAAAGTAGAGCTATCCAGCTGTTCTTTGTAGCAAAATTCACAGTCTCCTATGAATACCAGCCAGAAGCTGGCATTACTAGAAGTACCATGATGACTAGAGATGGGCGAATTTCATCGGGTCCCTGCTTATTCGGCAAGCTATAGCGCTTACTGAATAAACTGCAGAGGGAACCCGAATACATGCAGCGCGCTGGCTGATCAGCTTTTCGGCTCCGCAGTTGCATGTGCCGTGGCAGTGTCGCAGTCACAACATATGCATGGAGAGCCTGTTTGTTGAGCTCTGCATGCATGTGAAGTGACTGTGACACAGCCAAAAAGCTGATCCGCCAACACGCTCCATGTATCCAGATTCCCGCTGTAGCTTATTCGGTAAGCACTATAGCTTTCTGAATAAGCAAGGACCCGATCAAATTTGCTCATCTCTAGTCATGACAAGCACAGTGATCTTCAGCAGACACCAGGCTGTCATGGCAACTCGGGTGCCACACGATTGCATCCCTGCTTGAATTCTGTAAATGCCGCTGTCAGGCATTGACAGCGGGATTTAACAGTTTAAGGGTTCTCTTAACTTCTTAAATGGGTAAAATTACAAAGTGCTAGTAAAAATAAGCAACTTTGCAATTTACCCCTTATTAAAAATCCTCTCCATTCTCAAGAATGCAGAGATTTTTAATTCTATAGTTTACTGCTCTTTGCCTAAGCTACAGGTTATCTCTGCAGGCTATAAGCGATGGTTGGTTTTCTAGGCAATGAGCATAGACTTGCAAAAGTAATTGCTCAAAAGCTTGCAAGCCCTCCTCTTGCTGGATGAATCATTCTACCCAAAGAGCCTCGGCAGCCGATAGGCTTCTACATTGCTGCAGAGGCAAATTTGCCTCTGCTTTGCAGCATGGGAGAGAGCACAATTGAGACCAGCGGTGCAACTAATCCTCTGATCTGAACTGTCAATCTTCAGAAGTCCATCACCCTTGCCCAGCAAGGAGATTAGACAGCTCATTTAAAAGCTTTTGGTGCCAGTCTGAGAAAATATTGGGTTTTCTAAGCATAAAAGGTCCACAGTGAGAATAGAGTTTATTATTTCAAATTTTTTAAAGAAGTATTTCCAGATCTCATTTATGGTTTAGTTCATCACAGGTATGAAATCAAAAATTTTTGCAAACAATTAATTTTCTATTACGCACTATTTTTTGTACAGTGATGCAATGCTAATGGCAATATTGTAGCCTGGTTGGTTAATTAAAATGTTCTGTAAGTTCTCCACTTAGCTAGTCAAGCAAGCCCAGTTCATCCCTACTGTCTGTCATCAATATTAGAACTCATTGTGTGCAAAGTATGTGCATTCATGATTTCACTGTCCCCACCTCACATTGTGGACTGATGTATTTCTGCTCTCCGTGCCTTCACTCTAAGACCTCATTCACATTTTTGAATTTAAACATGTACATGAAAAAATGGTAACAGTGAAATCAATGTTTTGAATCAGTGTATCATCAGTATGTCCATTTTTACCATCAGTGAGTCACCCATGTGTTCGTGTTTACCACCAGTGTGTCATCCGTGTGTCCATTTATACCACCAGTGTGTCATCTGTGTGTCCATTTTTACCACCAGTGTGTCATCCGTGTGGCCGTTTTTACCATCAGTTTGTCATCTGTGTGTCCATGTTTACCATCAGTGTATCATCGGTGTGTCAATTTTTACCACCAGTGTTTCATCCGTGTGTCCATTTTTACCACCAGTGTGTCATCCGTGTGTCAGTGTTTACCACCAGTGTGTCTCCCGTGTGTCCGTTTTTTCCATCAGTGTGTCATTCGTGTGTCCAGTTATACCACCAGTGTGTCATCCGTGTGTCCATTTATACCACCAGTGTTTCATCCGTGTGTCCAGTTATACCACCAGTGTGTCATCCGTGTGTCCATTTATACCACCAGTGTGTCATCCTTGTGTCCGTTTTTACCACCAGTGTGTTATCCTTGTGTCCATTTTTACCACCTGTGCGTCATCCGTGTGTCCATTTTTACCATCAGTGTGTCACCTGTGTGTCCATGTTTACCACCAGTGTTTCATCCTTGTGTCCATTTTTACCACCAGTGTGTCATCCGTGTGTCAGTCTTTACCACCAGTGTGTCTTCCGTGTGTCCGTTTTTACCATCAGTGTGTCATTCGTGTGTCCGTTTTTTTCCATCAGTGTGTCATTCGTGTGTCCAGTTATACCACCAGTGTGTCATCCGTGTGTCCATTTATACCACCAGTGTTTCATCCGTGTGTCCATTTATACCACCAGTGTGTCATCCTTGTGTCCGTTTTTACCACCAGTGTGTTATCCTTGTGTCCATTTTTACTACCAGTGTATCATCCGTGTGTCCGTTTTTACCATCAGTGTGTCATCCGTGTGTCCGTTTTTACTACCAGTGTGTCATCTGTGTGTCCGTTTTTACCATCAGTGTGTCATCTGTGTGTCCATTTTTACCACCAGTGTGTCATCTGTGTGTCCGTGTTTACCATCAGTGTATCATCGATGTGTCCATTTTTACCACCAGTGTGTCATCTGTGTGTCCGTGTTTACCATCAGTGTATCATCGATGTGTCCATTTTTACCACCAGTGTTTCATCCGTGTGTCCATTTTTACCACCAGTGTGTCATCCGTATGTCAGTGTTTACCACCAGTGTGTCTTCTGTGTGTCCGTTTTTACCATCAGTGTGTCATCCGTGTGTCCGTTTTTTCTATCAGTGTGTCATCCGTGTGTCCATTTATACCACCAGTGTGTCATCCGTGTGTCCATTTTTACCACCAGTGTGTCTTCCGTGTGTCCATTTTTACCATCAATGTGTCATCTGTGTGTCCATTTATACCACCAGTGTGTCATCCTTGTGTCCATTTATACCACCAGTGTGTCATCCGTGTGTCCATTTATACCACCAGTGTGTCATCCGTGTGTCCATTTTTACCACCAGTGTGTCTTCCGTGTGTCCATTTTTACCACCAGTGTGTCTTCCGTGTGTCCATTTTTACCACCAGTGTGTCATCTGTGTGTCCGTTTTTACTATCAGTGTGTCATCCATATGTCTGTTTTTACCATCAGAGTTTCCATATTTACCATTAGAGTGCCATGATTGTTTCTTTTTTAGATGGATAAAGACATGACAAAGGTTCTCCAATACTTTGCAATGTTAAATACACACATTGTTAGTGCTTTACATGTTTTTCATGAACCCATAGACCTGCATTGGACCTTTGCTTCTGCTCAGCCTTAAAAAAATTACATATTACCATGTATTTTGCACAGACACATGGTCCATGAAAAACATGGGCATGCGAATAGTACCATAGATTATAATGGGTACATGTTGTATCTGTGAAAAAAATGGATGCAACATGGACGTCTAAGAGAGGCCTAAGGCAGTTGCAGCTCTAGAAACATAGGGTTTGTAGTATCACCTAGGTCTTGGTGCTTGAGGAGGCCCTACAACTAGTGATGAGCGAATGTGCTCAGATAACATGTTATCCGAGCATGCTCGGGTGTTACCTGAGTATCTTGTGAGTGTTTGGATAACATGTTCGAGTCCCCGCGGCTGCATATTTTGCAGGAGTAGAAAGCCGCAACACAAGCGTGGATTGCCAAACAAACAGGCAATCCCTGCATGTGTCACGGCTGCCTACCGCAGCCGCGGGGACTCGAATACATTATCCGAGCATGCTGAAGATACTCGGATAACACCCGAGTATGCTCAGGTAACACATTATCCGAGCACGTTTGCTCATCATACCTATAACCTTCTTACCATGTAAGCTATGGCACATTGCTCATAGAGAACCATACAGATTTTGCATTGGACCAGGAGCTTCAAGTTATGCCTCTGGTAAGTGTCATCACATATTAAAATATGTTTGCGATTGAACGCACACATTTATATATTCGAAGCAAACCAATAATCTCCGTATAGTCAAAGGGAATTTTAGCATTTGTCCTGCAGTAAATAATATCATTTTATAAACTCCTTCAAATCAAGTGAGAACATTCTTTTTTTGAGAGCAAAGTGTATGAAAGTGGATAAATGTAATTCTCACTTTCCGCTAATCTTATACAGTGAGCAAACACTGGAATTGAAATGTCTTGAAAAATTAAATATTAGCTAACAAACATATGGCAATTTAGAACAGTTGCTAATAATTAATTGCATACAATTGGGATTATACATTCATGTCAGCCAAATTTCTCAGCATTTCCTGCAATTGCATTATCTGACTGTCTTTCATACATTCATATATCAATATCCATTATTTTTTTTTGTTAAATAATGTTCCATAAAATCATAACACAACGATGCTGGCCATGTTGGTGGCTATCTAAGGACAAGTGCAGGTGTAATAAATGTTACTTATTAACTAATTTGTGTGACATACAGTGGGGCAAAAAAGTATTTAGTCAGTCAGCAATAGTGCAAGTTCCACCACTTAAAAAGATGAGAGGCGTCTGTAATTTACATCATAGGTAGACCTCAACTATGGGAGACAAACTGAGAAAAAAAAATCCAGAAAATCACATTTTTTTTTTTTTTTCATTTTATTTGCATATTATGGTGGAAAATAAGTATTTGGTCAGAAACAAAATTTCATCTCAATACTTTGTGATATATCCTTTGTTGGCAATAAAAGAGGTCAAACGTTTTCTGTAAGTCTTCACAAGGTTGCCACACACTGTTGTTGGTATGTTGGCCCATTCCTCATGCAGATCTCCTCTAGAGCAGTGATGTTTTTGGCTTTTCGCTTGGCAACACGGACTTTCAACTCCCTCCAAAGGTTTTCTATAGGGTTGAGATCTGGAGACTGGCTAGGCCACTCCAGGACCTTGAAATGCTTCTTACGAAGCCACTCCTTCGTTGCCCTGGCGGTGTGCTTTGGATCATTGTCATGTTGAAAGACCCAGCCACGTTTCATATTCAATGCCCTTGCTGATGGAAGGAGGTTTGCACTCAAAATCTCACGATACATGGCCCCATTCATTCTTTCATGTACCCGGATCAGTCGTCCTGGCCCCTTTGCAGAGAAACAGCCCCAAAGCATGATGTTTCCACCACCATGCTTTACAGTAGGTATGAAATGGTTTGATGGATGCAACTCAGTATTCTTTTTCCTCCAAACACGACAAGTTGTGTTTCTACCAAACAGTTCCAGTTTGGTTTCATCAGACCATAGGACATTCTCCCAAAACTCCTCTGGATCATCCAAATGCTCTCTAGCAAACTTCAGACGGGCCCGGACATGTACAGGCTTAAGCAGTGGGACACGTCTGGCACTGCAGGATGAGTCCATGGTGGCGTAGTGTGTTACTTATGGTAGGCCTTGTTACATTGGTCCCAGCTCTCTGCAGTTCATTCACTAGGTCCCCCCGCGTGGTTCTGGGATTTTTGCTCACCGTTCTTGTGATCATTCTGACCCCACGGGGTGGGATTTTGCGTGGAGCACCAGATCGAGGGAGATTATCAGTGGTCTTGTATGTCTTCCATTTTCTAATTATTGCTCCCACAGTTGATTTCTTCACTCCAAGCTGGTTGGCTATTGCAGATTCAGTCTTCCCAGCCTGGTGCAGGGCTACAATTTTGTTTCTGGTGTCCTTTGACAGCTCTTTGGTCTTCACCATAGTGGAGTTTGGAGTCAGACTGTTTGAGGGTGTGCACAGGTGTCTTTTTATACTGATAACAAGTTTAAACAGGTGCCATTACTACAGGTAATGAGTGGAGGAAAGAGGAGACTCTTAAAGAAGAAGTTACAGGTCTGTGAGAGCCAGAAATCTTGATTGATTGTTTCTGACCAAATACTTATTTTCCACCATAATATGCAAATAAAATGAAAAAAAAACAGACAATGTGATTTTCTGGATTTTTTTTTCTCAGTTTGTCTCCCATAGTTGAGGTCTACCTATGATGTAAATTACAGACGCCTCTCATCTTTTTAAGTGGTGGAACTTGCACTATTGTTGACTGACTAAATACTTTTTTGCCCCACTGTATTTCTGTTAGTTAAGGGATGAAAATTCAAAGTTGGAAAATTGCTAAATGCAGGTAAAAAGGCTCCACTCTGTGTAGCTGCGACCTGCAGACTTAGGCCGGGGTCACACATTTGCGAGTGCAATGCAGGAAACTTGCACGAGTCTCTCTCCTTAATACCCGGCACTGCCGCCGGCACTCGGGACCAGAGTGTGAAGCTGCATTTCTTTCTATGCAGCTGAACACTCCGGTCTGAACCACCAGCAGCAGTGCCCGATATTGATGCAAGAGACTGGCGCGAGTTTCTCGCATTACACTCGCAAGTGTGACTCTGGCCTTACTCCCTCACTGTGCCCTTACAGAAAAGAAGACGGAGGTTTGTGAGAGGGAAGGGAGTAGTTGTTAAAGTGGCACAAGACGATTTATTAAGGTAGTTCGCAGAACTCAATGTAGATGCACATGCGCCTGTGAACTATGTCTCGGAACACAGCAAAATACTTCCAGGACATAGTTCACCGGAGCATGCGCACTAATGCTTTTCGGCTTTGCCGCAGTTGGGCAAAGCATACTGCAGGTGAGCGAGTCAAGATTGCAATGCACATGCACATAATATGGAGGACAACTACGGAAATTCCCAGGAACATTGCGGACAGCGGCCAAAGAGGGGTGGAGGAAAGGACCTAAAACACCACCCATCGGACCATACCGAAATCATTTACATAGACTGCCAAAATGAGGTGACAGATTCCCTTTAAGTAAGAGTCCCAAGAAAACTTTCACAGGTGATCTGGACCCATAGAAGCGCTGTGGAACTGTGAAACTACTGCTCTCTCGCACACCTTCTGCGTGCTGTGCATATGTTCTGGAACTTGTATTAAACTTGGATTAAAGCACTGTTAATTTCAGGATGTGGTTGTCAGGATCCTGTCGCCGCCGGCGTGCAGCCTCCGCTGAGCAGGGACTCACCCGCACTGTAGGGGGCCAGGTACAGTTGGAAAGTACAGATACACAGGACTTGTGGACGCTGAAGTTTAGCAAGCAGTCACAGGACCTACAGTCATGTGACTGTAAGGGGGCGGGGCTTAGCATCCTGCTTTCAGATATGGCAAGACACTATACAGAAATACTCAGAGATAGGCAAAATGGAGGTCATACACAGAGATATCAGTAAAGTACCAGGAATGAGACAGAATGGATAGTCAGGGCCAAGCAGAAGTCAAAACCAAACAGACATAGAAGGTACCAAGCAGAATCCAAAACAATATCCAGAGAACAGACCGAGTCGTACACAGAGAATCAAGCAACCAGAACACAGCACAAGCACACTCAGGGGTCACCACACAATGCCAAGGGCGAAAGTATAACTGACAGGGGATGGGAGCTTCCTGAGGCTATAAGAAGCTTTCCCAGAACCAATGAGAGGCCACCATAATAGGTCCCAGGTGTGCAGGTAAGAGTCTGCACTGAGATCAAAACATTAACCCCAGAAGTGCCGGTCACCCAGCACTGGTATCATAACAGTACCTCTCTCTCAACAGGGGGCCTCTGGACCCCCAGGCTTGCCCGGGTACCTATCATGGAAAGCCCAAACCAGGCGATCCGCATGCATCAACCGGGCCGGCATCCATGACCTGTCCTCCGGAACATACCCCTTCCAATGAACTAGGTACTGTACTGACCGCCGTACCAACCTAGAATCTACGATGTGACCAATCTCATATTCCACATGTCCCTAAACCGAAACCGGAGGAGCAGCGGACTCGGATTCTCCCCGGATTGCTTCAAAAGGCTTCAGTAGAGATCTATGGAAGACGTTAGGGATCTTGAAAGAGGGTGGAAGGCACAGCCTGTACACTACTGGGTTGATATTTTCCACAATCTTGTACAGGCCAATGAATTTGGGGCCCAACTTGGCTGACGGAATCTTTAACTTAATGTTTCGCGTAGAGAGCGAGACTTTCTCTCCAACCTGAAACATGGGGCCAGGTGTTCGTTTCCTGTCCACGAAAAACTTATACCTGCCTTGAGACCTAGATATACGCCGCTGGACTTCTGCCCATGTATCTTTTAACCGCTGAACAGAGACCTCAACCCCGGGACACCCCGTATCCAGACGAGAAAACTCACCAAAAAGAACACTGAACCCATAGTTGATCAAGAAAGGGGACATACCAGTGGATTGACTCACCCGACTATTGAAGGCAAATTCAGCCAATGGCAGTATATCACACCAGTCATTCTGTCTAGCAGAAGTCAGACATCTGAGGATCTGTTCCAGAGACTGATTAATGAGTTCCGTCTGACCGTTACTCTCAGGATGGTATGTGGATGAAAAGGACAGAGATATCCCTAATTTTTTGCAGAACGCACCCCAAAACTTAGCCACAAACTGCACACCGCGATCAGACACCACATTCAGGTGTACCTCATGCATGCGGACCCCATGCTGCACAAACAATCTGGATAAGGTCTCAGCTGAAAGTAATGCGGACAAGGGAACAAAATGAGCCTGCTTTGAAAATCTGTCCACCACTACCCATACCATCATATTACCCCTGGAAGAGGAAAGATTGGTAATAAAATCCATGGACAGGTGGGTCCATGGTCTTTCGGGAGCTTCCAAGGGCATCAGCTCCCCTGCTGGCCGGCCATGGGAGCTTTTAGAACGAGCGCAGACCCCACAACCAGAAATGAATTTCTTTATATCAGAACCAAGGGTAGGCCACCAGAAGATCCTAGCCACCGCCAGTCGCGTGGCTGATATACCAGGGTGAGCACACAACTTGGATTCGTGGAACTCTTGCCAGAGTTTAAGGCGAAGTTGCTCTGGGACAAACAACTTGCCCCCTGGCTTGGCCGCAGGAGCCAACGACTGGGCCCCCTCAATTTCCCGTTCCGATTCAGACGAGATCCCTGCTAACACCACCCCAGGGTGCAGAATGGAGGATGGTGGCTCAGGGGCAGACACAGGGTGAAAACTACGAGATAAGGCGTCAGCCTTGACATTCTTTGACCCTGGAAGGAATGTAATAGTAAACTGGAAACGACAAAAAAAAGTGAGCAACGGGCCTGTCTGGGCGTTAATCTTTTAGCAGACTCAATGTATGACAAATTTTTGTGATCAGTGATCACAGTAACCGGGTGACTGGCCCCCTCCAAAAAGTGCCTACACTCCTCAAACGCCAACTTGACCGCAAGAAGCTCTCTATTGCCTACATCATAATTTCTTTCAGCAGCAGAGAACTTCCTGGAAAAGAAAGCACATGGCCTGAGGTTGGTTAGAGTGGCAGGCCCTTGGGACAACACTGGCCCTACCCCCACCTCGGAGGCATCCACCTCCACCACAAATGGTTTGGACTGATCTGGCTGTACCAACACAGGAGCAGACATAAAACATTATTTCAGTGTCGCAAAGGCCTCTTTTGCGAGCGAGGACCAATTTCTCACATCCGCACCTTTGCATGTTAGATCCGTGAGAGGTTTGACCACCTGTGAAAACCCCCGGATAAATTTGCGGTAATAATTGGCGAACCCCAAGAAGCGCTGAAGACCCTTAAGATCTCGGGGTTGCACCCAATCCGCAATGGCCTGCACCTTCTTGTGGTCCATGTGAAAACCCTCACAGGATACAATTAATTAATGAAAACATTAACCCCAGCACTGGCATCATGACAGTGGTGAGTGCTGCTTTCATTTTCTTCATGTTTAACAAAAAGTTATCGTGGTTTATGAAGTGTAGACCTTAAGGGGGGGTGCTGCTCGACTCTTTGGATAGTTAAGGGCTGATGTCATAAGAAACCATCATGAGTATTGTGCCTCTCTTTAAGATAAATATATGTTTGGTTCTGTTGTCCCTTTGTTGGTTGGAAGGTTGACATGGATTCTCTTTTCCGCTGCTATTACAACACAGCTCTACTTTCTTGAAAAAGGAAGGGCACTATTTTTTGGGAATTTTTAGTTTAAATCTCAGACAATCCATTAAACCATTTATCTTTGTTGTATGATTGAATCCCAGATACAGTATCTGCATAATTAGGGTGGTTTAATACATTGTAGAAGAATATCCTATAACTTTTAATTTCTTTTGAAACACAGTTTTCTTTAAAAAAAAAAAAAAAAAACAGAAAAAAATACTGCTCTAAAAACCACCCAGAAAGATTTTTAGACTCTCTGACTCTCATTGGCCATAATTTTAGCAGCATTTAATGGAATATTCCCCCCCCCACAATCACAAAGCTCCCTCTCCGAGCTCCAGCTTCTACAAATCACTTGCACAGATATTTGTGAATGTCATTAGCAGCTCTTTTATATAAGCCAACTATAGCATATCAGCTAATTTTTCCAAAGCTGTAAAATTTACTGTTCCATCATCAGCTTCGTGTGCCTTCTTAATTGCACAATATCTAGGCACGGCGCAGCATTGTAAAGCAAGAAACTGCTCAATTTAATCACTTCTCAGAACTTGTGTCTACAGAAATGTTTTCGCGACAACACTGGGAGCTTCATTAGGACATGATAAAGCCTTCGTCGCTACCTGGAGTTTCTTTGATAATCACTTATAGGGCGCTGGTATGGGATGGACCCTAAAATATCAACTTTCAGCCCCAGTTTGATCATCTGATTGCAAGCTCTTTGCAATGACTATTGATTGTGTTTGCTACTTTGCTTTTAATAGCACAACATTCCCCTCTAACTGCTATATAAAAATCAATTATTTTTATTATGTTATTAATGGAACTGGTAATGAAGCAAGGAAATGAGTCAGAGGAGGAAGGTAACTATATTTAACCCTCCGTGCTACAAAAAGACCCGCAACGCAGAGCAGAGACTATGGCATAAAAGCAGACACCTTCCTATCAGAGAATAATAAACTAGAAGAAAGCCTTTTTATGGCACCAGTGGGATAATTGGGTGTTCTACTCATTCTATATTGTTCTAACAACCTTGAACATATTAACTTCATTTCATCTTTTGCATTTTTTAATTGTTTAATCAATTGTTCAAAGTGGATGAGATAAATGCGCCATAGTCTATTAACCCATGTATAGCCCGGGGGGTGTATAAATATCAATGGCTAAAATGTACAGAAACTAGATTACGTAATGTTCGCGAGCTGATTTATAGGTAGCAAGCAACATTTTGGGTAGAAATCAAGGAACATATAATTACCGTCAATATTTTGCTCTTTAGATAGCGATGACAATAGTCCTTTCTTTCCGTTTCACTGATAAGATTTTACAGCCTCCAAATTACATGATTATATGTATCCAATGCTTTTCCGCACAACCCACGGGAAAGAAAAACTGCATTTATCATTAGAAATACAAGTGAAAAGATATTATCAAAGAATCTGTCTACTGCTGGGAGACAGCTTTTTTAGGGAAATGTTACATGTGTTAAATGCCCTGGTTTGTTTTCCTCTACCTGCTATACATGAAGGCCATATTGCCCTATTTACTGAACCGCCAGCCTACAAAACTAGGACAATAGCCATAAAAACAGCAGCATTGTTATTGCACACTTTAAGTGCTATGGACAACAGCTGTGATTTCCCCCTTTAAGAAACCTACTGCAGCTTTCTGAGCATTTGTCACAGCTTGCAGCACAATTAGGGACTGTAAAGAAGCGTGTGGTTTTGTGAAATGTTTGTAAATTCAGTTTTGTACTATATAACATAAAGCTATGAGCGCTGTTTTAGTATTTTATGTTATATTGATGTACTGGTGCAGATTGAAGATTTCTTTTGGCAATACTACCATGTATGGAGTACTACAGGGTGGGCTAATTATATGGATACACCTAAATGAAATGGGAATGGTTGGTGACCCAGATCGGCACCCTGAATTTGCAGAATGGGCAAAACAAAAATTGGAACAGGACCCTCAGTTTACACAGAACATTATGTTCAGTGATGAGGCAAACTTTTTGGGTGGGCCATTTATATGGATACACCTAAATAAAATGGGAATGGTGACAGTTTTATTGGGTAGGGTGTCTTGCATTGAAATCTGCTGCAATGACCTGGGTACTGCCTTCACCAGACATCAACACAATTTCTTTCCGCTCCTCACGTGTTAACCTCTGCGACATGTCAATGGCTGTAAACAAAGATAAACTTGAAAATAACTCATGAAAGAATAAAGTTATGTTAAAACCAAGCACTCCATTGTTTTTCTTGTGAAATTCTCAATAAGTTTGATGTGTCACATGACCCTCTTCCCACTGGAAAAATAAAGTTGGAAAAATAGCCACCATGGTCACCACCCATCTTGAAAAGTTTCCCCCCTCCCATATACTAATGTGCCACAAACAGGGAGTTGATATCACCAACCATTCCCATTTTATTTAGGTGTATCCATATACATGGCCCTCCATGTATACTAGAGCCACTGTCTCCTCTATGCTCTGAAGAACAAAAAGAATAAAGTGTTTGTCCAATACAAGAAAATCTCTTAGTAGCTGATGCGGAATGCTGCTGAAAATAAAAAAAAAAATCAATACTTCCCTCTAGGATCGGCATAGCTCCTCAGCTCTAGGCCCGATGTCCCCCCACTGGACTCCAGTCAATGCCCAGTGACTGTTGCAGTCAGTTAGTGGCCCCCGATCATCTGCAGCCTTCACTGTTCTGTACGAGCAGAAATACGTGTTCATTAGTGAATAGTAAAGGCTGCAGACAATCTAAGGTGACTGACTGACTGTAGCAGTCAAAGAGACAAAGGGTTGAAAAGAGAGGAAAGCCTGTCTGGAAGGTAAGATTAGTTTTTTATCTACAATGTGTAGCACACAAGGGTAATTAAAAAAGGGTTGTCCTATGGAAGACAACTCCATCACAGGTATTGATCGCTTAGCAACATTTCTCCAATATCATGAGGATGCTTTTATTAACTTTGGTGCCTCATTGAACAATGCCTTGGTTCTCTATTAATTTAGTTAGCAATTAATGAAACAGTAATACTCATGAAGACCACAGCTCCATTCAGATATAGGACGTAAGGCCCACATGTTCTTAATTGGTTGGGACTCCCATCAATCATCTAGCTATTGCCAATCCTGTGTATAAGGGGTAAATGCTGTTCATGACTCTTTAAGCAACACACCAATGAGGTCAAATTATCAAGCTTTAATGGATTATAAACACAATTATGAACCCTTTATAGCAGTGGAACAAGATCATGTTGCTTATTGCTTCTGTTGATAATCATTCATATGAAGATATTCTCCTCAATGGAGGAGAACAGAGCACATTTCAGAAAAAGTTGAAAAGTCATGTTGCGACTGTAAAAAGCACAGGGCAGAAAAATTCTCTATTTTCTATCATCTGAGGCATACAAAGATGCAGAAGTAGGCTCATGCGCCTTCATCTTAGCGCTATAAAAGAGAGCTGTAGCATGGTTATATGCAACCTGCAGCAGAATTTGTGGATTCTGATTTAGATTATGCGGCAGACCTATAACAAAACTGTGTTGCAAATAGAACACATGAAGACCACATGTAAATGTTTTTTTGCATTGTACTGCACACCACTACAGATTCTTAGGAGTAATTCCACACAGAAAATCCAGAAAACATGTTTAACTCTATCCAGGGTTGTACATAGAGATCATGAAAGAAGAAGTCCTAATTGCCCCCAATATATAAATATTTATATAAATTAAGGGCCATGGAGTACAGGAATAGTAACAGAAGGGTATATCTCCCAAGTTTTAAAACCAGAGGGAAGGTCATATATTGCTGCACTTACAAAGTAATTTTGATCCTAGTGAAGCTCTTTAGTGTTCTCTCCCACTACAATAATACTTTCATAGCACCCATAAATTATGACTACAAAATATGCCCCCAAAATATGGTATGCTAACCACACAGTGAATTCCTCCACAGAATCCTCTACATGCAAAGTAATATTACCCCCCAGAAAGTGTGATGCTCCTCAGTCCCCCAAAACAATGATGTTCTTACAGCTCCCGCGCACACATTATGAAACCCCCAACACAGAATGATGGCCTCTGTTTGGAATATGTTTGGTGCAACAACTCAATTCCTGTCTGTGAGTGTTTAGCTGCTAGATTTATATGCGGTTTATAAAGTTAGAACAAAAATAAATTCCCAGAGTCTCACACAGGGAGAGCATGTGGCTGCATTTCCTGTTTTCCTGTGTCTGTGTATGGAAGATGAAGCAGTCTGCTGTAGATGTTGCACAGATAGAGACACACAAAAGATTTATTCCTGATCTGTTAAGCTTATCATATACTAGCTGAAGAGACCGGTGTGGCTCGGGCATAGGTACTAACTGTGGTTAGTTATAACAAATTAAAATGTTTATCCTCCATCCCATAGTCCAGTGCCCATATACCCATCACACATCCTCCATCCCATAGTCCAGGGCCCATATTTCCATCATACATATCCTCCGTCACATAGTCCCATGCCCATATACCCATCAAACATCCTCCATCCCATAGTCCAGTGCCCATATACCCATCACACATCCTCCATCCCAGAGTCCCATGCCCATATACCCATCATACATATCCTTCATCCCAGAGTTCCGAGCCCATATACCCATCATACATATCCTCCATCCCATAGTCCCATGCCTATATTCCCATTATACATATCCTCCATCCCAAAGTTCCATACCCATATACCCATTACACATCCTCCATCCCAGAGTCCCGTGCCCATATACCCATCATACATATCCTTCATCCCAGAGTTCCGAGCCCATATACCCATGATACATATCCCCCATCCCATAGTCCCATGCCCATATACCCATCACACATCCTCCATCTCATAGTCCCGTGCCCATATACCCATAATAAATATCCTCCATTCCATAGTCCTGTGCTCATATACCCATCAAACATCCTCCATCCCAAAGTCCTGTGCAAATATACCCATCACACATATCCTCTATCCTATAGTCCCGTGCCCATAAACCCATCATACATATCCTCCATCCCAGAGTCCCGTGCCCATATACCCTTCATACATATGCTCCATCCCATAGTCCCGTGCCCTTAAACCCATCATACATATCCTCCATCCCATAGTCCCATGCCCATATACCCATCAAACATATCCTCCATCCCATAGGCCAGTGCCCATATACCATCATACATATCCTCCATCCCATAGTCCAGTGCCCATATACCCATCACACATCCTGCATCCCATAGCCCAGTGCCCATATACCCATCACACATTTTCCATAAGTTTAATGCGAACCAGCAACCTATTATGATATGATCGTCGCCATGGCAACCATTATGACATCATCTTCGCCATGGTAACCTTTATGACATCATTGTCGCTACAGCAACCTATTATGACATCCTAGTCACCATGGCAGCGTGGCTTGATACTAGTAGAAAAGATAACCCCGGCACACTCATATGAATTTCAAAAGGTAAATGCACATAGCTGCTAATAATTTTTATGATTTGTAGCGGACCAAAAAATGAAAAATACAGATAAAATTATCCAACGTTTCGGCTCACAGGCCTTTATCAAGGAATTATCTGTAAATAGATACAAGACAAACGGGTCCTAAATGCTGACTGGATCTATGTTCAATAGTGACCCATAAGAGTCACCTACTATTACGTGAGTACATATCCTGACCGTCAGGGGAAAGTTTGGTAACGTGGCTTGATACACACACACATACACTCATTTTTTAGATTGTTCCTGAATAAAGAAGCTCTGCTGTCACACACTTGGAGAGTATCCTGAATAATCCGCTGCTAACACCTCCCCATCCAACAACACAGTATGATGGCCCTCAATGTCCCACCACACAATATAATGACTCCCATATAGCCTTCCACAATTGCCCTCCATTCAGCTATCCACTTAGCATAATGTCCCCCACACAGCTTTCCAACCAGTATAATTTTCCCAGTTTAATGTTCTCCCCCTCAGCCCTATACAAACTGTAATGGCCCCACACACCCTTCAGCACTGTATGATGACCTCTAAACAATCCTCCACATAGTATGATGGCCCCCACACAGACTTCAAGACAATATAATGGCCCTACATAGCCCTCCACATTGTAAATTGGCATCTGCACAACTGTCCTCATAGTATAAAGGCCCACAACCTTTCACACAGAATGAAGGCCCCCATACAGTCTTTCACCAAGTATAATGTCCCACACACAGTATAGTGCCCTCTCCCACCGCCCTACACACTGTGTAATGAATAAAAATGGCTCTATATAGTCATCCACAAAGTATTGTGCCCTCCCCCACAACCTTACACACTGTATATTGGCTACACACAATATAATGGCCCCAATATACCATTCCACACAGTATAATAGCCACCGCATAACCATCCATACATTATAATGGCTCCCACTTTGTATAATGGCTATACACAAGCCACCATACAGTATTATATCCCCTTACAGTCCTCTGCTAAGTACAATAGCCCACACACAATAAGGAAGCGCCCAATCAGCCTTCCACACAGAATAAAGGCTCAAACATAACCTTCTACGCAGTATAATTGCTCGCATGATGTATAATGGCCCCAACACGGCATTCCTTACAGTATGAAGGCCTCACACAGTCTTCCACACAGTATAATATCTCCAATACTGTATAAAGGCCCCACACAGGCCTCTGCACAGTATAGAATCCCCACACAGCCCAACACATTGTGTAATAGCCCCCACACAGCCTTCCTCATAGTATAATGACTCTCTACACAGTCTAAAGGTTCCCTCACAGCCCTTCACAGAGTATAATGGCTCCACAAAGCTCTCTTTATAGTACAATGGCACCCTTACAGTCCTCCACACAGTAACCTGTTCCTCACACAAACCTCTACATGGTATAATATCCCTGATACAGCAACCTTCCTCAAATTATAATGCCCCCACACCCTATAATAGCCACACACACTCCTTTGTACAGCATAATGGCCCCCACACAGATTTACCCACTCCCACATAGCCCTTCACAAAGTATAATGGCCCTCTACACAGTATTGTAGCCCCAACACAGCACTCCCCACAGTGATCACACACAGCTCTCTACGCAGTATAATGGTACCCACAAAGTCATTTACACAATATCATGGGCCTCACACTGACCTCCACTTGTCATAATGACCCCACACAGCCTTCCTCAAAGTACAGTGCCTCAGACACAGTCCTCCATCCAGTATAACGTTCCCCACACAGCCTTCAACCAAATATAATGCCCTCCTCCACAGCCCTCCACACCGCATAATGTCCCCCCACAAAGGCATCCACTGAATATAATGTCCCTCACACAGCCCTCCATAAAGTATATGCCCCCAAACAACCCTACAGACAATATAAAGGCACCCACACAGCACTCCACACCGTATAATGGCCACACAACATATAATGGCACCCACACAGCCATTCACACACCCATCCACACAGGATAAGGCCCACACACAGCCCTCTACACAGTATACTGTCCCCCCATACAGCTATCCACAAAGTATTATGTCTCCCACACAGCATAATATTCCCCGCACAGCACTCCACACAATGTAATGTCCCACACACAGCCCTCCCACAGTTTGAGGGCCCCACACACTCATACACACTGTATACTGGCCCCCCAAACTGAAAGGAGCACTTTCATTAGGTTTTTTTATTCATTAAGTGTGTGTGCATATATACACTGTATATATATATATATATATATATATATACACAGTACATGTATATGCATGTAATGTAGTGTGTTTATTATACTCACACTCTGCTGCTCTCTCTGGGATCTGGCGTAACGTTCCTCTCATTTTCTCAGTGAAATCACCAAAATAGTGACTAGGCGGCTCACTCCATGCTCTATGTGTGAGCCGAAAGTCTCTTTCACAGTGCAAGTCTATGAAGCCTTGTTCTGATACCCAATAGTCTTACACTGTAAGGCTGGGATCACACTACTGTGTGTGATGCGAAAAACTCGCACGAGTCTCTCGTATCAATACCCGGTGCTACCGTCGGCACTCGGAACCGGAGCTGCGGCTGCATGTATTTCTATGTATTTCTATGCAGCCGCAGCTCCGGTCCTGAGCGCCGGCGGCAATGCCGGGTGTTGATGCGAGAGACTCGTGCGAGTTTCTCGCATCACACACGGTAGTGTGATCCCGGCCTAAAAGTTACTTCCGGATCACGCAGAGTACATCTGAACGGACAATCTGCAAAGGGGTGATGTCACTCAGAAGAGCAGAAGAATGACACTGGACACCAGAGATAGCAGTGGCAGGTGATTATTTTAAGGCACTCACATTTCTTGAAGCTCCACGCTGCGGACACATGTAGTAACAATGTACTCAAAAGCTAGAGCTCATTTGCACAGGGAGAATGATGTAACAGGTAGTTCTGCATCCAATATACAAATACCAAGTGAGACAGCGGGGGAACCTGGTGCAGACACCAATTCTGGTTCCTCCCAACTCACGGGTTCCATAGCTACCACAGGGTCAGCTGCTATTAGTAGTGTGCCACTGAATCTATCATTTTCCTGTAGTCTCTTTTTCTCACCCTATTAGTGCACTCATCTACTGTTTGGCACTCATTTTGTAAGTCTACAATACCAATAACCATTATTGACAATGTGTAGAAGTATCAGTCACTGTGGCACAGGATTTATGTCGATTCCAATGCTTCTTCCTTACAGATTAGTTTTCCCTCTGTTCCACTTCTATTTCATTCTAGACTAGTGCATTGAAGAGAACTGAAACATCGAGCAGCATCATGTTCTGTAATGTAATTACTTACTTTTTTGTAATTCTGGTCAATTCTGACAATGAAGCTCACCTAAGCAAACCCATTTTGTGACCGGGCCAAACTAATTATGATTGCTGAAGAAAGGCACACTTACCAAAGAGTCAGGAAGATGTATTATGTATTGTTTTCTTTTTCAACTGATGATTGCTGTGATTACAGACACCAAGCCATGTTCAAGGAAACTTAATGTGCAATTGGTATATAAAACTCAATATGTGTTTTATTTAACCTTTTAAAATAATTGGATTTGCTTTCTGGTTCTACACTGCGTGCAAAAGTATTAGGTAATTTGTGTTTTTGATGATTAATCTCATTATTGAACAACTACTGTGCTGTCAGACAATCCAAAAGGTTAATAAACCTGAAACCTGAATATTTAAGAAAGGAAAACAGAAGTTTTGTCTTTCTTTGGAGAATATCTATGTGTCCAGAATAATTGGGCAATTATTAGTGTGCTGAATTATTATGCAACTATATAAAAAACATAAATGTTCCAAGCTTGCTGGTTTATTTTCATTTGTTAAAGTGAGAATAATAATTAAAAATCTCAAAAAGTACAAAAAATAAATTTATGAAAAGTGCTCTACGCAAAAAAATTGTTTCACTTGATTCATTTTTTTCAGGAGATATTCCACATTATGTACTTACACTTACTCATTATGTACTCGCACTTACTCACTCAATAACGATGAGCAGGACTGTATGTATGTAAGGGTCCCGTTTCACATAGCGACGCACCAGCGATCCCGACGACGATACGACCTGGTAAGGATCGCTGGTGCATCGCTACATGGTCGCTAGTGAGCTGTTACACAGGCAGATCTCTTCAATAACGCAGCAACTATCCAGCAATCTGTATAACGACCTCGGCAGTCATTGGGACCTTGTCACACAGCAGCTTTTCTGACGACTCACGCCTGCGTTCCTGAGTTCTGCGTTGCCAACAAGGTCGCTCGTCGGCGTCAAACACAGCGATGCATGCTTGTCAGCTGGATGTCAACAATCAAAAAATGGCCCAGGACATTCTAGCATGATCAGTGATATCCAGCGGGGGGGCCTATCGTCGCTATGTGTCACACGTAGCGAGATCGCTGGTGAGGTCGCTGTTGCGTCACAAAATCGGTGACATTTCAGAGATCTCGCTAATGATCTCGTTATGTGAGACGGGGCCTTGAGACACATGAGATTGTGAGTAATTTACAATTATATTGAAGGGAAGCCTATCTACATTTGCTGTTGATGTGCTTGCAAGCTATTATCTGATAATTGCAGCAAAAGTCTAGCTCGCTGTGGAAATGCTGATTTCAATGATCTGTAAGGGTCCCGTTACATTTAGCGATGCACCAGCGATCCCGATAATGATACGACCCAGTCAGGATCGCTGGTGCATCGCTAAATAGTTGCTAGTGAGCTGCCAAACAGGCAGATCTCACCAGCAACGCAGCAGCAATCCAGCGATGCTCGGCGGTCGTTCTTACCTGTCACATGGCATCGATGATGACGACTGCCACCTGCGTGCATGCGTCGTTAGTCGATGCCAGTGGGATGCCAACCAGGAAAAAATGGCCCTGGACGTTCACGCGTGATCAGCGATATCCAGCGGCTGGGGCCGGTCACAGGTAAGTGCCACATGTAGCGAGATCGCTGTTGCGTCACAAAATCGGTGACGCTTTAGCAATATCACTAGCGATCTCACTATGTGTAAAGCCCCCTTAATTCTACTACTGACAATAAAGGGAGACTGTCATAACGTATTTGCTATTTAATCTGAGAGCAGCATGATATGGGAGTAGATGCCCTGATTCTAGTGATATACCACTTACTGGACTTCTTTTTGCAGTTCCAAAAAATTCATAATTGCTGATGTAATGCGATACTGTCTGATTGTACAGTGCTACACTAGTTAGGACTCCCCCACCCCAATGACAATGTCCCTTTGTCAATTTAACAGGAAGCACAATCCAGAAAATGAGAAGAACTACACATGTTCTTGCCATCCAATCATCTAATAGCAAAGACAATGCTAACAACCAGGGTTCTTTACAAACTTCCCATAGTCTGTCAAAAGTACATGTATTTCCAACATTTGCATATTTTGAACAATTTTTTTGTTTTCTGAATTCTAATGGTGATTTGAACATTCATTATTTGAACATACTTCAATGATATTACCCATTCTTCATGACTGACACTTATGAAAGCTTCTTTTTACTTCTCCATCCATTCATACACGTTTTTCACATCAAAACACTTTCCATACTGTGCGCAAAGGCTCAGATAAAAATCGTTGCCAGGCACATCCGCAGACCACAAAAAATACTTTTAACTTGTCCAAATAAACAATGAAATTCTTAAGAACAAAAGGAGATTAGCTGCTGCTAGAAATCTCTGCTGCCAATACCCTCAAACAAGAAAAACCTAACTGGCGTAATCTAACCTGAGGTTACAGAGTGCACTAAATGTAGGATTGCAGGTGTTCCAGTAATAAATTCATTTCTAAAAAGGTATTCATTTCTTCATTTTCTTTATCTTAGTTTTTTTTCAACCATCTCATTTATTAATTGAGTTAATTAATATATTTTGCAACATACTTTGACATCACTACATCTCAGCTACCGAAGCAAATAAAATGGCCAATAAACATGGGCTATACTGTCCTGGTCAAAAGTTTTGAGACTGACACAATTTTTGTTTTTCTCAAAGTTTGCTACTTTGATGTCTTATAATCTTTTAGTCAAATGTTTTTATGGCTACATGCTGTAAGTACTGTATATTTCTAAGCTTTTCATAAGCTTCTAAACATTTATTGAAAAATATATCAGGTGTTAGGTGCCAGGATTCTCCCGCTGTGCGGGATAGATCCCAAGCATTGTTAGTTCTGTGGTTTCCCGTTCTGGTCCAGCCACCGGGATTGCTGCTCAGCACAGGTGTCGTTCCCGGTGTCTAGCTCAGGCTCGTGGTATACATTTGGTTACTGTCAGTCCTCCAGCCAAGTCTATGGTAATTAGTGATATTCAGGTGCAGTCTTGCACTCTGGAGTCTTAGTCCAGAGATCATCTTACTGAGCATGTCCGTGATATGGTGTCTTCTTATTGGTGGTCAGACGTTAGTTGCTCAGGTGATATGGCAGCTCAGGATTGGCCCACAGGCAATGTCTCGGCCAGCTGGGCGTGAGTGTTTGGGGTGGAGCTTTGGGTTTAAAATGCTCTCAGCGGCGCATGCGGGAACGCTAGTATCATTTTGGTTCGGTGGTTGTGAGTGGATACTCTATCACTCTGTCTGCACATGTGTGTATTTGTCTACTGTACCTTCTCAGTCTGAGCTTCTTATGGTTTATTCCTCTTGGCTTAGCATCTGTCTCTTTCATGTGTGCAGTTAGCACAGTTCAGTTACAGAGCAAGTCCAGCCTATGTGCCGTACTTCTCTGTGAAGTCAACAGGGTTTTGTACCTAGTGTCATTTGAGTTGTTTCTCTTGACTTAGCATCTGTTTCGATCTAGTATGCCATTAGCACAGGTCAGTTACAGAGCAAGCTCAACCCTTTTGCACTACCACTCTGCGTTCTATTTATACTGTGTGAAATTAATGCATTCTGATTAAGGTGAACGCTCGTTGTTTCATTCCGCCATTGTTCACACTAGCAGCAGTTAAACATCTCTGTACGGTGGACCCCGGGTTGCGATTGCACTTTATTTTTTAATTTTATTTAGTGCAATTCGCCAACCCTAACATCAGGTTTATGCAAAGACTCAATATTTTTAGTGTTGGCCCTTATTTTTCAAGACTTCTGCATTTAGCCTTGGCATACTGAATATCAGCTTCTGGTCCAAATTCTGATGGCAACTCAATCATGCTTAATCATTGCTTATCCACACAATCTTCCGTATGTGGCAAACAGTGTGATGGGGGGGCTTCATCAGAGAAAATAACTTTGCAGGAAGTACAGGGACTGAACTGCAGACTGCTTGCTAAATCTATTTTCGCTAATTAAGCCCCCTTCAGACTGTTTAGGACATCTGAAGGAATGATTGCCTAAAGAAGTGAAGGCGAGCACTATCAAGAGTCCTGTGTCATGCAAACGGTAAAGAATCCTAAGACCATTCATCTGTGGGTTGCTTATCATCCTAGGAAGTGGGCTCACTCACAATTTTAAATATCTCTAAGAGATTTTACTGTATAAATATGTAGATGACAATTATTGACAAGATACTTTTCACAGAATATCATGCAGCTTGAAAGCAGAGCTTTATTTGGAGTCAATGCTTCCCTATGCACCTAACATCTTCACACTCGTCTAGGGTAAGTCAGGCAAAAAGGGGCCCATACACTTAAAATAGAAGACAGACAAATTTTAAATTGGTGTCATGTACAGTGGGGAAAAAAAGTATTTAGTCAGTCAGCAATAGTGCAAGTTCCACCACTTAAAAAGATGAGAGGCGTCTGTAATTTACATCATAGGTAGACCTCAACTATGGGAGACAAACTGAGAAAAAAAAATCCAGAAAATCACATTGTCTGTTTTTTTTTTCATTTTATTTGCATATTATGGTGGAAAATAAGTATTTGGTCAGAAACAAAATTTCATCTCAATACTTTGTGATATATCCTTTGTTGGCAATAAAAGAGGTCAAACGTTTTCTGTAAGTCTTCACAAGGTTGCCACACACTGTTGTTGGTATGTTGGCCCATTCCTCCATGCAGATCTCCTCTAGAGCAGTGATGTTTTTGGCTTTTCGCTTGGCAACACGGACTTTCAACTCCCTCCAAAGGTTTTCTATAGGGTTGAGATCTGGAGACTGGCTAGGCCACTCCAGGACCTTGAAATGCTTCTTACGAAGCCACTCCTTCGTTGCCCTGGCGGTGTGCTTTGGATCATTGTCATGTTGAAAGACCCAGCCACGTTTCATCTTCAATGCCCTTGCTGATGGAAGGAGGTTTGCACTCAAAATCTCACGATACATGGCCCCATTCATTCTTTCATGTACCCGGATCAGTCGTCCTGGCCCCTTTGCAGAGAAACAGCCCCAAAGCATGATGTTTCCACCACCATGCTTTACAGTAGGTATGGTGTTTGATGGATGCAACTCAGTATTCTTTTTCCTCCAAACACGACAAGTTGTGTTTCTACCAAACAGTTCCAGTTTGGTTTCATCAGACCATAGGACATTCTCCCAAAACTCCTCTGGATCATCCAAATGCTCTCTAGCAAACTTCAGACGGGCCCGGACATGTACAGGCTTAAGCAGTGGGACACGCCTGGCACTGCAGGATCTGAGTCCATGGTGGCGTAGTGTGTTACTTATGGTAGGCCTTGTTACATTGGTCCCAGCTCTCTGCAGTTCATTCACTAGGTCCCCCCGCGTGGTTCTGGGATTTTTGCTCACCGTTCTTGTGATCATTCTGACCCCACGGGGTGGGATTTTGCGTGGAGCACCAGATCGAGGGAGATTATCAGTGGTCTTGTATGTCTTCCATTTTCTAATTATTGCTCCCACAGTTGATTTCTTCACTCCAAGCTGGTTGGCTATTGCATATTCAGTCTTCCCAGCCTGGTGCAGGGCTACAATTTTGTTTCTGGTGTCCTTTGACAGCTCTTTGGTCTTCACCATAGTGGAGTTTGGAGTCAGACTGTTTGAGGGTGTGCACAGGTGTCTTTTTATACTGATAACAAGTTTAAACAGGTGCCATTACTACAGGTAATGAGTGGAGGAAAGAGGAGACTCTTAAAGAAGAAGTTACAGGTCTGTGAGAGCCAGAAATCTTGATTGCTTGTTTCTGACCAAATACTTATTTTCCACCATAATATGCAAATAAAATGAAAAAAAAACAGACAATGTGATTTTCTGGATTTTTTTTTCTCAGTTTGTCTTCCATAGTTGAGGTCTACCTATGATGTAAATTACAGACGCCTCTCATCTTTTTAAGTGGTGGAACTTGCACTATTGCTGACTGACTAAATACTTTTTTTCCCCACTGTATCTCTCCTCTTTCTCCCATACATATGCAGACATGGCTGGAAGTACATGTAGTTTTAAAAGGAGAGCAAAATTATCATCTCCCCATGATGTCCACTCATCGGACTGTGCCTTAACATTTTACTCAATCATTCTGCCTGCTATATTTACTGTGACCCTTATGTAGGGTCGGTGGGCCGAGCTGGGGGGTGGTCCCTCTGGGTACCACGCAGCAACGTAAAGACACAAGATGAGGCAGGTTTCGGGTTCAACAGGTCCAAGTTTATTCTCTCACCATCCAACTGACGGCCCTCACAGTACACCACAATATTTCCTTCGCAGCCATCCATTTCCATGGCCGCTTCACGCACACCGTACTTTACATCGGGGACGTACATGTATGCACCGTCCCCTCTTCACTCTTAGACGCTCCTGTTAGATCCGTCACTGTGGCCGCCTTAGGCCCGTAAACCAACAGCACTTTTGCTGATCAGTCGTCTCTCTCAATACGGTATGCTTTTCCTCCTTGCCTTGTCTATGCTGCAGTACTTTCATGTCAAGACCACCCCCCTGACTTTCTCTCTCCTCAGTCCCCCTGGTTTGGTTCTCTCACAGTGCACAAACTGTCGTAGTCCTCCTGTCACTTGAGCTCCCCCTGGGGACTGGAACTTTCTGGAACCCTCCTGTCAAATTTATAACTTTCCCGGTTCCCTCTGACTCCGCCCCCCATGACCAACGGTTTCTTAAGTCGTAAGCTGATGTCAAGTCCTATGCTCACACTCCTCCCTGCCCTCTAATGGTCAACCCAAGGTACTGCACGTCCACTACACTTTCCTAGCTGTTTCCCCACTGTAATAACTGACACCTGTCTAAACTGTGCAAACCTTCCTTTCTCTATTCTGACAAGTCTGTCCGTCCATCAGGTCACCTTCCCTACACCTACTCAAACCCCCACTGTATGATGTACTCTATCATACTTTGCCCTCTTACCCTCAGTACTAATCTTTTAAAGTTGCTTGAATCTTCGGCTCCATTATAGAGTACTTAACCTGGCCCACGTTTACACCACCTCATAACGGTAACCTCATCGAGCAAGGAGTTGATTAGGGCTTTTTTGCCTCTGCAGTGCCGACACTCATCTTCAATTGTATTTGCAACTTAAAAACTCATGTTCTACCAGTGCACCGAATCAGCTGTTAATTTAGCAACTAATTTGAGAGAAACACTGATAACAGGCCTAGCCTCACTCCTAATTTTCTCTGTTTGCAGTCTCTGATTTGTGGGACAGCAGAGCGGAAATGAGTACGCTGACAGATGCTCCACTAATCAGCACTCACGCTACAGAAGTCTAGGAGGCGCAATACCCAGCTATTTACTCTCTAGCTGCCTTGCAGCCTGCTATTCCACCTGACCTTCTTAATTGAAATCCTCTTTTCCTCCCTAGCATGGCTTCTTTGCTATATATTTAGATTGGGAGCAGGATGGAGGAAAAATATATATTTTTTATCCCATCACTAATGCCACCCCCTCACTACCTGCCACCTGCCGCCCTAGGCACTGGCCCTTGAGTCAAATATTGCTCTCCTTAAAAGATTATTCATTAAGGATAACAGTATGTGATTCAATTTTCCTAAACAAACTACAGACTCTCTCCATTATGCACATATATCCTATAAGTATGCAGTTGTGCCTATAAATGTAGCTCTTCAGATCTGCAGAAATCACTCACTCTTGTTTCTTGTACATTTTTAAATCAAATAAATATACAAAACAAGATTTATTTTACTTTCCAGCTGCCTAACAAGTCTTTTAATCTTTTAGTGGCTTTCTAATACAGAATATACTAAAATATTACAAAAACATTCGGACAGAATTTATAGAAATAACCAGTCAGTGCCCCTCTTAATGAAGAACTAAAGATTACTGGTTGGAAGCTGTAGAAGATGTTAGTAATTTGTATGAGAAGACAGAGGAAACATTGAATTTTATAATTTACTAGTTGAAGAGCCTGGCGTTGCCAGGGCATAGTAACTAACTATGGTTAGTTATAACAAATTATAATGATAATATTGCACATGAAAACATTTCACATCACATATTCAACACTACAGATTTAAAACTCAAATTAACTAAATGATTACCCGAGTATTTAGAGTATTTTATTTTCAACTTATTCAAGAGCCTTTTGATAAACAGCATTTTTGGTTTTTCCTTCCAGTGCAAAGATGAATAGATTTTTGGCAGTTTCAACTCTTGAACAGGCCACTTAAAGTTGAACATGGGAAAAGCATGGAGAATGCAAATCGATCGTACTATTTTCATGGACTGTCTCTGAGCCTTGTTAATGGACATTGCAAATGCTAGTCGAACTGGAAACTAGAGGCACTTAAAATCAAAAGTCAAATCAGGTAGAATGTGTGAAATTCTTGGAATCAAAATGTCGTCTCCTTTGGAACATCCTGTCAAAATGATTGCTTCAATTACATGTGCAACAGATTCTTAATCAAGAGTCTTGTTCCATTGCACAGCTTTGGTGAATATAAATTTCTCAACAGCAGAATAGGTGCTCCAGGTTTTAGAAAGAGTTTATGCGGAAGAAGTGCTTGAAGTTCCAAGGTGTTGAGGAACTTTATTGGATAGAATAATGCTTGATCAGGGTCTGTTACTGTATCCACTGACTTGTAAGTCGTGCACATACCTGGAAGGAGACTTAAAATTTGAAGATTGATCTTGTTTACATTATCATTTTTCAGAGCTAGAATAACCCTTTCACACAGCCAGCCAGACTTTCTGAATTTGCATTGAAAGTTTGGACAAACCTTTTCTTTTACAGTTGTGGCCAAAAGTATTGACACCCCTGCAATTCTGTCAGATAATATTCAGCTTCTTCCTGAAATTGATTGCAAACACAAATTCTTTGGTATTATTATCTTCATTTAATTTGTCTTAAATGAAAAAACATAAAAGAGAATGAAGCAAAAAGCAAAACATTGATCATTTCACACAAAACTCCAAAAATGGGCCAGATAAAAGTATTGGAACCCTCAGCCTAATTCTTGGTTGCACAACCTTTAGCCAAAATAACTGCGACCAACTGCTTCCGGTAACCATCAATGAGTTTCTTACAAAACTCTGCTGGAATTTTAGACCATTCTTCTTTGGCAAACTGATCCAGGTCCCTGATATTTGAAGGGTGCCTTCGCCAAACTGCCATTTTTAGATCTCTCCACAGGTGTTCTATGGGATTCAGGTCTGGACTCATTGCTGGCCACCTTAGAAGTCTCCATTGCTTTCTCTGAAACCATTTTCTAGTGCTTTTTGAAGTGTTTTGGGTCATTGTCCTGCTGGAAGACCCATGACCTCTGAGGGAGACCCAGCTTTCTCACACTGGGCCCTACATTATGCTGCAAAATTTGTTTTGTAGTCTTCAGACTTCATAATGCCATGCACATGGTCAAGCAGTCCAGTGCCAGAGGCAGCAAAGCAACCCCAAAACATCAGGGAACCTCCACCATGTTTGACTGTAGGGACCGTGTTCTTTTCTTTGAATGCCTCTTTTTTTCTCCTGTAAACTCTATGTTGATGCCTTTGCCCAAAAAGCTCTACTTTTGTCTCATCTGACCAGAGAACATTCTTCCAAAACGTTTTAGGCTTTTTCAGGTAAGTTTTGGCAAACTCCAGCCTGGCTTTTTTATGTCTCGGGGTAAGAAGTGGGGTCTTCCTGGATCACCTACCATACTGTCCCTTTTCATTCAGACGTCGACGGATAGTACGGGTTGACACTGTTGTACCCTCGGACTGCAGGGCAGCTTGAACTTGTTTGGATGTTAGTCGAGGTTCTTTATCCAACATCCGCACAATCTTGCGTTGAAATCTCTTGTCAATTTTTCTTTTCCGTCCACATCTAGGGAGGTTAGCCACAGTGCCATGAGCTTTAAACTTCTTGATGACACTACGCACGGTAGACACAGGAACATTCAGGTCTTTGGAGATGGACTTGTAGCCTTGAGATTGCTCATGCTTCCTCACAATTTGGTTTCTCAAGTCATCAGACAGTTCTTTGGTCTTCTTTCTTTTCTCCATGCTCAATGTGGTATACACAAGGACACAGGACAGAGGTTGAGTCAACTTTAATCCATGTCATCTGGCTGCAAGTGTGATTCAGTTATTGCCAACACCTGTTAGGTGCCACAGGTAAATTACAGGTGCTGTTAATTACACAAATTAGAGAAGCATCACATGATTTTTTGAACAGTGCCAATACTTTTGTCCACCCTCTTTTTTATGTTTGGTGTGGAATTATATCCAATTTGGCTTTAGGACAATTCTTTTTGTGTTTTTTCATTTAAGACAAATTAAATGAAGATAATAATACCAAAGAATTTGTGTTTGCAATCATTTTCAGGAAGAATCTGAGTATTATCTGACAGAATTGCAGGGGTGTCAATACTTTTGGCCACAACTGTAGCTCCTCAATTGATGTAACAATGTTGCAAAAGTTTCTTGGAAACATGATCTGTCCAGTGGTTGAGTTTATTGGTGTCTTGCCATCTCCAATAGTCAACAGCTGGCTTGAGAACAGTCCAGTAGAAACATCGGCTGTCATGTGGACCCTCATGTTTGTGTTCAGCGACATTTTCTTCACTTGTCTCCAAAAGTATGATGCTTTTAGGCAGGCACTGAGTTCATCTGGAGGGGTTGATCTTGCTATAATGAGTAGTGTTTGTCGAAAGTCACCTGCCAAAACAACAACTACACCTCCCATAATAGAAATGTTTCCATGTAAGTCTTGCAGCAGTCTGTCCACTGCTTCCAGAAACACTCTTATGTGACATCGTGCAATCATCCCAAATGATAGCACTGCACTTTTGAAGCAGTTTAACCTGTCCTGATCCTTTGCCAATGTTGCAAACTGGGCTGTCACTGTGAGACAGGTTAAGTGGTAGCTTGAATGTCGAATGTGCCGACCTACCACCAGTTAAAAGTGTAGCTGCAATTCCAGAAGATGCCACTGCAAGTGCAATCTTTTGTTGTTGCTGAAATTTTTACAGGAGCAAGTTGATTAAAAATCTCTTTCCTGTTCCACCTGGAGCATCTAGGAAGACCATCGCACTTTTGTTGGATACAGTGAAACTTAGAATTTGGTCGTAGGCATTTCTTTAGTCTAGTACCAACAGTGACTCATTGTGAGAGACAAATGCTGTGAGTTCATCAGTGTTGTAGCTTGTTTCTCTGAAAATCTCCCTGCACATTTGGTTAGCTTCCTGATTTCTTGATGGAACAGGCAAGCCAAGTTGGTGTAATGCTTTTCCAGACATTTTCATGCAGTGGTCCTCAAGGAGAATTGTTGGTTTTGTTGAAAATGTATTCAGTGAAGTTGATAAGTTGCTGAGGATTTTCCTTTTTTAACCTGCATGAGGAAGTCCTCACTGAGAGCAGTTTTGAACTTTGTCCAAATGTCAAGGGGATCTGAAATGTCACAGGTTGTTAGAAGAATAGCAAAGAGGTGTCTTAGTCGCTTTGGCCTGTTTCACACTTCCGGTGGCATCCGTTCACATCAGTTAGCAACGGATCCGCATTCCGCCATTTTGGCGGATTTTAACTGACACAAAAAAGCTGAAGTGTGAAACAGGCCTTTGAGGTTTGTGTGGCTGCTGCTTCACTGAAAGTCATGTCCCATTGTGTGTTATTTTCCGGAAGTCCTCGTCCTTGGCAAGCTTTCCTGAATATTTCACAAACATGGCTTCCCACAATCTTCAAGTCAGAAAATTATGTTGGACCCTTGACAACATGAATTAACATGCGCAGGTAAAATCACTTTGCATATGACGGATGTATAGTGTAGACGCGACCAAGAGTATTATTTGCTTTGACCCCTGGATGGCCTTCTACATCAAGCCCTTGTTTCCTCCGCTCCAGTGTTTTTCTGGATGCATTCCAAGCTAATACTTTGGTAGATCACAGTAGCGTATTGTTTTTGCAAATGTATCGTATTGACAAAGTTCAAAAAATGCCAAGAGGTTGGTCTTAAGAGGTGTTTGAAGCTGCTGAGATGCATAACTGATGGGTAGTGCTCATGAATGGAGAACCCTAGTATTTTCCAAACAGCTTCATTGCTGCAGATGTACCTGCCCATTTGGAATGCCTCTACTTCATTAATAGGTTCATTTTCTGGAGTTCAAACACTGCTTGATCACATCCTGTAACGTCCGTCTGCGGTTCTGGACTGCAGCCAGGCAACACCCCGAGAAACACTGATACCCTTTACCCCTTTACAGGGATCTGGATTTACAACAGAGCCCAGGAGGTAGCTGTCTGAATATGAGCAGCGGCCAGAGCAGGACAGTCGCCAGAGTGAAGTACAAAAACGGCAGGCAAAAGCAGAGTCAAATTCAGGCCAAGGTCAGAGTCAAAAACCAGGAGGGCGGCAGAGGTACAGAATCGTTAGGAAGTAGCAGAGTCAGAATATCCAGGCCAAGGTCACAAACCAGGAGAGTAGCAGAAGTAAAGAATCGTCAGGCAAAAGAGGGGTCAGAAATCCAGGCTGAGGTCAGAGTCAAACAGAAATCAATCACTAAGTAACACACAGGGGAACCAAGAATATATCCGGCGGCTTGCAAGACCAGTCCCAAGGTATTTGAGGGATCAGGTCATCCCTCACAGGTTCCTGGACTGGTGACGTCATTAGGGCCGCCCCCAGGACCAGGCCAGACGGTGATGCAGTAACCCCCTGATGACTGACAGAGGGGCGGAGCCTGCGCCCACCAGATGCCTGCGCAGGAGCCACTTCTCTGTCACCACCATAACTCACGGGTGGACCACGGCGCCTCCCAGTGGCCGAGGCAGGAACAGCCGTCCCCGAGTCCGACGGTGAAGTGGCGGTCCGGCGCCTCCTAGTGGCCGTGACAGGAACAGCAGGCCCCAAATCTGACGGAGACGTGACACTTCCTTTGTAGACATGTTTGCATATGTAGTTTATTGATTTCACAAAGTGACAAGATTCGATGTTGATGTGGGCCTTGAAAATTTTTGAGAGCAGAGGATTGTAAGGCACCACCCACTTGTTGTCAATTTCTATCTCTTGGGGTGATGATCCAACCCACATTTTGAGCTTTGCTGTGAAACCACCAACCCCTCATTTTCTTCTTCAGTAGATTGGATATCCTTCTTGTCCAGTTTATGTTTCTTCGACCAAGTTTCATGTGTAATTCTTTGAACACCTGCCATCAACCATGCAGGGAGAATTTTTGCTGAGATTCCCACAGGGACCATGGATCATGTTCTTTGTGATGGTGTCAAACAGCAACAGGTCATTCTCAGGGTCTGGCATTTCTGCACTGATGATATTGTCAATTTCAGTGGCCTGTATTTTTTGTTTCAACCAGATCAAGATATTGGCATCTTTGCCATTGTACTGAATACATCCAGCACTGTGTCTCACCAATAACATGTGCTTTTGTAAACCATTTTTGCAAGTTTTCTTTTGAAATCTCGTGCAATGATTTCATTGCGATGGACAGTTTTCTGGCCTGGTAACAGGTGCTCTCTGATTTCCTTTCAAGTAAAGGTAATGAAAAGATCTGGACGGCCAAACTTTCTTACCTAAGTCATTGCACCCTGCATGTATTCATGCATGTGTCGTGGGCTTCCAGTGAAAGTTGATGGAAGGATTACCATTTTACCCAAGTTGTTTGGAACGGCATCATTTGCCACAGCATCGCTAAGGTGAATGTATTCCTCGGCTCTGAGCTTCTTTTGATTTAGTTGGATACACAGAATATGTTCACTCTCAATTTTTGCATACATGTCAACGATGAATGGGTGGAAGAGATGTCTGTATTTGAGGATGTGATTTTCCTCACCAACTCTTGTCATGATCCTATAGGCATAGAAGTCCATGGCCGACACTTTTTTCCCTGAAGGGTTTCCTGTTGCAGGACTTGTCTGAGGTATTTCAAAGTGATAGCCATCCTTTCCCTGCTAAAAGATAATTGGATATTGCAGTGCATCATAGGATCTGTGAGTTTCTGCCACCCATTGCAAACCATTGTTCTTTTTCTGAAGCACAATGTCATGGCTGCGAAATTCATTACCCACAATCATTATAGTTAACTCATCAAATGTGGGGGCATTGAAACACCGCTGATGCTCACCTTATGGTGTTTTGTCTGCTCTAATTACTTCTCTCTGCTGAGATGTTTCAGTGGACCTTGAGGGTATGTGCACACACTGCGGATTCTGCTGCGTTTCCGCAGCGTTTTTGGCTCTGCAGAAACGCTGCAGATTCTGCTGCGTTGTACAGTACCTTTATTTCCTATGGAAATAAAAAAAAGCTGTGCACATGCTGCGGATTTTTCCGCGCGGTTTTGCTGCGGTTTACAATCCGCAGCATGTCAATTGTTTGGTGCAGAAACGCTGCGGTTTTACACCTCATCCATTATGAGGTGTAAAACCGCAGGCCAAAACCGCGGAAAAAACGCAGATAATCCGCAGATAAACCGCAGAAAAACCGCAGCACTTTGTCCTGCGGAATTCCTGCGGTTTTCTCTACAAAATCCGCAGAGACTAAAAACTACGTGTGCACATAGCCTAAGTCTTGGCTCCCTTTCTTCTTTCTGTAAGTCTTGCTCATTGAGGCGTAATATAGCTTTTCTCTTAGAGAAAGCAGATTTCAACCTTGTGGGAGTGTAATACCATTTAGTTTAAAATTGTAAAGAAGGACTAATTTAGAGTGGCATTAGTTGAAGCTAGTGTTGAGCATTCCGATACCGCAAGTATCGGGTATCGGCCGATACTTGCTGTATCGGAATTCCGATACCGACTTCCGATATTTTTTCAATATCGGAATTCGGCATCGGAATCGGAAGTTCAAAGTTGATTGACAGACTGACGTCATCATGATGTGCGGTGTGTGCGCATCATGATGCGCCGTCATTTCGGGCCTTCTGGGGGTCTCTGCCGGCCTGCCGGGGGGCTGTGTGGACTGCCCGGGGTCTGTACCGGCCTGCCGGGGGGCTGTGCCGGCCTGCCGGTGGTCTGTGCACCCTGTGGGGGTCTGTACCGGCCTGCCGGAGGGCTGTGCCGGCCTGCCGGTGGTCTGTGCACCCTGTGGGGGTCTGTACCGGCCTGCCGGGGGGCTGTGCCGGCCTGCCGGGGGGCTGTGCACCCTGTGGGGGTCTGTACCGGCCTGCCGGGGGGCTGTGCCGGCCTGCCGGGGGGCTGTGCTGATGTCCGGGGGTCTGTGCAAGCATCGTCCGATGGGACTACAAGTCCCATCGGGCGATGCCTGCTACCATGACAGTGATTGACACATTAGCCAATGATGGGACAGTAGTAGTCCCATCATCCGGCTAATGTGTTAAATGTTAAAAAAAAAAAAAAAAAAAAAAAAATACTACATACATACTACATGCATGCTACATACATACTACATGCTACATACATACTACATATATACTACATACATGCTACATACATACTACATGCATGCTACATACATACTACATGCATGCTACATACATGCTACATGCTACATACATACCACATACATACTACATACATACTACATATATACTACATGCATGCTACATACATACTACATGCTACATACATACCACATACATACTACATACTACATACATACTACATAGATACTACATACATACTACATGCATGCTACATACATACTACATGCATGCTACATACATACTACATGCTACATACATACTACATATATACTACATACATGCTACATACATACTACATGCATGCTACATACATACTACATGCATGCTACATACATGCTACATACATACTACATGCTACATACATACCACATACATACTACATACATACTACATATATACTACATGCATGCTACATACATACTACATGCTACATACATACCACATACATACTACATACATGCTACATACTACATACATACTACATACATACTACATACATACTACATGCATGCTACATACATACTACATGCATGCTACATACATACTACATGCTACATACATACTACATATATACTACATACATACTACATACATGCTACATACATACTACATGCATGCTACATACATACTACATGCATGCTACATACATGCTACATACATACTACATGCTACATACATACCACATACATACTACATACATACCACATACATAGTACATGCATGCTACATACATACTACATGCATGCTACATACATACTACATACTACATACATACTACATACATACTACATGCATGCTACATACATACTACATGCATGCTACATACATACTACATGCTACATACATACCACATACATACTACATGCTACATACATACCACATACATACTACATACATACTACATACATACTACATACATACTACATATATACTACATGCATGCTACATACATACCACATACATACTACATACATGCTACATACATACTACATATATACTACATGCATGCTACATACATACTACATATATACTACATGCATGCTACATACATACTACATATATACTACATGCATGCTACATACATACTGCATGCTACATGCATGCTACATACATACTACATACATACTACATGCTACATACATACCACATATATACTACATACATACTACATACAATACATTCATACAATACATACATAGACATACAGTACATATAACATAGAGTAACATACTTACCAATACTTGTCACATTGTTCCCCGAAGCCATTGTCTTTTCCGGAATAAATATTAACATAACAAACCACAAAAATACTCACCCACGATCCGAAGCAGTCCACGAGTGTGTCCCACGACGATCTTGGGTAGAGAACTGCAGCATCAGATGATGCTGCCGTTCTCTACGGGCTGCAGGAATCCAATGACGGAAGGTAGGTATCCTTCCGCACTGTATTCCTCCGCCACTTAAAAAAAAAAAAAGTCCCTAGTCTCACTTTATGCCATTGCTGTGTGGGAATTCACACAGCAATGGCATAAAGTGAGACTAGGGACTTTTTTTTTTTTTAAGTGGTGGAGGAATACAGTGCGGAAGGATACCTACCTTCCGTCATTGGATTCCTGCAGCCCGTAGAGAACGGCAGCATCATCTGATGCTGCAGTTCTCTACCCAAGATCGTCGTGGGACACACTCGTGGACTGCTTCGGATCGTGGGTGAGTATTTTTGTGGTTTGTTATGTTAATATTTATTCCGGAAAAGACAATGGCTTCGGGGAACAATGTGACAAGTATTGGTAAGTATGTTACTCTATGTTATATGTACTGTATGTCTATGTATGTATTGTATGAATGTATTGTATGTAGTATGTATGTAGTATATATGTGGTATGTATGTAGCATGTAGTATGTATGTAGTATGTATGTAGCATGCATGTAGCATGCAGTATGTATGTAGCATGCATGTAGTATATATGTAGTATGTATGTAGCATGCATGTAGTATATATGTAGTATGTATGTAGCATGCATGTAGTATATATGTAGTATGTATGTAGCATGCAAGTAGTATATATGTAGTATGTATGTAGCATGCATGTAGTATGTATGTAGTATATATGTGGTATGTATGTAGCATGTAGTATGTATGTAGCATGCATGTAGTATATATGTAGTATGTATGTAGTATATATGTAGTATGTATGTTGCATGTAGTATTTATGTAGTATGAATGTAGCATGTATGTAGTATGAATGTAGCATGTATGTAGTATGCATGTTGTATGTATGTAGCATGTAATTTTTTTTTTTTTTTTTTTACATTTAACACATTAGCCGGATGATGGGACTACTACTGTCCCATCATTGGCTAATGTGTCAATCACTGTCATGGTAGCAGGCATCGCCCGATGGGACTTGTAGTCCCATCGGACGATGCCTGCACAGACCCCCGAAGCCTGCACAGACCACCGGCAGGCCGGCACAGCCCCCCGGCAGGCCGGCACAGCCCCCCGGAGCCTGCACAGCCACCCGGCAGGCCGGCACAGCCCCCCGGCAGGCCGGCACAGCCCCCCGGAGCCTGCACAGCCCCCCGGCAGGCCGGCACAGCCCACCGGAGCCTGCACAGACCACCGGCAGGCCGGCACAGCCCCCCGGCAGGCCGGCACAGACCACCGGAGCCTGCACAGACCCCCTGGCAGGCCGGCACAGCCCCCCGAAAGGCCCGTACAGACCCCAGAGAGGCTGTACAAGGGCAGGAAAGGGTTTTTCTTATTCCGATACCGGAAGTCCCATAGACTTGAATGGGACTTCCGGTATCGGAATCGGCGATACCGATACTTTTTTTAAAGATCGGCCGATACCATCCGATACGATACTTTGAAGTATCGGACGGTATCGCTCAACTCTAGTTGAAGCTGTATAAATAAGTTTAAAGCAAACAACACATTGTCAAGTTTGCACTGCTACACTGATTAAAATGATACCTGGGTTGGAGAAATCCATCTTGTGTTTCTTTTTTTAATCTGCGTTTGAATTTTTAAGTTTATAAGATGCTTCATTCCAGACAAAGAAAAGTTCCTGATTCTGGACTCCCCCTGCAGTCTGTGTCAGAAGGTGGTCTGTGTCAGCATGGTAATAAATTGTGTTATTTCCAGCTTTACAGAAGGACTATAACACCATGGAAATTATAAGAAAAATAGGCCTCAGTTACCACAACTGTCTACAAGGAAAATTGTTGCTCATAGCACCCAATCACAGCTCAACTTTCATCTTTTAAACAGCTCTGATGAAATGAAAAATGCTTAGTGATTGCTTGCTATGGACAGCACAGACAGTGTAACCTGTTGTGGTCAAGAAGGTGTGCCTATGAAATATATATATTAGATATTATATGTATATATTCTGTATATATATATATATATATAAAATAATAATAATAATACATTTTATTTCTGTAGCACCGACATATTTCGCAGCACTTTACATTTCAGAGGGGACTTGTACAGACGATAGACATTGCAGCATAAGAATTGTAGGGATTCGACTTGCTCAGGAGCAACAGGAGTTAATCAGGAGGCACGTTCCTTTAAAAGTTCATAGGGTTTATTGCTTCATAACCCATAAAGCAGCACATAACACAAGGAATAGCCTTAATCTCAGGCGAAAACAAGCATAAGTGTCCATTAATTCAGGATCAGTCCTGGAGCCTCAGCAAAACACAGGAGGCTTATCCCTCCTCACATACAGCCAATATACATAGGCCTCCTGGGGTCAGCAGCCTAAGCACGTGGTCTTCAGGAAGGTAGCACACCTTCCTCCACATAGTCCTGCCGGGACCTTCCACATGGCCCAATCAGATCCATTCGCTCTCTCTCTCATGTGATCTTTTCTGGTTACCTTATATGGTCCGTAGCCATGCCCACCGGGTCACATGGCTATGACCTCATCACAGGTCCTTCAAGCATTCACACACATATACTTTATTATGACACTCATAAACACACCCCTTGGGTGGGTTTGTAGGTAACTGGCCCGTCCATCTCCCTAGTTACCTGGAGACTTCTCCCTGACATTTTAAAGCAGCACCTCAGCAGTATCACTGCTGATCAACACATAAGTCTCCATCTCAAAGCCACCCCCTTTGAGATACATAACGGCCATTCCATATTCTGCCATTCATCCTTTCTCCTGGGACATCCACACAGCGCCCCCTAGCGGACACAGTGGTTACTACACCACATACCTCCTCCCTCTGTTCAAACTTGTGGGGTTGAACACACAACATTACACCAGGGTCTCGCGACCGGGCACTCACTACGCCTTGCCCCACAGGTCGAGAGAACCGTCTCCATCTGTCATACGGCCTCGTTCCTACGTTAGACCTCCCCCACCTCCAGCCGTCAGAATATCGGTCATTGGCTTTGACGGTCTGTCTGCATCGTCAGACACTGGTTAGTCACCATCCTTTCTCTAGCTAAGCGTCTTGTAAGAAATGGTACCCCACTACATCTAAGTTTACTCTTCAGTGCATTAACCTCACAGTTCTTTGCCTCTGCTGTCTCTGTAGCAACCTCCAGTTCACACTGTAATCTACGGTGCAACGTATTGGCACGTTGAGCCTCTGTCTCTGCTTCTTCTTCCTGGCGTTTCAACTGTTTCAGACGCACATCATTTCCCTCCGCAAGGCCTTTGTACTGCTCATAATAATGCCTTTCATCATCCATTTGCCTTAGCACAACCTTCAGTTTCTTCTCTGTACGACGTACTTGTTTGCTAGCAGATTGTCGCACTTTAATTTCTGCATCAAGCTTTTCCTCCAGTAGTGCAACCTTTGCTTCTAAGTCCTTATTCTGGCAAACTAATTGATGACGGGCATTCTCATTCTTCTGAGCCTTACTACGTTCTGCATTCAGATCAGTATCCATCTGGTCAACCTGAAGTGTGGCCTTTCTCAGCCTGTCATTGGCTAATTCAACGTTGCCGTGTTCTTCCTCCACTTCTTCTTCAAGCTGAACAATGCGAGACTCTAACCGCCTCTTTTCTTCCAAAGCCAGAGCACCTTCACCTCTGTTGTTGGCAATCACATCAGCCAGTTCATCTTTTTCCTGCTGTGCTTGTCTTTTAGCAAACTCTGTAGCAGCAAGATCCATCTGCAAACAAATCACCTCTGCTTCCATACTTTTCAGTTTCTTTTTGTCTTCACACTGTTCCTCATTCAGACCTGGCCGCTGTAAGTCTTCGTCCCACTTCTTCTCCCGCAGAAGACCTCTTACAGTTTCTGTTAGTACACCTACCTCTTCCCTGAGGGACTTATTCAGACCTTGCCACGATGCCAGGTGACCTTTGAGCTAGAAGACTTCTTTCTCAAGCCCTTCCACCCTGTGCTCGGCCATTTGTCTCAGGATTCTTTCTCGTTTGAGATGTTCTTCCACTGTCTCCTTTATTAACTGTATCTCATGATTTTGTTCTCTTTTGGCCAGCGCATGTCGCACCACTACCTCTTTAATTATATTGTCAAGGGGTCCCACTGGGTCAGTCCCGTCAGTCTCATCTCCCAGCCCACCATCCGTCATGTCACGAGACGTCAGGTCCGTAAGTTGGGAAGATGTACCTTTTCTTCTGGTCGATTCTACCTCTTACCTGTCCACTTTAGGAGGCGTCACCGTCTCAGTGTCTGCTGGCACCACAGTCGAAACGTCTTCATGGTCCGACCATACGTCATCAAACACGACAAAGTCTCGGCCCTTCTCAAAGGTATGCACTAAGTTTGGTGGCATAGTACCACCTTGACACTTCCCCTTTGTCATCTCAATCATAACTCTGTCCACCGTATAATTCACAATGACCCAATGGTCGCAGCGAACCCTGACGTTTTTCTCGGTCAGAGATAAAACAAGAGGAGTTCCTGTCAGAGTCACCTGACTCTTTGAATCCAGCCTACCAGAGATTCCTTCCCAGTGCAGCATCACGGTACACAGCTGTGGCTCGTCATTATCCGGAAAATACATTCCGCACTCCTCAAAACTCATACACACACTGCGGTTCCCCAGACATACCCACTGAGGCAACCAGTGCTGCCATTTTCTGAACCACCCCAATTTGGGTCGCCGCCCCCTCCTGGGACTCCACCCCATTTGGGGTTACCATGCCAATTTGGGTCACCGCCCCCCTCTGGGATGCCACTTCTTTTTGGGTTACCATCCCAATTTGGGTCACCGCCCCCTTCTGGGACTCCATCCCCTTTTGGGCTACCACCCTGATTTGGGTCACCTCCCCCTTCTGGGACTCCACCCCTTTCTGGGCCACCACCCCGATTTGGGCCACCGTCCCCTTTCGGGATTTCCCCATGTCCGTTCTGCAGAACTTCTTATGCCACAGTTCACACAGTACAGTTTATGTCTTTTTGGGCTTGTACTGGCCCTTTAAGCACAACACCACACCAGTTCCTTCTGGCACTGCCACAGCTCCTGCTGTCACAAATGACCAACACCACCGGCTGCTGTTCACACACAGCGGCTGGTGTCCTCTTCGTAACCCCGCCGAGTTACAGGAAGCCACTTGTCCCCTTCGTAACCCCGCCGAGTTACCAGAAGCCGCTTGTCCACTTCGTGACCCCACTGAGCCACAGCAAGCTGCCTTGCAAAAAAACCTTTGTGACCCCTCTGAACCACAGCAATCACCTTCAGGTTTTGCAGAGGAAAAGAGGAAAAAGAAAAAAAACACATGCACAAAACTCACGTGTCCTGTCTGTGTGCTATTCAGGACGTACCGTCTCCGCCTGAGACCGTCCAACACACAGGGCGCACTGGGTGCTATTCAGAGAGCTGACTGTTGTGAGTTCATTTTCCCCTTCACTACTGGGGCCCGAGGAACTCCCTCTTCTGGTGAAGAAAAGTAGTGAGCCTGATTGTCAAACACCTGGGGCTGATGATGATGACTGGCTGAGTGGAGTTAATGACTGGATATAAGGCTGCCGACGCCCTTCTGGCCTGCGGGTGATTTCTCTGTGGACTTCTAGGAAACCAGTCTGATTCCTGCTCATCTAAAGCTAAGATTTCTGCTTTGCCTTTTTGCATTAGTGTTTTGTTTTCCTTGCTTTTCTGGATTCTGCCATTCCCTGCTGGGGTGAGCTGAATCTCCTTTTGCCTGTTGCTCTGTCTTCAGAATATTCCTGAGTACTGACATAGCTTTTTTTAAGCCTAGCGTCTTCAGGGCCTTTTTACTGTCAGTTTGTTGGCTCTTATTTTCATAGGGTTTTTCACGGATTGCAGACAGCAGCCTTCCTGTCCTTTCCTATCTAAGCTAGCGTGGGCCCCATCTTTGCTCAGTCTATCTTTCTGTCTGTGTTTTGTTCTTTCTTCTTGCTTCACCGTCATTATATGTGGGGGGCTGCCTTTTGCTTTGGGGTCTGCTCTGGGGCAGTTTAGATTTCCCTTTCTGTCTTTAGGCTATGTAGTCCTCCGGCTGTGATCGAGGGGCCTAGGGCATCGTAGGAGCCCCCCCCAAAGCTACTGCTAGTTGTGTTGATAGGTTCAGGGGTCTGCAATCCGATAGCTGCCAACTTCTCTGGTTTTCTGGACTTAGCTAGCATTTCTTTTTTTGCCTCCTACGGTGACTCAATCATAACAGCTGACCCTCCTCCCAGGGTCTCCCAACACACCAGCCTCACCATGTCCAGGGGCTCGGCGGGTGCTCTTCAGGACATCCGTCTCCTCCTGAGACTGCCCAACACTCACGCCTCACCAGGTCCAAGGTCATAACATGTGCTCCAGGGATCCGACTCTTCTCCTAGAACCTCCTAACACTGACCCTCCAGGACCTTGCTCAGTGAACCCTCCAGGTATACAGTCTTTCCCACTGACCCAGGTCAGTACACCACAGACAGTACTCCTGTCTGTTACCTGTTGGTGTCAGCCACACAGGTTCTCGGGTACCACTCATCCACAGAGGCACCCAATAGCAATACAGTCACTTTCTCTGACCTCGGTCAGTATTACTCACGGTTTTCCAGACCGTCTGCTCTCCTGGCACAGAGCTGCCAGTACGGCAAAATGTGCTTCTTGGAACCGCTGCCCGCATTCTCCACCAATTGTAGGGATTCAACTCGCTCAGGAGCAATGGGAGTTAATCATGAGGCACGTTCCTTTAAAAGTTCATAGGGTTTATTGCTTCATAACTCATAAAGCAGCACATAACACAAGGAACAGCCTTAAGCTCAGGCGAAAGCAAGCATAAGTGTCCATTATTTCAGGCTCAGTCCTGGAGCCTCAGCAAAACACAGGAGACTTATCCCTCCTCACGTACAGCCAATATACATAGGCCTCCCGGGGTCAGCAGCCTCAGCACGTGATCTTCAGGAAGGTAGCACACCTTCCTCCATATAGGCCTGCCGGGACCTTCCACATGGCCCAATCAGATCCATGCGCTCTTTCATGTGATCTACTCTGGTTACCTTATATGGTCCATAGCCACGCCCACCGGGTCACATGGCTATGACCTCATCACAGGTCCTTCAAGCATTCACACACATATACTTTATTATGACACTCATAAACACACCCCTTGGGTGGGTTTGTAGGTAACTGGCCCGCCCATCTCCCTAGTTACCTGGAGACTTCTCCCTGACATTTTAAAGCAGCACCTCAGCAGTATCACTGCTGATCAACACATAAGTCTCCATCTCAAAGCCACCCCCTTTGAGATACATAACGGCCATTCCGTATTCTGCCATTCATCCTTTCTCCTGGGACATCCACACAGCGCCCCCTAGGGGACACAGTGGTTACTACACCACACTATATATATATATATATATATATATAATTAGATTACATATTTATTATATATACAGTATATTAGATATTTATTATTCAGGGCTTTGCGTGTGGAGTGAGTGTAGCTATGCAGAGTGGACGGGGTTATGTGGAGTGGGCATGGCTTGATACATACACACACATACATACACTCATCTTTATATATATAGATAAGCTGAAAATGACATTACTGAAACATGTAGTTCTGCCCCTAAGTTTTGCAATTAATCAGTTGGATTTTTTCTTTTGTTGTTATGAAAAATGCATCTTCCAAACTGAAAGGCTGAACAATGAAACTTTTGTTGACATTGTTCCAGATTTCCACTTTCAGCAGAATCATGCGCACTCAAACATTGGGAAAGAATGAACTGTTTAATGCAGGACATATAGCAACCATAATATGCATCATCACAACATGGAGGATTACAGCAAGTAGGGAACAACTAATACAAACAAGAAAGAGATGTCATAAAATACAGTATTGACAAACTCTAATAATTATTTTCAAATAATTTTTATTGAACTTTTGATTATTAATAATAGAAAAGGAGGGGAAGGGATAGGGAGGTAGGAAAGGGGAATTTTTTTTTATTAAAAATTAGAGAACCCATTAACATGGATTAATTGTAGCCAAAATTGTGTAAGTGTAAAATACAAAATATAAGAAGTACATAGAAATCACTTACAATTATATAATAATAACACAGTACACAATTAAATTAAAATAATATAGTCTATCTAACTATACAAAGTCAAACTAAGACTAACTAATAAGTTACCAGACCCAGAACAATGCAAAAATAAGAAAGACATTCCTGATTCAAAGCCCCATGTATTTAGCGTTCCATTTGTCCCATTTTTTATTGCATTTACTCAGCAAATCATTGTTAATAGCAAATCTATATTCCAGCTGACTATGTTGTCGGAGGGCATCCAAAATAATAGAAAAATTAAGGACGTCCTCCCTTTTCCACCAGGAAGCCAAAAGGTTTTTAATAACTAAAAAAATATGAATTATGACGTTCTTAAATGTCAAATCCATATCTTCTAGATCAAGAGAGAACAAAGCCATGTGAGGAGTGATGGTAATCTTATGACTTGTTAAGGCGTTGATGTGCAAAGTTGTTTCTCTCCATATACTCTTTAATTTTTGACAGCTCCAAAAAATGTGAAGCATATTGCCAGGGAAGCCACAATTTAGATGAAGAAATTGAGGGTAAACTGATTAAATTTGCTGATGACACAAAGCTAGGAGGGATAGCTAATACTAGAGAAGAGAGAGAAAGGATTCAAAAAGATTTAAATAAACTGGAGAAGTGGGCAGCAACTAACAGAATGGTTTTTAACAGGGAGAAATGCAAAGTACTACATCTGGGCAATAAAAACGAAAAAAGCATATATAGAATGGGAGGAATAGGGCTAAGTGACAGCACATGTGAAAAAGACTTGGGTATACTAATAGATCACAGACTGAATATGAGTCAACAGTGTGATGCAGCAGCAAAAAAGGCAAATGCAATTCTAGGATGTATTAACAGAAGCATACAGTCTAGATCACGTGAAGTCATTATTTCCCTCTACTCCTCTTTGGTCAGACCTCATCTGGAATATTGTGTCCAGTTTTGGGCACCACATTTTAAAAAAGACATCAACAAACTGGAGCAAGTTCAGAAAAGAGCGACCAGAATGGTGACCGGTCTGCAAACCCTGTCTTATGAGGAAAGGTTGCAGGAATTGGGAATGTTTAGTTTGCAAAAGAGAAGACTGAGAGGAGACTTAATAGCTGTCTACAAATATCTAAAGGGCTGTCACATTGTAGAAGGATCAACTTTATTCTCATTTTCACAAGGAAAGACTAGAAGCAATGGGATGAAACTGAATGGGAGGAGACACAGATTAGATATTAGAAAAAACTTTTTGACTTTTTGACAGTTAGAGTGATCAATGAGTGGAACAGGCTGCCACGAGAAGTGGTGAGTTCTCCTTCAATGGAAGTCTTCAAACAGAGGCTGGACAGACATCTGACTGGGATGATTTAGCGAATCCTGCTTTGAGCAGGGGGTTGGACCAGATGGCCCAGGAGGTCCCTTCCAACTCTACGGTTCTATGATTCTATGAACCCCTCCAGCACAGAGGGGAGCTATCTGGGCTAACATGAGCAAGGCGTGTTGGGACATAGTACCATCTCAACAAAACCTTAACATAAGATTCCTGTAAAGACATAGCAATTGTGGAGTTATAGGTGTTTTTAATAGCTTGTTCCCAATTTTCAATTGGGAAAGACGAGTTGAAGTCAGTTTCCCACCAAATAATATAAGCATTTTTAAGCAAGTTGGTGTCTTTGTTAAAAAAATTATAGATGTTTCTAAGGCTCCAAATCGTTTTGTGAATAGGATTCCCAAATAATAAAGAGAAAACTTTTAGGTTGATATGTTTAGTTTTAAGTAAGAATTGAATCTTCTCTTTTAAAAAATAAAAGAATAAAATTCTGAAGAAGGCAATCCACATATCCTTTTAATATCGCTAAATGTCAGAAAGGTTGACCCATCATACAGTTGTGGCCAAAATTAATGACACCCCTGCAATTCTGTCAGATAATACTCAGTTTCTTCCTGAAGATGATTGCAAACACAAATTCTTTGTTATTATTATCTTCATTTAATTTGTCTTAAATGAAAAAACACAAAAAGAATTGTCCTAAAGCCAAATTGGATATAATTCCACACCAAACATAAAAAAGAGGGTGGACAAAAGTATTGGCACTGTTCGAAAAATCATGTGATGCTTTTCTAATTTGTGTAATTAACAGCACCTGTAACTTACATGTGGCACCTAACAGGTGTTGGCAATAACTAAATCACACTTGCAGCCAGTTGACATGGATTAAAGTTGACTCAACCTCTGTCCTGTGTCCTTGTGTGTACCACATTGAGCATGGAGAAAAGAAAGAAGACCAAAGAACTATCTGAGGACTTGAGAAACCAAATTGTGAGGAAGCATGAGCAATCTCAAGGCTACAAGTCCATCTCCAAAGACCTGAATGTTCCTGTGTCTACCGTGCGCAGTGTCATCAAGAAGTTTAAAGCCCATGGCACTGTGGCTAACCTCCCTAGATGTGTACGGAAAAGAAAAATTGACAAGAGATTTCAACGCAAGATTGTGCGGATGTTGGATAAAGAACCTCGACTAATATCCAAACAAGTTCAAGCTGCCCTGCAGTCCGAGGGTACAACAATGTCATCCCGTACTATCCGTCAGCGTCTGAATGAAAAGGGACTGTATGGTAGGAGACCCAGGAAGACTCCACTTCTTACCCCAAGACATAAAAAAGCCAGGCTGGAGTTTGCCAAAACTTACCTGAAAAAGCCTAAAACGTTTTGGAAGAATGTTCTCTGGTCAGATGAGACAAAAGTAGAGCTTTTTGGGCAAAGGCATCAACATAGAGTTTACAGGAGAAAAAAAGAGGCATTCAATAAAAGAACACGGTCACTACAGTCAAACATGGCGGAGGTTCCCTGATGTTTTGGGGTTGCTTTGCTGCCTCTGGCACTGGACTGCTTGACCGTGTGCATGGCATTATGAAGTATGAAGACTACCAACAAATTTTGCAGCATAATGTAGGGCCCAGTGTGAGGAAGCTGGGTCTCCCTCAGAGGTCATGGGTCTTCCAGCAGGGCAATGACCCAAAACACACTTCAAAAAGCAATAGAAAATGGTTTGAGAGAAAGCACTGGAAACTTCTAAGGTGGCCAGCAATGAGTCCAGACCTGAATCCCATAGAACACCTTGGAGAGATCTAAAAATGGCAGTTTGGAGAAGGCACCCTTCAAATATCAGGGACCTGGAGCAGTTTACCAAAGAAGAATGGTCTAAAATTCCAGCAGAGCATTGTAAGAAACTCATTGATGGTTACCGGAAGCGGTTGGTCGCAGTTATTTTGGCGAAAGGTTGTGCAACCAAGTGTTAGGCTGAGGGTGCCAATACTTTTGTCTGGCCCATTTTTGGAGTTTTGTGTGAAATGATCAATGTTTTGCTTTTTGCTTCATTCTCTTTTGTGTTTTTTCATTTAAGACAAATTAAATGAAGATAATAATATGAAAGAATTTGTGTTTGCAATCATTTTCAGGAAGAAACTGAGTATTATCTGACAGAATTGCAGGGGTGTCAATACTTTTGGCCACAACTGTAGATGTTGCCCACATTTTTAATTTTAGCGTCTAACCAACATTTAGGTAAAGAGAAATGAAATATTGAGGCTAAGATTTGCAGTGAAAAATCCTTAATATGAGTCTCTCTGTCTTCCCCTCTAACAGGCCTTGTAAGGCTCAACCAGGCAGATATGCTAGACTGAAAAATTGGATGAGGGTGGTCTCTCAAAGAAGGAGTAAATAAGTACTTTAAAAGTAAATCTTGCAAAAATTTAGAGTTACTACAAAATAATTCAATATCCAGCCAAGCAGGAGTGGTAGTCCCCAGCCATACCTAACTGTGTTATGAGCCAAGCTTGGTGATAAGCTTAATGTTGGGGAGGCCCATGCCTCCATTCCTCCTATTCTTATGCAGAATGTCTATAGCAGCTCTAGCCTTTTTTCCTCCCCAAATAAAAATTTTAATTACATTTTGAATTTTCCCTATTAATGAAGAATGGATAGCCAATGTCAGTGAGAGATCAATGAGGTTAAATTTAACAAAATCCCGTAAGATCGTTTTAATGAGAGCATCTATATTTGTTGGAATTATTTTTTTGAAATTGTTGGTGATTATAATTCCCAAGTTTTCAATACCAGTCTCTTCCCAGATATAGTTCGTCAATTTTTTAAGTTTCTCAAGTGAGTCTTGGTCCATATTGAATTGAAGAATTTTGGATTTAGATGCGCTAACCTTAAAGTATGAGACCTTTAGAAACAAGTCCAATTCCAAAGATAATGCTTCTATCGATCAGATAGGGTCTGTAATAGAAAAAAATAAGTCATCTGAAAACAAACCTATTTTGTATTGCCGATGTTGGGTTTTAAAACCACTAATAAGATTGTTATTCCGGATTTTTTCAGCTAAAGGCTCCATAGCTAAAACAAATAGCAGGGGTGATGAAAGGCACTCCTGCCTCGTGCCGTTGGTTATTGAAAATGTATTGGATAATTGGTTGTTAATAAATACCCTTGCATTTGAGTTAGAATACAGAGCAAAGACAGACGAAATAAAGCTATCATTAAATCCAAACTCAAATAAAGTCATTCTAAGATAGGCCCAGTTCAATCTATCAAATGCTTTTTCCGCATCAATGGTTACAAAAACCGATGGTATGTTGGAAGTTCTAATCATGTTTAAAATGTTTAAAATTCTACGAGTACCGTCTGGTGCTTGTCGTCCGGCTATAAATCCAATTTGGTCATTATTGACCAGATAGGGAACCACTCTCTTGAGACGATCCGCAAGAACCTTTGAGTATATCTTTACATCTCCATTAATGAGAGAGATAGGCCTATAGTTTTTTACTAGTTCTGGGTCCCCTTTACCTTTTGGAATTAAAATGATAGACGCCTCCAACATTTCTCTAGGGAATTGTCCTTGAGTCGAGGCTAGATCAAAGACTTTTTTTAAATATGGGGAAAGAATATTCTCAAAGGATTTAAAATAGTCATTCGAAAACCCATCGGGTCCAGGTGCTTTATGAGATTTTAGGTTTCTAATGGTGTTACAAATCTCCAAATCCGAAAAAGGTTTATTTATATAGTCCAAGTCTGAGGAGCTTATTTTGGGAAGTTTCAGATTTGTAAAAAAATATTTTAAATCTTCTTCATTAGGGATGTGAGTCGAAGAGTCATGGTTTAAATTATAAAGTACTGAAAAAAAATCTGCAAATACATTAGAGATATCCAAAGGATGGGATTTAACTTCTCCTGATGCTAGTTTAATTCTAGAAACCCTTCTATTGATGCGATCCTGCTTCATCTTAGACATCATAAACCGAGTAGGTTTATTGACAAACTGTAATAATTATCACTGTTTTCAATGCTGTCTTAACAACATAGTCCCCATAGCATAAGCCTGAAGCTGTTATATACTCAAACACTTCTCAACATCTAATTGTCTGTCCATTAACAACTGCTAGTGCTCAGGCCCATCCCTTTCATCAGCATAGAATGTCTCGATCTTGTGCAAAAATATCCATAATCATGTCCCTTGTTGGGCATGACCATAAGTCCAGAAATTCTTGTTTTTGTCTTTGCAATTTTTGAGGAACTGCAATTAATGAAATACAGCAAATCTGGCACTTCAATATTTTTTTCGACGTTCAACATGTTTTAAATAATTGTATATTTTGAGAGACCAGATTTGTATTATACAGCAATATATCATTTGTCTAGTATTATTATTGTTATTATTAATAATAAGTATTATTTCATTTTTTATATTATTTTTACAATTTATTTATTTTTCTTAAAACTAAGAAAAATGTGTTGATTTAAATTTTAAATATTTTTAAAATTATTTTTTAAACACTTCTTATTTTTTACTTGATTTTTTAGTATCTCTAATGAACTAGTAAATGGTATCATTTGATCACTTCTAATACATACTGCAATACCACACTACTGCAGCTTATAGTGTAAATTACATGGCCTTTAAAGCCACTGTCACACATGGCGATCTTGCTAGTGAGAACTGGGTCGCCCTCCCAGGGCTGTGGGGTACTCGGTAACCGGGCCGGTCCTTCAGAGGGGAATGTCACAGCAGCGGTTACCGGGTCCGTGCCCTGGGCGCCCATGTAAAAGAGAATTGAGTGATGAAATAAAGATTATGAGTGATTCGTGACGCCACCTGCGGTGTTCGGCAAGGGAGGTGTTAAGCCGACACTGCAGACAGATCCTCTTGGACAGATGGTGGGGTGCAGCAGTGATGTTATAGCCCTCCACGGGCAGGGCTGTAGTCCCAGGGCAGAGTAGATGAAAAGGATAGGTGTTGAGGAAGAGGGTGCAGTGTCTGGCACAGAGATGTAGCAGTGCTGAATAAGTTGCAGGAAGAAGGCAAGGACACAACAAAGTGTAGTTTCTTTACCTTTACTTTGTAAGTGCAGTCCAGGGTCCAGATTACAGATGGCACAGGAGCTGATTAGCCTGGAAGCACCTTAGGTATCTCTCTATCAGATGGGTTGTGTAGTCTCCTCTTTAGCGCTTACTTGAGGTACATGCAGTACTGTGTTACACTGATGTTCCTCCTTCTTCTTCCCTTTTGGATCTACCTTGTATGGCAGACAGCTGTAGCCTTCTATCTCCTTTGGCTCACATGTCGCTGTTGTGCCTCCGAGTCTTAGATGGGAATAGAGCATTTACAGCTTCCTATTCCTCTGGTTTCTGTTGCAGGACCGTCAGTATCCATACAACCTTGGAGACCAAGCTCCAGATCATGCGCTCCAGCTGGAAATGAGCCTCAACTCTCTGCTCAATCCCCCAGCTCCTCTCTCCACGTCCACACACTTCGCCCTCCTCACAGAACTGACTCATTTCCCCTCCCGGCCCCCAGAGAGAAGCTCTTCCCTTTAGTATTGGTTCAGAGCTCCCTCTGCTGGCCTTGAGTGGGAACTGTGTTGTATGTAGAGATTAACTGTCAGAGAGACCCTTCATTGCTTCCAGGCATGACATCACACTCCCTAGGAGGAAGGTAATGCCACTGTGGCGACCATACTCCTTGGGGCACCGCAGATCGCTGCTGAGTCACAAGTTTTGTGACGCAACAGTGATCACACCAGCGAGATCGCTGTGTGTGACACTTACCAGCGACCGGCCCCCCTGTCGGGTATTGCTGATCATCCTGGAATGGCCAGGTCGCATCGCTGCGTGTGACAGGTGGGAGACCAGCAATCAGCGAGCAGGAGCTGGTAACTAAGGTAAATGTCGGGTCTCTAAGCGGCGCGCAGCGCTTAGAAACCCGATATGTACCTTAGTTACCAGCGCGCTGGTGCAGGGATCTGGTAGCCAAGGTACATATCGGGTTACTAAGTGCCACGCGCCGCTTAGAAACCCGATGTGTACCTTGGTTACCAGCTCCCTGCACCAGCGCGCTGGTAACTAAGGTACACAGTGGGTAACTAAGTGACGTGCGTCGCTTGTTACCCTCCTGTCGCTGGTGCTGATCGCTGGTGAAGCTGCCTGTTTGTCAGCTCACCAACGATCATGTAGTGACACACCAGCGATCCTGACAAGGTCATATCGTTGTCGGGATTGCTGGTGCGTCGCTATGTGTGACAGGTCCCTAACTGAGCTACAGAAAAGTACTAAGTAAACCGGATTTCTCATGCAAATTTTTCAGGGCATCCAACATGCCTTTAACAAAGTTTTCATGTCTTTATGTGGATCAGATGGTCAACCGCCACTAATTAGCATAAAATGGCTGTCCATATTCATTGTCCCATTTTTTATTATTAATCTGTGGCAATTCTGTAATATTAACCTCTCACATGTCATCTCTAGACAATTTTTCCAGTTTACATTTCTGTGTTGTTATTGTTCAGTTATTGTTCAGCATTTGGTCAGTATTTTACCTCAGTTTATGTAAATCAAAACCAGGAGTGGGTGATAAATACAGAAGTGGTGACGTGTTTCTATTATACTTTTCCTTTGATTGTTCCTCTCCTGGTTTTAGCTTACACATACTGAGGTAAAAAAACTCTCCAAATACTGATAGTGTGACCGTAACCGGTCTGTTCTCCAGGCTGTCTTCAGTTCTTTGTGTGTCGGTCTGGACCTATAAGCTCTTGAGGATTTCAGCTTTCAGCAAATATTTCTGCACTCAGACATTGTGGGAAAGTGAAGTGTTTTAATGGGGACATACATACAGCTTGCTGCCAGTCGCAACTAAGCACACTTTGATGCTGTCTGCATCATTATAGTCAATGGCTACTACAGTGCATACAGTAAGTCCAAATCCTCTTTTGTTGAGGTTCAAATGTAAGTCTCTATGGAGCAACTGAACATATATTAAAACGTGTTGTGAAGATAGCCTTACACAGCATTAGCTGATGTCTTCTGAACACAGTTTTCACTTACACAAGTCTGAAGTTGTTGAATACCCCAACACATATTTTTCAGCTGTTTAAAAATTCCTATTTTTTCTCCTTGTTTTAAATAAGTATAATTTAAATAAACTGTGTCCAAAAAGACCCACTACAGCTCTTCTAAGAAGTGTGAAGACTTTTATTATTATCGCTATTATTATTATTGACCTTTGGCTCGATCTTGAGCCATGGCGACTTGATGGTTGAAAGATCTGTAGGAAAATTGACCTTGTACAAGCCTTGACTGGTCCACCAGGATGTTTTACACTGTTATCTTGATTGCAACAAGACATCAGGTTGCTTGTCTTCTTCTTTGCCTTCTTCCTTCGATTCTTCCGACCGTGATGTCCTTCTCCAGTGATTGTGTAAGAAGAAGGACCGTACCGTGGGTACCTGTTCTGTGCCTGTTCCGGAACTGTCAGGGCTGTCTCCTCTGTTGTCCAGGGGAAAGCGTAAGGGACCGGACCAATCCTTGTATGCGGAAGTAGGGGGCGTAGATAAGGGGGTACAGCTGCAGCACATGCAGAAACAGGCAGATTTGGCGGGAACAGACAGTGCGCACCAGGGAGCAGTGAGCACTCCGGCCTTGGAGCATCCATGCAGCACAGGCCTGCGCCCAAGCACCACCACCTCCGCCTCCGCTGCTGGCAGATGTAGGGAGGAGGACCCCCACAGAGTGTCTGGGCCAGAACCAAGGGGACCGCCATCTGAGTTCCTAAGGAAACAGTAACCGGGGAACAGAGGAGGAGAGTGGACTGTTGAGAGTGACAGGACAGCAAGGGGAGGGGCGAGTATAAAAGGGGCAGGGAGCGCGCAGAGGAGGCAGTTGGTGATACGTCAGACCCGGAGCAGGAGACGGAGGAGGCATGAGAGAGTGGGAAGGACACTGATAGTTCAGAGAAGAGACCAGCAACAGAGGGTAGATACGCAGTGGCCCTCAGGAAAGAGGCACCGAGCTTACCGACAGGGGACTGTCTCTTCACCCCAATCCCGGGTTGCAATCTGCCCCCGGTCATCCTCGGCCGTTACCGCTGAGCTCGAGCCCTCCGCGGCCTGTCCGCGCCCTCTCACGGCTGCTGCCATTCCCCTTCAGCCCGCGGTTGCGGCCTACCCGCTGCCACCCGCGGACGTTGCCGGTTCACATCAGCCCGTGGTTGCGGCCTGTCTATCACCGTACACAGCCGCCTTCACCCCGCTGCAGTTGGCAGTTGGGGCCTGTTCCTCGTCAACAGAGACCCTCTGCACACAGCCCCAGGCTGTGCGCTGCCAGTAAACCGCCACTCTTGAGCACTGCGACACAACTCTGCTTGGGGACAGGAGTCCCATTGAACTCGCTAAAAAGCGCAACCCCGCTGTTACAACAGGGGGTTACTCCATCTCAGGACTCCATCAGGGCCTGTTGTGCCCCAACTCCTCCTGGCGCTGAGGCTCCCAAAGACTACTCCAAATCTTCAGCAGCTTGGCCCAGCGACTGCTACGCCAAGGCAGCCTCATCAAAGACGCCACAGCAGCCTCATCAAAGATGCCAAAGCAGCTTCATCAACAACGCAGCTTCCACAGAGGCGCTGAGGGACGTCAGGACGGATAAGTGACATTAATGAGTATAAGGACCTGTAGATGCCATACCATGGCCCCATAGTAACTGACCTCGACCAGATTAGTCGTGTTCTTTTCAAATAGTATTTGGTTGTACTGAGTCCCTGCGAGGACAATTGTTGTTACCCCTTTTTGGTTGCTTAGTATAGCCCTAGCAGCTTTAAATTATAAAAGGTTAGCTTTTCAAAATTCATCCAGTCTCGCATCTCATCACTGCATCCTGCGAACCTGCTGTTACCTACACAGAGACTGTGAGGAGAGACGTGCAGTGTGCCCGTCAGTCACCATGAAGCGAGGTGCCAGACGATCCGGACCTGTGAGTAACCGTGCACGTGCCACCCAAGAGAGACCAGGTGTGGGACCATTACTCGCGCCCTGTTTCCCCAGTGTATGTGAGGAGACTGCAGGCACGTAGGATGCAGTAACGGACCGTACACAGATCAAGGGTGATAGGAGTTTATTTTCCAACAGAAAACACGCAGGGAGAAAATGGAGGGATATTATTCTCTAATACAGCGAATGACTATTGGGGATAACTAAAAGGCATAAGAATAAGTAAAGCAGACAGTACAATGAAAAACTACTTATCCCTCAGGTGTCAGTCATGGTTAAACTCCTGACCATGACTGGAGCCGCTTAGGATGCATCGCAGTGGAGGTCTGACACAGTCCTGAGGAAGCTGATATAATATATCCTGACGATGGCGGTGTCCTCTCGTGGTCCTGACAATGGCGGCGACTAGTTGGGATCCTGATGCAGGACTTAGGTCCAGAAGATGAAGTGATGAAGAGGGAAACGTCTTTGACATCAGCGGTGAGTGTCCCAACACTTTGGAGACTTGCAGCACTGCCCAAACACAGTTTACAACGGGTAGCCAGGTTCGACTCGACACATGCCTAAGTCCAGTTCACAGACCTTGTCTCTCATGGTCAGTGCTGTCAGCGGGGACAGCTGTGGCAGAGTTGTCAGATGCGTCAGCGGTCTTAGTGAGGGTAGAGATGTCAGCGGGGACAGCGGTGTCTCAGTGGTACTCAGTCCGTAGTCTCCTGTCAAAGCGCTCTGCCGTCCCAGGCTCTGCTCTACTTTGCCCAGTCGCCCCTCAGCTGATTTTACCTCACAGGTCTCTTGTGCACTTGACCTTCCCAGCCAAACTGTTTGAATCCTTGCGCGCGAACCTTGTCTCAGCTTGGCCACGCCCCCTTCACTCGAGTACAGGGAGTGGTCTTGCGCTCTTTTCTTTTCCCCCTGCAACTTAGGTGACAGCCCTAATGGTTCTGAACCCATCACGGAGGAGACATGCCTAGCTAGTTTCTTCCCCTTACATGTACATCTGCCAGACCACGGTGAGCGCAGACAGCGTGGTGGCCCACACTCTCCTGGCTACATCAGTATATGGACTAGGGACAGTGGAAGGTACCGGAGACCGACCGCTACTGCCAGAAGACGTGTCCGCATTATCTTCAGGACCCCCAACCGGACAAGTACTATGCTGGCCGTTGTGGACATCATCTCCTTCTCCGTGATTCATCTCATCCTGGGGAACATCTGACAGGATAAGTGATCCAACAAGAACTTTGATACCCTATCTGCTGTTCTTTAACTCGGCCTAATGTTTATCCTTTGACCTGTTTATGCCCCTGTTAACCATTTGCCTACCTGCATGGAGAATTCCCTGTTAAGTAAAGTTATTAATTCTTGCTCTGCTTTCTGCATCCCGCAACCTGCTCACAGTTGCTCTCTTTGTATAATGTGCCCAAAGTAGGTAAGTGGTAGTTCGGTGATCCTTGCTTCGAGAGACATGTTTAGCTTGATTCATTCCAAAATTGCTCTGATTGTTCTTCTTGCCATTCATGGTATTGATAACATTGTTCTCCAGCACCACCTTTCAAAGGCATCAATTCTTCTTCTGTCTTGATTCTTTATTTATTGTATAAGTTTCACATCCATACAGTATATTGCTTTAGAAAAAAAAAAGATGTACAATACATGTCTACTGTTTAAAGCAAAATAATATAAGAAAGAGAATAAAAAACTGGAATAGAAAAACACAAACCGCATCCCAAGTACTAATGACTGCATGTCAAATGTTTAAATAAACAGAAACTGATGATGGTCTTCCTAAATATTTCATTTATAGAGTGGCTAAAGGGATTATTGGATGATTGAGTTTGGACAATAGTTTTTTAGTAAAAAGTGTCCCATATATAAAATTATACTGCTGCTTATGACACTACAGTACAAAAGTGGCAAGCTGTAACATGCAGGGTAGCATGTTCAGTGCTCCTGCACTACCCCCACAAGGAAAATAAATTTCATCATCTTGATTGATACCAATGAGCTTTGCATAATCTGAATACAACCATTGGGTCTTCAAACGGATACTCCTTGTAGTTGGTGACTTATTAGAGAAGGTCACACATGAAGGTCTTCTGTGAATTTGTTAAAATAAAATCAGCTACATAAGCATATATCTTTTCTGTTAATACCAGGAGTCCACTGACTCTTGTAGCCTCAGAGCCACTACCTGTCCCCATTCCTATGTCAACTATCCCCATTTTTGGGCACTGCCACTCTCCTTTTGTGGGCAGTTCTGACAATAGTAGAGGTGGTAGTGAGATCATGGCTGGACAGTATGCTTGACCTCATTGATTTGCTGCAAAGGGTTTATTTAGGTCAGCCTGACAATTTGGGTTTGAAAATGCAGAAAAAATGTTTAAAAGTTTACTTTACCAATAGTGGAATATACTAAACCAGATACAGAGAAGGCACATGCTGTCATTTCTCAGGCATCACATTATTTTTCTATGCTTCAGGGCACCTAGATATGATGCACTGAAGATAATTAACAACTGACATTACTTGTCACCGGCTATTTATCTCTTAAAACTTCAGCTTTTCCCTCCCACCATAAACAGTGTAATCATGTGGAAATGTTCTGTTTTTTTTCTAAAACAGTATAGACCTTGTAATTTACAAAATTGAATTTGCTGGATACTTGTGGTACACAATAACATCTTTAACAACTATTGTATGCAGAACTTTATATTCTTTCATAAAAACATTTACATTAATTGCTTTGAACATTTTTAATTTTTTTTTGCAAATGAATTTTCTTTATTGTAACACAAATTAAATGATTTAATCTACCAGACTTTAATATAACATTGAGGTCATCAAATCTTTACAATCCAACTATTGTGATTTTTCATAATGAATAGGATGCAAAATCAAGAAAATAATTCTGCTGAAGGATCCTTTGTATTTCATTAAAAGTACTGAGTGCAAATGCCAACAAACGAGACATTGTACAAACAATAGAATAGGAACAATATATAGTTTTCTCCCTCTAAGTCAGGGATCTCAAACATGCGGCCCCTGAGGCTGCTTCATTTGGCCCGTAGGCATAGTTAGACCTCTAGACGATCCCTGCCCGGTTCAGGTACAAGGGATAAATACCATCACACCATAGCCTGACCACATATTACCGCCACATAGTGACTGAATTATGCTACATACAAGGGACAAATGCCACGACAAAATGACAAGACCACATAGTGACCGAATTATGCCACATACAAGGAACAGACCATGACCAGACCACATATCACCACATAGATACAGATTATAAATGCAGTCACACTATGACCAGACCACATATTACTACCACATAGTGACCAAATAATACCACTTACAGAGAGAAATACTACCACTCCATGGCCAGACCACATATTACCACCACATAGTGAATGAATAGTACAATACTTATCATTATTATAATCATTTATTATTATTGCGTCACTTATTCCATGACGCTTTACATGTGAAAAAGGGTTTACATAATAAAGGTAGAGTAACCTTAAACAATTCAAGTGACCAACTGGTACAGGAGGGGAGAGGATCCTGCATGTGAGGGCTCACAATCTAAAAAGGAAGGGTTTGGGATACATTAGGTGAGGGTTACTGCAGGTTGTCGGATGTCGGAAGATACGTAGGTCTTCAGGTTCCTTTTGAAGGTTTCCATGGTAGGCGAGAGTCTGATATGTTGGGATAAAGAGTTTCAGAGTAGGGGGGATGCACTGGAGAAATCTTGTATGCAATTGAGGGAAGAGGCGATAAGAGGGAAGTGCAGAAAGAGATCTTGTGAGGATCAGAGTTTGTGTGCAGGTAAGTATCTGGAGACTATGTCACTGATCTTTGAGGGGACAGGTTGTGGGTGGCTTTGTATGCCATGGTTAGGGTTTTGAACTGGTGTATCTGGGTAATGGGAAGCCAGTGAAGGGATTGACAGAGGGGAGAGACTGGGGAATAGGGAGAAGATAGGTGGATTAGTCGGGCAGCAGAGTTTAGGATTAGAGAAGGGCGACATCTGGATGTTTGGGTTCGGTCGAACTGTTACAAACAGTTAGAGTTCAGGTGACAGAACAGCGGACCTGAACCCAGACCCAATTCAATTGAATGGGGGGCCCAAACAACCAGTGTTTGCTGCGTTGTAATGTGACTGACAGCGTGGCAAACACTGCTTCTGATTGGAGGGAAATCATCCCCGCCAGTCAGAGAGCAGCGGTTCCTATGCTGTCAAATGACAGTGTGAACCTGCAGCTGTGTTCAGCGGTTAAAAGTTTACCTCCTGTCACTGGTGTCAGCTGATGGGATTACTGATCCCATAATCCGACACCTGCTACCGCTAATTACAGTGAGAGCAGGAGTGGAAGAAGGGAGTGTTCATTAGCTGCTCCTGCGCTGTAAATAAATACCGTATATACTCATGAATAAGCCGAGATTTTCAGCCCATTTTTGGGGGCTGAAAGTCCCCCTCTCGGCTTGTACACAAGTCATATACCGGGGGGTCGGCGGGGGAGGGGGATCGGGGGTGTCAGAGATCATACTCACCCCCTCCTGACTCTTCTCTGCAGCCCCCCTCCTTGATCCATGTTCTCAGCGCCCCTGCTCTTCCTGCTTCAGCAGTCACGTGGTACCGCTCATTAAACTCAGGAATATGCACATATTTATGACTTTAATGAGTGGTACCACATCACCGCTGAAGCAGGAAGAGCACAGAGCAGCAGCACTGAGAACATGGAACAAGCAGGGGCTGCGCTGCAGAGACGAGCACCAGGAGGGGGTGAGTATGAACAGGGGAAGCCATATTCACCTGTCCACGTTCCAGAGCCGGCAACGCTGATGAGTGGTGGGCAGCAGGAGGTAAGTATACAGGTTTTTTTTCGCAAAGGAGGCAGCAGCAGCAGCAACATGATGAGGCCACTCACTGTCCTCATTATCTGGGGCCACACACTGTGCAGCAAAACTGGGGCCACTCACTGTGCAGCATTATTTGGGGCCATTCACTGTGCAGCATTATCTGGGGCCACTCACTGTGCAGCATTATCTGTGGCCACACACTGTGCAGCATTATCTGGGGCCACTCACTGTGCAGCATTATATGGGGCCACACACTATGCAGCATTATCTGGGGCCACTCACTGTGCAGAATTATCTGGGGCCACTCACTGTGCAGTATTATTTGGGGCCACTCACTGTGCAGCATTATCTAGGGCCACACAATGTGCAGAATTATCTGGGGCCACTCACTGTGCAGCATTATCTGGGGCCACTCACTGTGCAGCATTATCTGTGGCCACACACTGTGCAGCATTATCTGGGGCCACTCACTGTGCAGCATTATCTGGGGCCACACACTATGCAGCATTATCTGGGGCCACTCACTGTGCAGCATTATCTGGGACCACACACTATGCAGCATTATCTGGGGCCACTCACTGTGCAGAATTATCAGGGGCCACTCACTGTGCAGCATTATTTGGGGCCACTCACTGTGCAGCATTATCTAGGGCCACACAATGTGCAGCATTATCTGGGGCCACTCACTGTGCAGCATTATCTGGGGCCACTCACTGTGCAGCATTATCTGGGGCCACTCACTGTGCAGAATTATCTGGGGCAACACACTGTGCAGAAAAACTGGGGCCACTCACTGTGCAGCATTATCTGGGGCCACTCACTGTGCAACATTATCTGGGGCCACTCACTGTGCAGCAAACCTGGGGCCACTCACTATGCAGCATTATCTGGGGCCACTCAGCTGTGTAGCAAAACTGGTGCTACTCACTGTGCACCCTAGGCTTATACGCGAGTCAATAAGATTTCCCAGTTTTTTGTGACAGGACTATAAAGCAAGAACAATTTGTCAATAATTGACATAAACAAGATTCACCAGAAAAAAGGGGAAAGTACAATATACAGCAATTGGTGAAATTTAAAACATAACTTTAACTCTGCTCAATAAAAGACTTGAAAAACGTGTGTCACCAAAAATCATTTAAAATTGTCGATTTAGTAAGGGTACCTAATAATACAAGAATCAGACCCCACTTCGACACTATTAAGGATATCAATTGTCACCTAAATACAATTAGATAACAAAATAAGCACTGGGGTGTAGCAATTTTTGCTCATCATGTATACACCATAACCTAGTTTGCACATACATAGTAAATACAAGTATTGAAAGCCCAAAATACTGGTTATACATATGCATAAAAAGATGAGACCATAGAAAAAAAGGAAAATTGGAATAATCTCACCAAAAAGTTGGAAGCAAGACGGGAGTCTTCAGGGATTCATATATTGACGGAGGTTCCTGGAAAGGAGGTTGGGAAGACAATACCCTGTCAATCCCTATGGGGCTAGCAGTCATCTATCCCCCAAAACTCCCGCCCTACCAAGGGCAGTCCACATCTAACCCTATATTGCACATGCACTGCATTTTCCCTAAACGGGTGTCCCAACGCGTTTCATCCAAGCAAACTCCTCAGGAGACTAGCTTGTCATAAAGTGCCATAGTGCTAATGCTGGAAAGACAAATGTATCCTTCTACTCTCAGTGGTGTCCGCAGCGAATGACGGAAAAAGGGCATATTTATAAAGGTACACTTCCTGTGTAGTCACAAAACAATCAACATCCGTCACCATAATTATCTCATATGTGGTTCCAAATTATGCAAGAAAGGAGCGTGCTCATGATAACCAACCTGTTCACTGTCAGTTTCAAAGCAGCGCGCCATTATCATAATATCTTCCGGTCTGTGAGGCGTACCATAGCAGGTGTACCCCGCTCACTAAGGTGCACATGTCATTTCCGGTGGCGTGGGCCCACAACATCCCACCTTCAAACCATGGAGAGCAGAGCTGCGTGGCCCTGCCACCATGACTTCCGGACAATGAGGCACATGCCGGTGGGTGTGTCCCGCTCTCTGGAGCGCACATGTCATTTCCGGCGCTCGTCCACATACCCGTCCGAGGGGCGCATCAATGAAGGTGTCCGACTTCCGGTATGGAAAACGGTCATCAGAAAACATGTTCCGCTTTCAGACACACAAAGGGAAGGGGGAGGCGCCATCCCTGGAATCTCAAAAACTGACATACGCAACCTGATATACAAAAATATGTCAAAATCACTTCTATATTGGACACAAAAGTCCGGTACTTCACTAATAAGTGCGCATAGTTTAATATATCAAAATAATGCAACAATTAACATCCGTCACCATAGTCATGTCATATGTAGTACAGAATTAGTCTGATATATCAAAATCGCACATAACCTCAAGGTAATCACCATATTTATATACTGCATATATATATGCAAATCCTACTATCAGGTGACAAAAGGGATTTAGGCAATATGATAGTAAATTGTGGGCAATACAGATGGCAAACAGAATCAAAAGGAAGAATTCAAGTGAAACAACCAAAATTAACCTGGGAATTGAGGTCCTTTGGCACAACCGTATCCAAATAGAAAATCCATTTGGCTTCTCGTTGTAGCAGCAACTGATCCCAGATGCCCCCCCTTTTTGGCCTGAATATCTTGTCAATCGCAGTAAATTTTAATTGTTCGATCTGACCATTATGCAGACTATGAATATGTCTAGATATTGGGGTGTCCCTTTTATGTAAGATATCACCTACGTGTTCCCCAATCCTTCTCCTAAATTCTCGGATTGTTTTCCCCACGTATTCAAGTCCACAAGTACAAGTGGCCTTATAAATAACACCCTTGGTACTGCAATTCATGAATTGTCCGATAGAATAACTTTTACCTGTCACATTACTCGAAAAACTTTTGCCCGTACAAATGTGTTGACAGGCTACACAATGGCCGCATTTATGGCAACCAACAACATCACTGTGCAGCCACGTTTACAATTTACTGTCATATTGCCTAAATCCCTTTTGTCACCTGATAGTAGGATTTGCATATATATACAGTGGGGCAAAAAAGTATTTAGTCAGTCAGCAATAGTGCAAGTTCCACCACTTAAAAAGATGAGAGGCGTCTGTAATTTACATCATAGGTAGACCTCAACTATGGGAGACAAACTGAGAAAAAAAAATCCAGAAAACCACATTGTCTGTTTTTTTTTCATTTTATTTGCATATTTTGGTGGAAAATAAGTATTTGGTCAGAAACAAGCAATCAAGATTTCTGGCTCTCACAGACCTGTAACTTCTTCTTTAAGAGTCTCCTCTTTCCTCCACTCATTACCTGTAGTAATGGCACCTGTTTAAACTTGTTATCAGTATAAAAAGACACCTGTGCACACCCTCAAACAGTCTGACTCCAAACTCCACTATGGTGAAGACCAAAGAGCTGTCAAAGGACACCAGAAACAAAATTGTAGCCCTGCACCAGGCTGGGAAGACTGAATCTGCAATAGCCAACCAGCTTGGAGTGAAGAAATCAACTGTGGGAGCAATAATTAGAAAATGGAAGACATGCAAGACCACTGATAATCTCCCTCGATCTGGTGCTCCACGCAAAATCCCACCCCGTGGGGTCAGAATGATAACAAGAACGGTGAGCAAAAATCCCAGAACCATGCGGGGAGACCTAGTGAATGAACTGCAGAGAGCTGGGACCAATGTAACAAGGCCTACCATAAGTAACACACTACGCCACCATGGACTCAGATCCTGCAGTGCCAGACGTGTCCCACTGCTTAAGCCTGTACATGTCCAGGCCCGTCTGAAGTTTGCTAGAGAGCATTTGGATGATCCAGAGGAGTTTTGGGAGAATGTCCTATGGTCTGATGAAACCAAACTGGAACTGTTTGGTAGAAACACAACTTGTCGTGTTTGGAGGAAAAAGAATACTGAGTTGCATCCATCAAACACCATACCTACTGTAAAGCATGGTGGTGGAAACATCATGCTTTGGGGCTGTTTCTCTGCAAAGGGGCCAGGACGACTGAACCGGGTACATGAAAGAATGAATGGGGCCATGTATCGTGAGATTTTGAGTGCAAACCTCCTTCCATCAGCAAGGGCATTGAAGATGAAACGTGGCTGGGTCTTTCAACATGACAATGATCCAAAGCACACCGCCAGGGCAACGAAGGAGTGGCTTCGTAAGAAGCATTTCAAGGTCCTGGAGTGGCCTAGCCAGTCTCCAGATCTCAACCCTATAGAAAACCTTTGGAGGGAGTTGAAAGTCCGTGTTGCCAAGCGAAAAGCCAAAAACATCACTGCTCTAGAGGAGATCTGCATGGAGGAATGGGCCAACATAACAACAACAGCGTGTGGTAACCTTGTGAAGACTTACAGAAAACGTTTGACCTCTGTCATTGCCAACAAAGGATATATCACAAAGTATTGAGGTGAAATTTTGTTTCTGACCAAATACTTATTTTCCACCATAATATGCAAATAAAATGAAAAAAAAACTGACAATGTGATTTTCTGGATTTTTTTTTCTCAGTTTGTCTCCCATAGTTGAGGTCTACCTATGATGTAAATTACAGACGCCTCTCATCTTTTTAAGTGGTGGAACTTGCACTATTGCTGACTGACTAAATACTTTTTTGCCCCACTGTATATATATATATATATATATATATATATATATATAAATATTGTCACCATCTGGTGGTTCCTTTATATATTTTTCTTCTTTATTCTTTCTATATCCTTTTTTTGCAAGATATGTCGATATACCTGCTTGATAGCTTATTTGATCTTTTATGGTGATTACCTTGAGGTTATGCGCCCTTTTGATATATCAGCCTAATTCTATACTACATATGACATGACTATGGTGACGGATGCTAATTGTTGCCTTATTTTGACATATCAAACTATGCGCACTTATTAGTGAAGTACCGGACTTTTGTGTCCAATATAGAAGTGATTTTGACATATTTTTGTATATCAGGTTGCGTATGTCAGTTTTTGAGATTCCAGGGATGGCACCTCCCGCTTCCCTTTGTGTGTCTGAAAGCGGAACATGTTTTCTGATGACCGTTTTCCATACCGGAAATCAGACAACTTCATTGAAGCGCCCCTTGGATGGGTATGTGGACGAGCTTCGGAAATGACATGTGCGCTGCAGAGAGCGGAACACATCCGCCGGCGTGCGCCTCATTGTCCGGAAGTCATGGTGGCGGGGGCGCGCAGCTCTGCTCTCCATGGTTTGAAGGTGGTATGTTGTGGGCGCACGCCACTGGAAATGACATGTGCACCTTAGTGAGCGGGGTACACCCGCTATGGTGCGCCTCACAGACCAGAATTCATTATGATAATGGCACGCTGCTTTGAAACTGACAGTGAACAAGTTGGTTATCATGAGCGCACTCCTCTCTTGCATAATTTGGAACCACATATGAGATAATTACGGTGACGGATGTTGATTGTTTTGTGACTACACAGGAAGTGTACCTTTATAAATATGCCCTTTTTCCTTCATTCACTGCGGACAGCACTGAGAGTAGAAGGATACATTTGTCTTTCCAGCTTTAGCACTATGGCACTTTATGACAAGCTAGTCCCCTGAGGAGTTCGCTTGGATGAAACGCGTTGGGATACCCGTTTAGGGAAAGTGCAGGGCATGTGCAATATAGGGTTAGATGTGGACTGCCCTTGTTAGGGCGGGACTTTTGGGGGATAGATGATTGCTAGCCCCATAGGGATTGACAGGGTATTGTCTTCCCAACCTCCTTTCCTGGAACCTCCGTCAATATATGAATCCCTGAAGACTCCCGTCTTCCTTCCAACTTTTTGGTGAGATTGTTCCAATTTTCCTTTTTTCTATGGTCTCATCTTTTTTTCTATGGTCTCATCTTTTTATGCATATGTATAACCAGTATTTTGGGCTTTCAATACTTGTATTTACTATGAATGTGCAAACTGGGTTATGGTGTATTCATAATAAACAAAAATTGGTACACCCCAGTTGCTTGTTTTGTTATCTAATTGTATTTAGGTGACAATTGATATCATTAATAGTGTCGAAGTGGGGTCTGATTCTTGTATTATTAGGTACCCTTACTAAATCGACAATTTTAAATGATTTTTGGTGACACACGTTTTTCAAGTCTTTTATTGAACAGAGTAAAAGTTATGTTTTAAGTTTCACCGATTGCTGTATATTGTATTTTCCCCTTTTTTCTCGTGAATCTTGTTTATGTCAATTATTGACAAATTGTTCTTGCTTTATAGTCCTTATTCATTATTTTTGGGATATGGCAGGCTTTTTATCTGTGGGCCTTATTGCTGACAATTGGCTTTCAGAGGCTAAGGAGGTCTTCTCTGAGCACACACTTACGCAAAAGAAATATTTACCTACATTCAATGTTGCCTTTAAAGAACTTCAACAAGTTTATAGGGATCAGATTGCTTCTTGGTGGGAAGTTCAAAGTTTAGAAAATTATTTGAAAGCAAAAATTGTCCCACAGGGCCTAAGGATTAATTTAACAGCGGGTAATAGGCATAAAAATCCAGCCTTTATACATAAGTGGGAACGAGAGGCCACTGAGTGTTCCTTACGTTTTATGCAATTATTGCTTGAGGAAGATAAAGTCACCTTAAATCTACTTAATGAAAAATTGAAAGAACAAATTGAAATAACAAAAAAGTTCGCCACTGAAACTGATTTTGCAGTGAAAGAGACTAAGCTTCAGACACATATTGAGCGTTTCCAATATCATTTAAAGGAGAGGAAACACAAACAATATTTACGTGATGTTCAAGATTTTAAGGATAATAAGGCCTATTTAGTCTTAACCCCACGTACCGGTCCCCCTGATGGAGAGACTGAGCTCTCATCTACTGATACTGATTTTTCGGAAGCAGAGAGTAGAAATCGATCAGTTAGAGGGAGGAATAGGGGCCGGGGCAGAGGTCGAGGTACACGAGGCCCTCCTGATAGATCAGAGAATACACCTAGTGGACATTTTTTAGATCAAGTCTATGCCCTCAGGAACAGACCGCCACAATCCTTTGATAGGTATATCTTCTCCGGCTCAGGGCATCCAAATAATTAATTTATCAGAAAGGACAATTGATGATTTTGAAAGATCAGTACTGAATAAAGGTCTTTCGTTTGTTCCGAACACTGACTTTGATCTTTTCAGAACAGTAAAGGATTTGAACTTATTTTTACGTAAAATCAGGTGGAAAAAGTTCTTCCATAAACAGGATTCACGTATTAGTTCAGATTTGGGTATTCCAGAAGATATGTTGTCTGATGTAAGATTACTGAATTCCATTTCTGAGGTACATCCCAACACTTTGGGCCTTGGCCCTTTTACTGAATTGAAGGGTAAAAGTACCAGAATGCCACCACCAATGGGTGATTTGTCAGCAATTGACGTATTCTCAAATTTGGTGACTCAGGATCTGATTGAACTATCACCTAGTCAAATCCATTGTCACTACAACTGTTCTAAAGAAGAAATGGCGGCAGGGCCGCCATCAGGGCATGACAGGCATTACACCTGTATGGGGCCCCGGTGATCAGGGGGGCCCACCCGGGCCCGGCGGCCGCGGTGGCACCTGAGCAAGCTGGGCGCTGCAGCCTGGTTTGTGCTCGCCGCTCAGGTCCTGGTCGGGCCCCCCCTACAATTATTTGAGCGGTTCGGGCCCCCCGTTCTCCCCGTCAGCCTGCTCTGCCTGTGTTACATTCACAGCAGGGAAAGTCCGGCCAGCGCTTGGCTCCTCCTCCCCTCCCCAGTGCACCATGGTCAGATGGTCACTCCAGCACCGCCCCCGGCTCACGTGATGTGATATCACACGTTGCCTCTTCACTTCCTCATTCCTGAGAAAGCTGAAGAGCGGTGTGCACGTGGCGTCGGCGTGGGAGCGGCTGCAGGCCTGCAGCAGAGCAGAAGATGTTGGGTCCCTAGGCTGGGTGACAGTTTGACGGTGCTGTGGACGGCCAGCGAGCAGGTAAATGAATTCTTTTTATGTCTGTATGTCTGGCTGCAGCCTGCTGATCATGGGGATGGGGACATTGGGCCGAGGGCCTGTTGTCTCAGTCTGATCATGGGGGGATATGTAAGAACAAAACCGTTGGCACAACCCTGAGAATTGTAGGTGGTGCCCAAGTAGGATCCCAATCCGTGAACTAAATATATATAAACTTGGCACACACCAAAGGTTTCTGATGCAGAAAGGTGATTTTTAATTATACAACAGTACATACATACACAGACGTTTCGGTCTAGGACCTTCATCAATGTACTGTGAAATATAAATAAAGATGAAAATAATACAATTAAAAAAGAAAGTATATACAACAATATATGGGTTTTCTAGGTAAATACTTTTGAAAAAATGCTGAGACATCGGTCACATTATCGCACATAATAGATATTGGCAGAGAGTAATAAATAATCATGAAGAACAAGATCAACGTAGAAAAGAACACACATACCGATATATTGTACTGTGAGATTCTTAGTGACTGGGCTTTGTGAGATAGACCTGGGAGAGGATAAAGGTGCTATAATAGCCAATATAACTTAGTAAGTGATGAGATGGTTTGTGTTACCTAAGTTACATACCAATCCTGTGAGGAGGCACATGAAGCCGTCCCACTGCTGAAGGCAAAGAATAGCACTAGAGTAATACTACAGTGACGTGACATGAAGTCACAAAATCTGTCTATAAGAGGCATAAAACTCTTACCGTGGTGGTATGTGGAGTGTGGACACAGTATCCGCCGCGAATCCCAAGTGCTGCAAAGTGTGAGAGTGGCAGGGTTATATAACCCTGTGAATTATGAGCCCTGGTTGGGGGCGCACCACCGGAAGTCAGTGGGTGTGTATTAGACACGTCACCATAAGCTCCGGATGCCGAGAGAGACATAGAGGGGGCGTGTCAGCAGGGAGCACTGGGAGTGTACTACTGCCTGTCAGGCTGGCTTGCAGGGCAGAGCGGTGGACATTAGTGAACTATCCTGAGTTAACTACTGCAGCGCCGACATCATAGGTGCCAGTGGTGAAGATAGTGGCTATTCAGTGCTTTGAGGGTGACGATTCAAACAATCACAGTTGTTGGTTCTGTAAATGAGACACAATTAGATTAGTATCCATGACATTCAATGTACAGTGGCATTCAAGAGTACATTATTTATAGCATTAACCCAGTAGTGACATTGTAGAGGAAAAAAGGGGGGAGGGGGTAAACGTATCAGATGCTGTCATGGGGGGAGTCTCTGGGGGCCCCGGGGCCTGGGGCTGGTTGTTGTCTGAACATGGGGGGGAGTCTGGGGGCCCCGGCACCATGGGCTGGTTGTCTGATCACGGGGGGAATCTGGGGGCCCGGGGGGGCTGGTTGTGTCTTATCATGGGGACATTGGGGGTCCTGTGGGGACCCAGGGGCCCGGCTGATGGTGGGGGACCCAGGGACCTGCCTGGCTGTCCGTGTGGGGTCACCCAGGGGCCCGCCCTGCTGTCCGTGGGGGGTCACCCAGGGTCCCGCCCGGCTGTCCATTTGGGGTCACCCAGGGGCCCGCCCGGCTGTCCTTGGGGGGTCACCCAGGGGCCCGCCCAGCTGTCCGTGGGGGGTCACCCAGGGGCCTGCACAGCTGTCCTCTGGGGGGTCTGGGGGAGCCAGGGGCTCAGCTGTTGATGGGAGGCCTGGCTGTTCACGGGGGGGTCTGAGGGGCCCGGCTGATGGGGGGTCTGAGTGGCCCAGCTGATGGGGGGGCCCAGTAGGCCCGGCTGATGGGGTGAGCCAGGGCCCAGGGGGACAGATCTCCAGTGCCAAGATTAGTAGGCACATTGTCTCCACCTGCAGCTCAGCCCGTAGTCCTATCCTTTTAGTTATCACAGACTGTGCTGACCAGTACCAGCATGTTGACTGTCTCCTCCTGCAGCTCAGCCCATAGTCCTATCCTTTCCGTCAGCACAGACTGTGCTGCACATGCACAGTACCAGCATGTTGAATGTCTCCACCTGCATCTCAACCTGTAGTCCTATCCTTTTAGTCAGCATAGACTGTGCTTACTAGTACCAGCATGTTGACTGTGTCCACCTGCAGCTCAGCCCGTAGTCCTATCCTTTTCGTCAGCAGACTGTGCTGCACATGCACAGTACCAGCATGTTGACTGTCTCCACCTGCAGCTCAGCCCGTAGTCCTTTCCGTCAGCACAGACTGTGCTGCACATGCACAGTACCAGCATGTTGACTGTCTCCACCTGCAGCTCAGCCCGTAGTCCTATCCTTTCTGTCAGCACAGACTGTGCTGCATATGCACAGTACCAGCATGTTGACTGTCTCCACCTGCAGCTCAGCCTGTAGTCCTATCCTTTTAGTCAGCATAGACTGTGCTGACCAGTACCAGCATGTTGACTGTCTCCACCTGCAGCTCAGCCTGTAGTCCTATATGGGGTATCAGCCTACTCAGGACAAATTGCACAGCTACTGTTAGGCTAATTTCACACTTGCTTTTTTTTCCAGTGCGTTTTTAGCGCAAAAAAACGCATAGAAAAAACGCATACAAATGCATACAAATGCTGCGTTTTTTTCAAGCATTTTTATGAGCATGCATGAAAAAACGCAGCGTTTTTATGCGTTTGTATGCGTTTTTAGTGCGTTTTTACCGCGTTTGCGTTTTTTTCCAACATTAGGTGGCCCCTCATACTAACCCAAACCATGACTTTACTAACCCTAACCCTAACCCTGACCCTAACCCTAACCCTAACCCTGACCCTAACCCTAACCCTAACCCTGACCCTAACCCTAACCCTGACCCTAACCCTAACCCTGACCCTGACCCTAACCCTAACCCTAACCCTGACCCTAACCCTAACCCTAACCCTAACCCTGACCCTAACCCTAACCCTGACCCTAACCCTAAACCCTAGCTAACCCTAACCCTAGCCCTAAATCCCCTTAACTAACCCTAACTCTAACCCAAACCCCTAAATTCCATTGTCCAACTAATGGTAAAAAAAAAAACGCATGCGCAAAAAAACGCATACATAAGCATGCCAATGCGCACATATGCGCACCCATAGACTTATAATGGGTGTCTTGCTGTAAAAAAACGCATTGCGTGCGCATGCGTTTTTTTGAGGCAAGTCGGACGCTCAAAAAATGCAACAGGATGCATTTTGTGCGCCCCAGCGCATACCGCAAAAAAACGCATGCGCGGAAAAACGCATACAAACGCATGTGTATGCGCACATAAGCGCATCCCATGCAAAGTATAGGAAAAAAAATCGCATGCGTTTTTTAGCGCTAAAATCCCGCAAAAAAAAACGCAAGTGTGAAACCAGCCTTAGGGTCCAATTTCTCATGTTACACTTGGGGGAAAACAAACATTGGGTATGAAAAGATCATTTTTGTGAAAATAAAATTAGATTTTAGATTGGCACCTAATAAAAACCTAATACAAGCGGTTAGTATGTTAATCAAAAGCCCAAGACAATAGAAAAGGCCGCTTTGTAAACAGGGTTAAAGTTAGAGTAGAAAAAAAGGGGTTACTAGAAATATTAGGGTCAATGATAATACCCTTTTCTTATGAAAAGTGACTTCTTCCCACTCCTGATGAAGTCACGTTAGTGACGAAACGCGTCAAGTAACAAGAGTGGCATCCCGTTCCTGGGACCAGGGCATGCATTATGGCTCGTCATGTTCAATGAGCATGTCTTTGTTCTGCTAATAGCAAGAGTGGCTTATCATAAGAAAAGGGTATTACAAAGCGGCCTTTTCTATTGTCTTGGGCTTTTGATTAACATACTATCCGCTTGTATTTGGTTTTTATTAGGTGCCAATCCTATTGCTAACATGGCTGTTTGTTATTTATAAGGTGGCTTGTTGTAATATCATCAATATTTCTTGTTTAAGCATAAGACTTTTTTGATTGTAGAGTTATTTGAAATTCGGAGGATTTCATTGGCCACAACGAATACACTGAATATATGTGTTTATTATATACTTGTTGCTCTGGCATGCTACATAGAATACGGAACTTTTATTGAATATTGCTGTACATTTCTATATTGCCCAGGACCGTCTAGCCGCTCCCTTATATACAGTTCACGCTTGGTGACACCTGCATATATTTTAAATGTTTTTTTCATTTGTGGTGTTTTTCTGCACATTTATATGTACTAAAAATTAACTTTATAAGGGTGATCCCTGCATGTGTGTATGTCTACTTTGCTTTCTTTTTTTCTATTTGGATCTACTTTTTGACATATAGTGGTTGGATCCCCGATATATTTGGTCTGATTGAGGGCATGGTGAAGATTTTCGATGAAAGCGCGGAGGGATTTTGGAAGGTTCGCATGGTGAAGGAGGAGCTAGGGTGGAGGCGGAACTGGGGGTGGAGCCTGGGTGGAGTCTCAAGGGGGGCCCCATAAATTTTGCCAGTATGGGGCCCCGAAATTCCTAGTGGCAGCCCTGAATGGCGGTCATTTGTAGGCTGGAGAGGGACAGCAGCATTGTGATTAAGCCCTCTGATAAGGGTGGCAATGTTGTTGTCCTGGGAGTCGACCATTATCAACAAATGTGTGATGCAATTTTAGCAGATGGTGACACTTACGAGATCTTGGTGAATAATCCGATGAATATCTATGGGGAAGAACTACGACAATTGCTGCTAGAGGCCTTTGAAAAAAAGGTTATTTCTAAGACAGAGTTCGACTTTATACTCTCAAACCACCCTGTTACTGCTACCTTTTACTGCCTACCGAAAATCCACAAGGGGCTTGATCCTCTTAAAGGCAGGTCAATTGTATCGGGTGTGAGTAGTCTCTGTCAAAATGCTGGTATTTATCTCGATCGAATCCTGTCTCCTTTTGTATCCTCTTTGCAGTCTTTTGTTCAAGATACACCAGATCTCCTTCGCCATTTGGAAGGTCTCACCATTGATCCCAAATCATATCTGGCAAGTATAGATGTTGAGGCCCTTTACTCCTCCATTCCTCATGCTTGTGGTTTGGAGGCAGTAAAATATTATTTGAACATGGGAGGGTGTTAATATCAGGAACACAACCATTTTGTATTGAAGCTTCTTCGATTTTGCTTGACAAGGAATTTTTTTATCTTTAATCAGAAAGTCTACCACCAGCTAAGGGGGACCGCCATGGGGAGCCCCTGTGTGCCGGCTTATGCAAATCTCCTCCTTGGCTGGTGGTAAGAGATGGTGGTCTTCGAGAATGACCCTATGGATGAGATGTCTATGTGCCGTGTCCCTGACCTATGGACACGGTACATAGATGATATTTTCATTGTATGGAAGGGCTCAATTGAGGATTTCAGTGATTTTATGGCAGGATTGAATCACAATGACATTGGGTTGTTTTTTACATCGGTGATTGACGCATCGACTTTGCCCTTTTTGGATATCCTCATTGAAAAGAATGATAAGGGGGAGCTGTTGACGTCTACATATAGGAAACCTACGTCAACATCAACTAACTCCTTGTTGCACTGGAGCAGTCACCACCCCCAACATCTAAAAAGAGCCAGCCATTCTGAAGGGACAGTATCTTAGGGCCCGAAGAAATTGTTCCAACATGTCAACATTCGAGTCCCAGGCTAGGGACTTGAGGGATAGATTCCTGGACAGGGGCTATCCCCGTAATGTTTTGAAGGAAGCTTATCAAGGAGCGAGGGGTCATGTACGTTCTGAGTTGTTGAACCCAGCTCAGAAAAAAAAACAGAAAATGACACCCTTAGGTTTATTACCACATTTGACAATGGGGCGGTTCCAGTGAGAAATATCATTAAGAAACATTGGTCCATCTTACAAATGGACAATGATATTTTAGCCTATTTGGGTAATAACCCTAGAATAACCTACAAAAAAGCACAGTCTTTGAATGATAGACTTGTGCATAGTCACTTCTCGGGTCCGGTCACTAAAACGTGGCTACACAGTGATGTTGTTGGTTGCCATAAATGCGGCCATTGTGTAGCCTGTCAACACATTTGTGCGGGTAAAAGTTTTTCGAGTAATGTGACAGGTAAAAGTTATTCTATCGGACAATTCATGAATTGCAGTACCAGGGGTGTTATTTATAACGCCACTTGTACTTGTGGACTTGAATATGTGGGGAAAACAATCTGAGAATTTAGGAGAAGGATTGGGGAACACGTAGGTGATATCTTACATAACAGGGACACCCCAATTTCTAGACATATTCATAGTCTGCATAATGGTCAGATCGAACAATTAAAATTTACTGCGATTGACAAGATATTCAGGCCAAAAAGGGGGGGCATCTGGGATCAGTTGCTGCTACAACGGGATTTTCTATTTGGATACGGTTGGGCCAAAGGACCTCAATGACCAGGTTAATTTTGGTTGTTTCATTTGAATTCTTCCTTTTGATTCTGTTTGCCATCTGTATTGCTCACAACTTACTATCATATTGCCTAAATCCCTTTTGTCACCTGATAGTAGTATTTGCATATATATATATATATATATATATATATATATATATATATATACACTCACTGGCCACTTTATTAGGTACACCATGCTAGTAAGGGGTTGGACCCCCTTTTGCCTTCAGAACTGCCTCAATTCTTCGTGGCAGAGATTCAACAAGGTGCTGGAAGCATTCCTCAGAGATTTTGGACCATATTGACATGATGGCATCACACAGTTGGCGCAGATTTGTCGGCTGCACATCCCTGATGCGAATCTCCCGTTCCACCACATCCCAAAGATGCTCTATTGGATTGAGATCTGGTGACTGAGGAGGCCATTTGAGTACAGTAAACTCATTGTCATGTTCAAGAAACTAATCTGAGATGATTCGAGCTTTATGACATGGCGCATTATCCTGCTGAAAGTAGCCATCAGATGTTGGGTACATTGTGGTCATAAAGGGATGGACATGGTCAGCAACAATACTCAGGTAGGCTGTGGCGTTGCAACGATGCTCAATTGGTACCAAGGGGCCCAAAGAGTGCCCAGAAAAAATTCCCCACACCATGACACCACCACCACCAGCCTGAACCGTTGATACAAGGCAGGATGGATCCATGCTTTCATGTTGTTTATGCCAAATTCTGACCCTACCATCCGAATGTTGCAGCAGAAATCGAGACTCATCAGACCAGGCAACGTTTTTCCAATCTTCTACTGTCCAATTTCGATGAGCTTGTGCAAAATGTAGCCTCAGTTTCCTGTTCTTAGCTGAGAGGAGTGGTACCCAGTGTGGTCTTCTGCTGCTGTAGCCCATCTGCCTCAAAGTTCGACGCACTGTGCGTTCAGAGATGCTCTTCTGCCTACCTTGGTTGTAACGGGTGGCAATTTGAGTCACTGTTGCCTTTCTATCAGCTCGAACCAGTCTGCCCATTCTCCTCTGACCTCTGGCATCAACATGGCATTTCCGGCCACAGAACTGCCGCTCACTGGATTTTTTTTATTTTTCGGACCATTCTCTGTAAACCCTAGAGATGGTTGTGCGTGAAAATCCCAGTAGATCAGCAGTTTCAGAAATTCTCAGACCAGCCCTTCTGGCACCAACAATCATGCCACGTTCAAAGGCACTCAAATCACCTTTCTTCCCCATACTGATGCTCGGTTTGAACTGCAGGAGATTGTCTTGACCATGTCTACATGCCTAAATGCACTGAGTTGCCGCCATGTGATTGGCTGATTAGAAATTAAGTCTTAACACACAGTTGGACAGGTGTACCTAATAAAGTGGCCAGTGAGTGTATATATGTACTGTATATATATAAATATTGTCACCATCTGGTGGTTCCTTTATATATTTTTCTTCTTTATTCTTTCTATATCCTATTCTTGCAAGATATGTCGATATACCTGCTTGATAGCTTATTTGACCTTTAATGGTGATTACCTTGAGGTTATGCGCCCTTTTGATGTATCAGACTAATTCTGTACTACATATGACATGACTATGGTGACGAATGTTAATTGTTGCCTTATTTTGATATATCAAACTATGCGCACTTATTAGTGAAGTACCGGACTTTGTATCCGATATAGAAGCGATTTTGACATATTTTTGTATATCAGGTTGCATATGTCAGTTTTTGAGATTCCAGGGATGGCGCCTCCCCCTTCCCTTTGTGTGTCTGAAAGCGGAACATGTTTTCTGATGACCGTTTTCCATACCGGAAGTCGGACACCTTCATTGATGCGCCCCTCGGACGGGTATGTGGACGAGCGCAGGAAATGACATGTACGCTCCAGAGAGCGGGACACACCCGCCGGCGTGCGCCTCATTGTCCGGAAGTCATGGTGGTGGGGGCGTGCAGCTCTGCTCTCCATGGTTTGAAGGTGGGATGTTGTGGGCGCGCACCACCGGAAATTACATGTGCACCTTAGTTAGCGGGGTACACCCGCTGTGGTACTGTCATGATCCATGCTGGATCATGACAGATAAAATGCACTAGTAACCTTTTTTTTCTTGCACTGTGGTGGTTTCAGTTATAGTTTTGCCCCCGGTGGCCATTAGGGTCATTGCACTTGATGTTTTCTTTGCTTTGCCTTTTGTACCCGGTGGTCACTGGGATATAGCAGCCTTTAGCCCCTGATCATTTGACCATTCCCTTTTCCTATATAGGGTCACATGGTCTATGTGCAGGTGTTGGTGATAGCGTCTTTTTGGGATTCCAACCACGGTGAAGGGAGCAGCTGGCTGAGGTTTGAAGCCACTGCAGAAACCTGGTGAAGTTAGCAGCTGGCTTGAAGGTTGTAGTCACTGCTGAAACTGGTGTTGAGCTCTGGCTGCCCGGTGTCCGCAGCAGAGTGAGATGGTGAAGGTGGCAGCTGGCTCTGAGGTGTCGAGCCACTGCGAAAAGTTAATTTGGTGATGCACTCTGCTGCCTGGTGCTGAAACAGAGCAAGATAAGTGTTTTGTGTTTCCCCTGTTTGTTTTTTTCCCTGGTGTGTATTAGTACAGTGGCGAGGCCAGTGCCTGCACCACCCAGCTCCCTAGCAAGGGATAGGTGTAGGGTGTGCTAGGGTGACAGGTATCCTGATCGGCGCCCGGTGCGGAACCGGCCTAGGGATCGTTGGGAGTGGAGGGACACTGACTCAGGGGAGTGCAGGAGGTCTCCATGTCCCTTTTCCCTATCGCAGGGCCCCCCATTGTTACTGTGGCCCCTTCCCCCGTGTTTTGCTGTTTCAGTTACACGTGCCGTGTCTTGTTGTCTGAGTTACCGGTCTAGTCACACAGGACGGGTCCACATGACATTATCACCAACCTTACATTTTTTTTTTCTGCTGAGCCATGGACCCAATGCAGACATTTACCCAGATGATGCAGATCTTTACTGATGAGATTAGGGGGCTGCGCGGTGAGTTGGTGCAGCAGCTGCAGCTGTTGGTGGGCTTTGGTTCAGGCACAAGCTCAGCCAGAACCCAAGATATCCCTCCCTGGCAGGTTTTCTGGAGGGAGAGATCAATTCTTGGTATTTCAGCAAGCCTGTAAACTATACTTCAGGCTGTGCCCTCGTTCATCATGGAGTGAAGAGCAACGGGTGGGAATCATTATGTCCTTTCTTAAGAGTGATTTCCCCGCTGATTAGAAGCAGTGCTTGCTGCGCTGTCATGCACATGACAGCGTGAAAAACACCTGGTGTTCGGGCAGCCGAACCCAAACAGTAGCACAGACTTCCTGGTGAAGTCCGTGTTCAGTGTGCGCGCCCAAACAGTAGGTGTTCAGTACAGATGCCGAACTTTACTATTCGGGTTCACCCATCTCTATTTAGGATAGATTGGAGGGGTGCAAGAGTATTAGAAGGGATGCCACAAAACAGGAGGATGCAGTCAAGGTGGGAGATGATGAGTGATGGACTAGGATTTTGTAGATTCTTGGTTGAAGAATGTATGGATCCGGAAAATATTTTTGAGTTGGAGTCAGCAGGAAGTGGAAAGGGCTTGGGGATTTTTGGTTTTATGAAAATATTAGAGTCAAGGGTATTCCCGAGGCAGCGAGCTTGTGGGACTGGAGAGAGTAAGCAGTCATTTACTTTACTGGATAGGTCGGTTGGTGGGGTTGAGTGAGATGGGGGAAAGATGATGAATTCTGTTTTGTCCATATTAAGTATTGAAAATCTAGCAGAGAAGATGGATGAAATAGACATTCTGGAATTCTGGTTAGTAGGGAGGTGATATTGGGACCAGAGAGGTAGATCTGTTTGTCTTCAGCATAGAGGTGATACTGAAAGCTGTGGAACTCTATGAGCTGTCCCAGGCCGAAGATGTAAATGGAGAAGAGCAGGGGCCTTAGGACTGAACCTTGCGGGACATTGACAGATAGGGAGTGAGGTGAGGATGTGGTGTGTGAGTTGGAGACACTGAATGTCCTGCTTTAGGTATGAGGAGATCCAAGATAGGGCCAAATCTGTGATGCCAAGAGATGAGAGGGCCTGTACTAATAGGGAATGGTCCACTGAGTCAAAAGCAGAGGACAGGTCCAAGGGGAGCAGGATAGAATAAAATCCCCTAGCTTTGGCAGTTAATAGGTCATTGGTGACTTTAGTCAGGCAAGTTTCAGTGGATTGATGCCAGATTGTAAGCCGTCAAAGAGGGAGCAGGAGGAGAGGTGGGAGGACAGTTCAAAATGGACGTGTTGCTCCAGTAGTTTTGAGGGATAGTAGAGAAGCAATATGGGGCAATAGCTAGATACAGAGGATGAATCAAAAGAGGACTTTTTGAGGATGAGTGTGTTTGAGACATGTTTAAAGCATGAATGGAAAACAACAGTTGTTAGTGATAGGTTGAAGAGATGGGTTAGGGTTGGGATGAAGATTTGGTTAGATTTGGGATAAGGTGGGATGGGATTGGGTCGAGTGCACAGGTGGTGGGATGTGAACTTGAGAGTAGGGAGGAAAGTTGATCTTCTGTAATGGTGAAGAAGTTCGTTTTGGAGGAGGAAGGTTGTGTAGTTAGGAGGAGGGGCTGTGGAAGTTGTGGGCAAAAGCTTTCTCTGATGTTAACAACCTTCTGCTTGAAGAATGAGGCATAGTCTTCAGCTGAGATGAGAGAGAGGAGGCGCAGGGGGATGGAGGAGAGAATAGAAAGTGCTGAATAGCTGTTTAGGGTTGTGAGACAGGGAAGATATGTGAGATGAGAAGTAGGTTTGTTTTGCTGCAGTGAGTGTGGCCTTCAAAGTAGTGAGGAACTGTTTGAATGCGATGAAGTGTTCGTTGGAGTGGGATATTTTTCATCTCCGCTCAACAACTCTGGAAACCCACCTCAGTTCTTTAGTAAGGCTGGTGTGCCAGGGTTGCCTGTTAATTTTGCAAGCTTTGATATGAGTGAAAGGGGCAACCGATTTGAGAGCTCCAGCTATTGTGGTGTTTTATTAAGCAGCAGCATCCGCATTGTATAAGGAACGTATGTCTGTAAGAGGGAGAAGGGATTCAGACACTGAGTATGGGTCAAGGTGTTTAAGATTTATGTGAGGGTTTGCAAGTTTGTGGATTGGGATTGTGTACCTGGAGAGAAAAGGGAAAAGAATGTAAGTAAGTTGTGGTCAGAAAGAGGGAGAGTTGAGTTAGAGAGGTTAGATAGGGAGCAGAGGCAGGTGAAATTGAGGTCCAATGTGTGGTTATATTTGTGAGTGCCTGCAGAAGACCATTGAAGGAGGAAGTCAGAGATAGAAGTTTAGTGACAAGTTCTGAGGAGGAGGTGAGATGATGGGGATGATAGAGGGAGAGATGACCAGTTCCTTACTAGATGTAGAGATTAGAGGGTTAAAAGGTGAAGAATTATAGAAGTAAAAGTAAAAACAAACAGAAACATTGTTTACAGTGACTATGTATTCAGTCACCTTCAGTTCCCTTCTGGTTCAATTATGGGTTAACTCATAGCTGCACACTTCTATGTTCACTTGTATGGTGCACTGTGCAGACTGATGTCTTGCAGATGTATTGTTTGCAAAATATTTGCTAGAAATGCATTCAGGAATGGAACAGAGGTGAGTGGTGCTGTATGTACTCATCTTCATCAGATAAGACAGATGCAGGATATTCAAGGCAGTGTAAACAAGGAGGTAATAAATAACATTGGGGGTATAGCAGTGGTTAGTTGAAAAACAACAAGTGAGAATGCAAGGAGCAAGGGTAGAGAAAATCAGTATGGAAAGCTGGATGACGAAGTAAGTGATTGCAAGAAGCAGGGGTAGAGAAAACCAGTATAGAAAGCTGGATGTCGCACCAAGTGATTCCAAGAAGCAAGGGTAGAGAAAATCTGTTCGGAAAGCTGGACACCATCAATAAAAAAACACAATACTAATATTACCAAAAGTGCCATTATACACAGGAGCTCTTTACATAGTATGCAGTGTATAGTGGCAGTGTACAGGTAATACAGTGATCATCGGTGACATTTTACACACGAGCTCTGCATATAGTTGAAATCCTTCATCTTCACTTTTCTTCTTCATCCAGCAAAGATCACCATCTCTTCTTAAAGCTAGGACTCATCTCTGAAGAAAATAACACAGTTATCTAGAGCATATTTTCCAACTTCTACATTACACGACATGAAAAAAAGTGACAGTGTCGCCTTGCACAGTAACAGGACCCCCACACTGAAAACAGTATCTTCAAAAATAAAATACATCGCAGCAGTAATAATATCCCTTAATTACCCCCTACAGTAATAATGTCCCACATCCTGCTCCCATATGTACTACATGACACCATGTGACTCCATCCTGGCCCCATTTGACTCCATCCTGCCACCATGTCTCTCCATCCTGCCACTATGTCTCACCATTCTGCCCCCATATCTCTCCATTTTGCCCCCATGTTTCTCCATTCTGCACCATATGTTCTCTCATCCTGGCCCCGTGTCTCTCCATTCTGCTCCCATGACTCTCCATTCTGCCCCCATGTGTCTCAATTCTGCCCCCTTGTCACTCTATTCTGCCCCATGTCATCTCAGACCTGCCCCATATGTTCTCCCATTTTGTCCACATGTATTCTCCATCCTGTCTGCATGTGGTCTCCATCCTGCCATGTTTCTCCATTCTGCACCCATGTCTCTCAATTCTGCCCCCATGTCATCTCCATCCTGCCCTATATGTTTTCTCATCCTGATCCCATGTCATATCCATCCAGTCTGCATGTGGTCTCCATTCTGTCCCCATTTGGTCTCCACCCTGCTCCCATGTTATCTCCTTCTTGCTCCATGTCATCTCTATCCTGCCCCAATGTTGTTTCCACTCTGCCCCATGTGAACCCTAATGTCAACTCTATTCTGCCCCATGTCTCTATTCTACCTCCCTGTGCATCCATTCTGCTTACATGTGTCTCTATCCTGCCCACATGTGTCTTCATTCCACCCCCTGTATCTCCATTCTGCCCCATGTCTCTCTATTCTGCCACATGTCGGCTCCATTTTGCTCTTATGTCTCTCCATTCTGCCCTCATGGTGTGGCTTTATAATAAAAAGTAATAAAAAAAATTCTTCTTCCCTGGCAGTGGTCCAGTGGTGTCCTCTTCATGCATCTATCTGAATTAAAAGTGATGATTCTTTTTTTTGCATCACATTAGTAAAAATTGTATATCCCTGGGAATGCACTAGACTGACGTTTCAAACGACTTATTCTTAGTCACAGTATGGTATGACTAGTTGACGTTTATTACTATTTAGTCATTTTTTTTCTAAATAAATAGTTGTTTTTAACACTTTCCGCTTCGGATCTGTTGCTGGACATGTTCCCTATCAATTTGACATCATTTCCTGCTGCTGACACAGGCCTTCATGTGCCTGCACTACTAGAGGACTTCAGTTTATGGGTGAGCTAGACAACCATTTTTTCTATGAGTTGCTACCTGCTGAGTAAAGGATGAGCTCTCCTCATGAGGCCACTCCATACACCCGCTACCGACTTGTGCTGTACATGTACAGAGGTTGTTAGTAAGGTGTAAAAGAAAATCATGAAAGGTGATCAGTAGCAGAGGCTCAACAATGGACCCAGCTTAGGTGAGTAAAGAACAATTTGTTTTTAAAAAGCATACTTCAGCTGGAGAACTGGGGTGTTGCGAAACGGGAAGATCTGTTTAAACTGAATGAATTTACCACCTTTTTGGTGTCATTTAAATAAAAAATGGATAGTATAGATGCGCAATCATTAGCACTATTGTCTAACAGTCTTGTTTCTTCAGTCTGAATTCAATTACGTTTGTGTGGCTTTTCCATAGTCCCAAACCACCGTGATAGGTTAATTGGCTTCCAATGGAATTTACCGCTATGTGTTTGTGAGCCCTAGGGACTAATGTGAATGATGGAAATTCCTGTAGAGAAAATATGATAGCTCTATATAAGGAAAAGAAAATTAATAAAAGAAATGTTAGCTTTTGCCTATTTAGTGGTGCTGGAAAACCAGATGTTCTCATACATATTTGACATACTTTGGTGAAGAAATCGATTAAACTCATTACGAGCTTCTTTTATCGTCTAGCCTAAAGGACATTTGCAAGCATTTAATTTTATTGTGCATTTTACGGTTTGTATTAGTATTTATCTCAATTGTTAAAATAAAGAACTGTGTTCCGACATTACAACTACAATGAGATGTTTGATTATTTTTGCATAGTTTTTTGTTATGGGAAGGACCCTCACTGCACCTTAAAACAGCCCATGACATGTGTCCACATTTATTAATTAGTTTAATGAAATTAAAAAGTTGCAACTTACCCCTAAACAGAGGTGAATCTAGGTTTTCCGGGACTTGGGACAAAAATTCAGTTTGTATCCCCCTCTATACATAGCTTAAGAGGTTTGAGTAGTTGTCATATGACAACTCTTATGCGATTTGCACACTTAGGTCGGGGTCACACTAGAGAGAAATACGGATGAGTGAGAAGCGTTAAAAGCACGCATTACACACGGACCAATGATTCTCTATGGGTTTGCTCCCAACAGCCGTATATTTCTCGTCCGTATTCTACGGTCCGTGCCAATCGCAGCATCCTGCGATTGTCAGCGTACTACGCCCGTAGTACGCCAATGCAAGTCTATGGGTGCGAAAAAAATACGAATTACACACGGACCACACGTGTGACTTGCGAGAAATATGCAGGTCTTTTGGCAGGTGAGAGGAAATGGGCCAATCCATCATCAGGAAGCTTAGACATGCAAATGAGCTCAAAAGGCACTCCAGACATACAGGAAGTACGCCTCCACGGAGTACAGCATCATGGCACCCTACCATAATCTCAATGTGGAGCTGCTAATTGTTCTTGTGCATGATCGCCCGGAATTATGGGACCAACGGGATGCATATTATGCCGACCGGGCAAGAGAGGAGTCTGCATGGAGGCGCATATGTTGCAAAATGTTCCCTGATTTTGGTGATCGACCACGTGAGGAGCAGCAGCACATAAGTACGTGCACATAAATTATGTATGTCAAATTACTTGCCATCCCAAAAAAAATGTTATAAGTAGGCCCCCTCACATCCTGTGCTTCTGATATTGGGCTCTTGTGTCTTGTAAGTTATTTTTTGACACGCTGTTTGACCCTGAGAGAATGTTACCCTATCCCCAACTCCTCATGATGCCTAGCAAAAACAGTTTAAAGAGTTGCTAATTGCCACATGCGCTACTGTGACCCTGTGCATCTGGCCTGGCTGCAGCAATGCTATATGCCACCCTGGGTAGAACTCACACCCTAGTAGGCCACATGACTTTGATACTAGTTCAAAAACTTGTTTTAGGCAAGTTGTAAGTTTTCATTCTTTTATGTCACATTGCAGTCGAAGATGTGAAGAGACGCTGGCGCAGCATCCATGACCAGTATCGCCGTGAGCGCCAGCAGCAGGCAAGAAGTGGTTCAGGGGCCCACACAAAGCGGAAATATGTTTATTTCGACCGCCTCTCGTTCCTCGCTCCAATTATGGATCTCAGACCGTAAGTATAACAGAAACACCACAAATGCTTTATAGGGCCCGATCAAAAATTTCCTTTTTCTACATTTTATATTTAATCACAGAACTCACTCTAACATCACTGAAAGGGAGAAAGGGTCTGAATCAGAGGCCATCGATCCTGCAGGTGGAGGGGTAGAGCTGTCTGGACCATCTTGTGAGCTTCCAAGGAGCCAGGCCCAAGTCACTTCTCCGGCTCAACCTGATCCTGCCCTAGAACCTGGGCCGCCACCAGAAACACCGCCACCAGGAACAGACCCACAACAAGGACCGTCAGCTGCATCACCACCCGACATCCATGATGAACAGGGCAACAGCAGCAGCCCAACTGTTTGCCTAGAGGGCTCCCCCCAGCCTGCTGTGCCATCCAGGCGACATAGACGAAGGTGCCATATCCCTGCCACTGGTACCACGACCAATGTGGATACAGGGGCCCAAAATTCCCGTAACAGAGTTGCCACTGATGATGGGGAGGAGGAGTACTCACGCAGCCTTGCCCATTATCTACATTCCCTTCCCCGTGAGGTGTGGCTACGTGTGCGAGGATCCATTCAGATCCTAATTGACGCAAGCACACCCCCCAATACCCCTTATGAGCTGTTTGAGTTTCTGGAGCAGTGGCACCTGTCACCCAGGAATCTCATGCGTCTTAACCCACACCCCCAAGTGCTTGCTCAATCAGGGTCTGAGGATCCTCCTACACGTGGACCTACACCTCACCCCCTTCCCCCCCTTCCCAACATTGGCAACATCATTCCCAAACGTCAGGGTATAACCCAGCACACCAATATGGCCACTTGCTCCCAGCCAATGTTGGAGGCTGGTCCCAATCTGGTTGGGGATGACATGGCCATTTTGGTGGTTTAGACTCACAGCCCTACCAGCCTCAACAGGAGAGTCATCACCAAGATAGTGCCCAGTATCCACCTCAAGCCCATGAGCCGGCCCACTACCTCCATCATGGGCAAGAGTATGCCCCCACACAGGCCGAGGGCCAAGGTGACCACACTAGCTATCTGGCAACACAGGCTGGGCTGCCGCCTTCTCCACCCCCTACATACTACAATTTATAACTTTGTGTGTGTTTTTGTGGTTAAATGCTGTATTTTAACATTTGAAAAATTTGTTTGTGTTCTAAGGCCAATTCTGGCCATTTTGCTAAATAACATAAGGCTTCACAAGGCCTTTAAAAAAAGGATACATAAAAATTTTGTACTTTCAAATGTTGTTGTCTTTATCAATGATGCACTTACATCACGACATGCTGCCATATGCTTACACATTGATTTCCAAACAGAGAAAAGACATAAGGTGTTGTAATATATATAGTTTCCCAAAGGCCAAAAATAAACATTTACAACATAGACACAGCATGCTCTGGCCAAGAAGTTTCCCCCTCAGGTGACATAAAGTAATTTGTGAAAATATCAGGCACTTTGAGCCAAGAGAGCATTCTACGTTGAGGGTTGATAGGTGGTCTCGCCCTACGTACATTGTCTGACCCATGCACAACAGCAGCAGAGGAGGAACAATCATGTATCCTGGTGAAGTTATGGGCAACGCCACATGCTTTAATTACTTCATTTACATTTTGTTCACTCAGCAGAATGGCAGACTGGAGGACCCACCATTTTGGACAATGAATGCCAAAGGAACACTCCACCAGTCGCCGAGCACGTGATAGGCGCAAGTTACAAATTCTTTGCCGGTGTTCCAGGTTGCGCCGGGGATATAGCCTCATGACATTGCATGTTAACTGAAAAGCCTCACCTGCCACAAGGACATAAGGGACTGATACTTGAGTGGATCCTGGTAGCTGGCGTGGTGGTAGATCCAACTGGTTGTTGCGTAGCCGCCGACCCATAATGGAAGTATTGAAGACTCTAGAGTCTCCCGTCCTTCCATAGGCCCCAATGTCAACAATTATAAACTTGTATTGAGAGTCAGCCAGACCCAACAATACAACAGAAAATTATTGTTTCTAATTGAAGAATTGTGAGCCAGAGATCGCCAGCTTACGCACCCGGATATGTTTGCCATCAAGGGCCCCAATCCAATTAGGAAACTGGCATTCCTCCTCAAAGTCCCTTAATATCCTCAACCAGTCTTCCATCCTGGGTTGGGGCATGATGATTTGATGTAGTGTTGACCATATTTGACTACATGTTGACCTGACTATGCCAGAAATGGTAGATCTTCCAATGAGAAAATCATGGTGGAGGGTGGCAGAAGACAGGCCAGTGGACAGGAAGCTGAAGAACAACAGAAATTGAACATTTTAGAATGCACAAATTAACCAAATACCAGGTACATTCATACCAAACTTGTTAGTAATTCTGATCTACTAACACACATATATTTTGTCGCACAATGACTAAGTGATATTCAGTACATATTACACATAACATTCTGGTGTGTAAGCTTAAACATATCTGGAATAAGATGAGGGCATTAAACTTAGTCCAAGAAGCCAAAAATACATACTTTGGGCAACACATCATGAACATAGAGAATGTGGTTGTGTAGTACATATCGTAATGTGAGTAGAAGTCGCTCCTCTGCAGATATAGCTTTGCGCATCCTTGTGTCCTGAAAGGTTATCCCAGGGCACACTGTCTCCAAGAGTAGATCAAATGTTGCAAGGCTCATGCGACAGTATTGGTAGAATTTTTCAGGATGCTCCCGCAGAGAAGAATAGAGGAGGTGAAAATGACCTCTTGTGAGTCGTTGCCTCAAAAGTGGATGGACCCACATGTGTCTCCTCCTCCGCGAATCCACTATCCGTGGGTATGGTTGACCAAAGCGGCGTGACAAAAGCCAGTTGAAGAGAACCTTCTCAGTTGTGTTGAAAGTCAGACTGTCTGCCATGTTGCACATACAACAGCAACACACCTAGTCAAGGCAAGGTCACAAATGGACAGTATGGAGGCAGCCACCTGTTCCTGAGCCAATAAATAGGGTGCACGCTAATGATTTAAATAGTTAGCAGGCCTCAAAACCGTTAAATGTCCATTTTGCAAGCCTGCGAGAAAATCTCGCCATACGGATTACATACGGATTAAAGTACATACGGATGCTGACATGCGCAAAATACGCGACCACACCTTGCTTACGGATGACATACGGAGCACTATTTAGGGGTCATTCATCCGTATTACGCATGTAAAATACGGACCGTATTTTGCGTCGGTTAGTGTGACCCCGGCCTTACACTCAGTTGCCAACTAGCTGCACATTCAAATTCTTTCAATGTTTAGTGAAATACTACAGCCCCTGCTCTATTGAGAGAAACAGGAAGAGAAGCTAGTAGGCACGTGACCGTAAGTATGAAAATCGCTAATGAGTGGTGATGACCGCTGGAACTGGCAAGCAGAGATGAATCAGGACAGTGAGCATATTACATACTGCTAGGATAGGGCACCCTACAGTGCTTGATTTTATAATTAGAGAGGTTTTCTAAGTTTGTAATGAAGCACAAAAGTCTGCAATCATTCTATATGAACCCTGTGTCGGTGGTGAGAGCAAATATGTGATGTGATCCAGCCACAATCTGACTAGACATGCACTGCCTTGCTCAACACAAGTTTAGTCGGCATGTGACTTCATGTATGCAAATTGCATGCTAATATAGACCTCCAGCTCTCACCGCCTGCACCAGATTTTGTATTAGTCAATGCCTGATGAAGACACCTGAGTAGTCTCGAAAGCTTGCAATGTGTTACTGGGTCGCCCTCCCAGGGCTGTGAGGTACTCGGTACCGGGCCGGTGTCGGTGGGATGTGTCACAGCAGCGGTGACCCGGTTCGTGGCCCTGGGCGCCCAATTAATAGGGGGAATTTGAATGGTTTAATGTAGTTAATGAAATAGTTCATGATGCCACCTGTGGTGTTCTGCAAGTGAGGTGTTAGGCAGACGCTGCATGCAGATCCTCTAGGACTGATGGTGGGTTGCAGCTAAGATGGTGTAGCTCCCCACAGGTGGAGCTGTAGTCCCAGGGCAGTGTAGATGCTGGTACCCAGATGTAGCAGTACCCGATATGTTGGCGCAGGAATGAATGGAGGACACCAGGGCTTATAGTTCCAAAGCTTTACTCACAGTCTGTAGTACACACAGGTGCCTGCCTCTGTGCCGTGTCCTCCAGGTCAGGGACTCAGTGAACCTCCAAGCAAGATGGAATGGTCCCTTCCAATACTCCGCCAACATGTGCCTTTCTGAACGTCTCCTCTATAGCGCCTTTAAATGTGAAGTACTCCCAGTACTGAGTTACACTGGAGTGCCTCCTGACAGATGTTCCCAAGAACTCTACTTGTACGGCTGACAGCTGTAGCCTGCTTCGGGAACTCCTTACTCCTGAGTCCCGGCTCACTATCAAGTTGCTGTTGTGCCCCCAAGTCTTAGATGGGAGTAGTGCATTTGCAGCCCACTACTCCACCGGTCTCTGCTGCAGAACCATTAGTGTCCATACAACTTCAGGGACCGGGCCCCAGCCTTGCGCTTAGAACTTCTAGGCAGGGTTCTTCCTCTAACCCATGTCCTCTGTGTTCCCTTTTACTCCTACGTTCCGAACTTGTCTTTCTTTCTTATGGAAGCTCAGGCTTCAGTTCAATGTCTTTCTCCTTCTTTCCTTTCCCGTGCCAGCTGGCACAGATCACTGAGACAGCTGCAGCACTCCTTCCTCCATCCCTCTTCCATGGATCTCCTTTCCTCACTTCTCTCTGAGTGACTTCCTCCCTCAGACTGACCTGTAATTCTAAACCTCCCCGCTCTTTTATGTATTCTCAACTCCACCCGCCTCCCAGCATATTTCGTGTTCCAAGCAGGGAGCCACCAAAGGTGCTCTACTACACTCCAAGCAGGGAGCCGCAATGTGGCTTTGCTGAACTACTCTGTTGTGTGGGGTGCGAGTTTTGGAGCATGGTCAGGAGCCTCCAACTTACCTGGATGGTGGGGCACCACACCTCAGGAGGATGTGCAGTACCTCTGTGGCGGCTGAGCCTCAGGGGCGCCACATTACCATCTTTTCAGTTAGCCATTAAAAGGTATCAACCACTGAGGACTCTCAATTCTGAATATTTTTCTATCTACTGGCTAACACGGTACAAAGATATACATCTTGCCTGCACCAGAGAATCCTGACAGCATGCGGTGGCTATGCTGTGAGGAGTCAGAAATCTGCAGTCTCATAAAGGGACTGCAGTCTTTCATCACAAACCTGGACAACCTCATTAATGCTCTTAACATAAATACAAACGTAATTAACCTCAACTTGTCAGACATGTAACACTTTAGGACTTGTAAGATTACAAGATACATGTCCATGTTAATAAAGTATCACGTAAGCTTCCAAATTATAAATTGTTACATGTTTACAGGATCAGAACCAATATCAGCACATGAATTCATCACCAGAACCATCATAATTACAGAAATACATAACCAGAACCACCAACAGTACAGAAATATATGATCAGAACAATCAGCAGTACAGAAATACATCACAAGAAGCACCATCTGTACAGAAATAGACCATCACAATCTCATCAGTACTGATAATCAGAACTAACAGCAAAACATGAATATGTCACCATAAACTCCATCAGTACAGAAATATATCACCAAAACCACCATCAGTAAAAGAATACATCACCAGAACAATTAATTATCAATACATAAAAACAGGGTCCCAAGATGAGAAAATTGGTCTGTCTATTACTGAGCTCATTTCCCTCAATATCCATTGTTTTATGTTAAATTTATAGCACAGGTTAAAAGTTTGGGTATACCTGTTCATACCAATGTTTTCCTCGCTCTTATTGGAATGTGAATATTGCAAGCACATACATAAAAACCATGGGGCCCCATAACAGATATCTTAATTGTCCCGCCATTAAAAAAATATTCAGCAGAGTAGGAGGGATCACAGTGCTTAGGTATAGTCACAAAGGGCCATATCTTTCAACATTTAATGACAGAGTGAGCAAAAATGGCAGCACTTACAAAGTAATTTTACTCCTATTGAATCCTATAATGCCCTTACAGTGCCCCAACACAGTTTGATGCTCTAAAGTGACCCTACACTATGATCTTTCCACAATTCTCATGCATACAAGGCTCCCAGTGACTAACACAGCATGATTGCCTTCACAGTCTCACAACACAGTATGATGGTCCCCACAGTCCCACAATACAGTATAATGGCTCCACACATCCACTAACATAGTATTATCTCTCCATCATGTCCCTACACAGTTTGATCACACCTACAGGTGTCCCATATACAGATAATTGTCCCCAAAGCGTCCAACACTTTATGATGGTCCCATATCTCCCTATGGTGGTGCCACAGCAAATCCCTGATTCACAGAATAACAGCCCCATACAAGTATTCATTGATAAAACTAAAATAAAAAATACTCACTTATGCCTGTTCCCTACTGCTCCAGTTTCTGCAGCATGCATTGTGCAATTTGTATTTATGTGATCACATTCACTGCACTCAGACTCCGAGATCAGACACATGAAGTGAATGATGGAACAGGGAGATAATTCAACTGTATCTGTATGCAGGATGAAAATCAGGGACCAGGCCCAGCAAATCGCAGGTCCTAAAGCAGCAACCGGGTCTGCCACCAATAGCGGTATGCCAATGGCACATTATAGATTTAGACTGAAGGCAGCAAAAAACAGAAAGGAACACTTATGGAAGTAAGGAGTGTAAAATGTGTACAAGAACGAAGATTCTATGTTAAACTTTTGTTTTAATCCATTTTTTTGCAACACAAATGATGGTCCCACTGAGTGCAAGCCAGATAGGAGAGCATAATAATAATAATCTTTATTTATATAGCGCCAACATATTCCGCAGCGCTTTGCAGTTTAACAGTTTCAAAACACAAGTCATAAGTAGCAACGTTAACAATACAATAATTAAAGCAAAATAAGACGACCCTGCTTGAGAGAGCTTACAATCTACAATGAGGTGGGGGAGATACAAAGTACAGGTGTGTATTTACAAAGATGTATTTACAATGATGGTCCAGCCATGTTGAGGGAGTGAGGGATGGATGGAGAAAGTAAATGTGCTACTCATGCACACTTACACATAGAATGATTTTGATTAGTGAACATGATAGGCCGCTCTGAACAAATATGTTTTGAGGGAGTGCCTAAAACTATGCAAATTGTGGATAGTCCTAATTTCTTGGGGTAGAGCATTCCAGAGGATTGGCGCAGCGTGGGAGAAGTCTTGGAGTCGGAAGTGGGAGGTACGGATTAGTGCAGAGATTAGTCGAAAGTTGTTTGCAGAGCGCAGCGGTCGGTAAGGCCGATAGACAGAAATGAGGGAGGAGATGTAGGGGGATGCTGCACTGTGGATAGCTTTGTGGGTGAGAACAAGTACTTTGAATTGGATCCTATAATGAATGGGCAGCCAATGTAAGGACTGGCGAAGAGCGGACACGTCCGAGTACCGATTAGCCAGATGGACAACCCTGGCTGCTGCATTAAGTATGGACTGGAGAGGGGATAGTCGAGTGACAGGGAGACCAATTAATAGAGCATTGCAGTAATCCAGGCGAGAGTGGATCAATGCGACAGTGAGGGTTTTTGTTGTTTCCATGGTGAGAAAAGGGCGGATTCTAGAGATGTTGTTTAGGTGTAGGCAGCAAGAGCGGGCAAGAGATTGTATATGGGATGTGAAGGAGAGAATGGTGTCGAACATAACACCCAGACAGCGTGCCTGCTGCCGGGGTGTTATTATAGTGCCACCCACGGAGAGGGAAATGTCAGATTTAGGGAGGTTAGTAGACGACGAGAGCAGAAGAAGCTCAGTTTTGGAGAGGTTGAGTTTCAGATAGAGAGCGGACATGATGTTGGAGACTGCGGACAGTCACTGGCGTTCTGTAGTACAGCGGGGGTAAGGTCGGGGAATGACGTATATAGTTGTGTGTCATCAGCATAAAGATGGTACTGAAAGCCAAATTTGCTTATAGTCTGTCCAATTGGGGCCGTGTAGAGAGAGAAGAGAAGGGGGCCAAGGACTGAGCCCTGAGGTACCTCGACAGCGAGAGGAAGAGGAGATGACGTGGAGCCAGAGAACAAAACACTGAAGGAGCGGTCAGAAAGATAGGAAGAGAACCAGGAGAGAGCAGTGTCCTTAATGCCTAGTGACTGGAGCCTAGAGAGTAGGAGATGGTGGTCAAAGGTGTCCAAAGCTACAGATAGGTCAAGAAGAATGAGCATGTAATTTGCTATTGTAATCATGCTGGGTAAGTGTGCTTTGAATTTAGAAAAAAACACCAGTCGTGACACCAGTAAAGCACTCTCCCATCACCATACAATCCCCTCCATTCTTCATGATGGGCATCACATAAATAAAAATCATCTGTTCACATTTTCTGCATCTCACAAAGATATGGCGGTTGATAGCAAAAATCTCCACGTTCAATTCATCAGACCTTTGTACAGATTTCAAACAAATACCCAGTCTCATGGTAAGTTTGTGAGCAAAAGATACAACTTAAGCCACAACGAAAAAAAGGACTGCGACTCCACAACTATTCTGAATAATATGTATGATGATATGCAATTATAATTTACCACTGTTAGGATGATAATGAGGGAAAATGAATAGCAATGGTGTGCAGATGTATTTGACCACTTCAAGTACTGTTTAGTTCCATAAATTTTTGGATAGATATGACGATATGTGACCCAATATGTGGTGCGCATGCTCCTCTTGTTGTCCGGCACTCTGTGCCCTCGGCACCCGACCGGGAGTCGTTGCAACCGCCATGCATAAGGGGAGATGCTATGCCAAGCGGCATGGTAGCAATGCGGCTGGCCGCGGGCACATGCACCGTTTCAGCACAGCCCATTGGTGATCTGGTCACGTGATACACACATGACCGGTCACCATACATACAAAAGGTCCTGTTTGGGAACAGGCAAACACATCCACTTGAGAAAGCATGGCGTAAGAAAAGCGAAACGCGCGTCGGAGTTGTTATAGGTCTGTGTGTGATCAGCCTGGCATTTTCTGGTAAGATGTTTATTGTGGCTTTGTACAAAATAATTATTTCTTAAATGTTGTGATGTACTCTTGTGGTTCAGCTAAAGTTACTAGTCACATTATTTGCACTAGAGTGCGTTACTTGTTGAAAGCACATGTGCAAATGGAGCGCCCCGCAGGACCTTGGGTTACTCAGTACCGAGCCAATCAGGTTTTTAAAGGGGATGTCACAGTAGCAGTGACACAGTCCATGTCCCTGGGCCTCCAGTAAAAGATGATAAATGAAGATGATGGTAATGGGGAAAATGATCGGGAAATGGGGAGTTTGTTGTGACGCCACCCGTGGTATTCGGCAATGGTAGCCGATAGAGATGAGCGACTTTGCCTTTTTTCTGGTCGAGTCGGGTTTCATGAAACCCGACTTTCGCAAAAGTCGGGTCGAACGAAATCGGCCGATTATCGTGAAAAGTCGAAGGCCGACTGAAACACGAAACCCAATGCAAGTCAATGGGGATGCAAAGTCGGCAGGGAGTGGAGGACAGGAAACACACCTACAGTGCCCTTTTGAATGCTAAAAACATCTATTCTGATTACTGAAGCTTTTCAACCTTAATTTACTTCGTAATACTAGTTACGCACTGAAAAATGGGGGTTATTTGGCTAAATTTGTGGGGGGTAGGGCTGGCTCCAGGTTTTCAGGTGCTCTGGGCCAAAGAGCGCCCCTTTAACACATACCACAACTCATGATGCTCCGATACCGCAGAGAAATAGCGGCATAGTACAATGAAAAATACATCACTTTTTACATCTCATGACTGATATCCATTTTTAATAGCTCCAAAAACGGACAGTATATTACTCCAGTATTATGGACACCGCATAGTGCGCTATACAGAGTAATGAGGCCCATATATTTCTCCATACAGAATCATTGGTCCCATATAATGTTTGAAACAGTATATGATGAGCTCCACATAATGCTACAGTATATGTTGGTCCCCATGGATGAAGCTCCACTGTTTTATGGGCCCAAATAATGCTCCATACATAATGGACCCCATTTCTAATGCTTTAGTGTATAATATGCCCTGTAAATGTTGCTCCAGTGTCTGATGTCCACCTTTGGAATGCTCCAGTGTATGGTGGGCCCCATATATCATTCTCCAGAGTATAGTGCTCCCCAAAAATTGCTGTCCCAACATTGAAAACAATTAAATAAGTCTCCTTGCTATGGAATCCCTGTACTAGTCTGGACTTCTCGTCGTCCCCATCGTCCATCTCACTGCATTTGGCTGTTTAGGCAGAGGACGTACAGACGTGATGTCATTGCGCTCTCTGATCAGACTATCATTGTCAGGAAACGCGGAAGACGTCATGGCGGTGGAGCAGGGAGAGGTAAGTATTTCAACTTTGCAAGTGCTGTGATCCTGAGCAAGCAGAGGGGCCCACTCGTTTGCGACGGCAGTGGCACAGGGCCCCTCTAATAGTACGGCGGTGTGTCTGATGGCGGGTGGTGGCTGGGCATCAGTGCACTTGTGGCGTCCCCAGGAGTACGGTCGCCACAGTGGCATTACCTTCCTCCTAGGGAGTGTGATGTCATGCTTGGGAGCAACGAAGGATCTCTCTAGCAGTTAAACCAACACACAACACATTTCCCACTCCACGCCAGCAGGGAGACCTCTGAACATGACTGCTGAGGAGCTGCTCTCTGTGGTCGGGAGGAGGTAAGTGAGGCCATTCTGTGCAGGGAAGGGGAAGTGTGTGGACGTGAGAAGGGGAGCTGGAGGATGAGCAGAGTTAAGGCTCACTCCTAGCTGGAGCACATGGTCTGGATTCCGGTCTCTGAGTTTGTAGGGACCCTGACGTTCCTGCAGCAGAATCCGGAGGAAGTAGCAGCTGTAAATGCTCTGTACCCAACTGAGGCTCGGATGCCCCAGCATCGACGTGTGTGAGCCAGAAGGAAAAGGCTACGGCTGCCAGCCATACGAGAAAGTTCCAAAAGAGAGTCAACGGGGAACTTCATTGAACTCAGCACTGCGAGTACCTCAGATAAGCGCTAGAATGGAGGCCACACTACCTATCTCCTGAGAGAAATCCAAATTTGCTTCCAGGCTGACCAACTCCTTCTCCATCTGTACTCTGGGTCCTGGACAGCACCTACCAAGTACAGGTAAAGGAACTGCATGACTGTGTCTGTCATCTTTCTCCTGCGCCTGGTGCACGGCTCAGCTACATCCTGCACTGCACACCATCTCCCAACTCTTTCATCTGCCCTGCGACTACGGCCCTACCTGTGCAGGTCTTCTACATCTTAGCTGCACCACAACATCTGTCCCACAGAAGCGACACTGCAGCGCTGGTCAATCTAATCATAAACCAGAGGTGGCGTCACGTATCATTCACCTATAAACGTAATTCACCCCTTTGCATGGATGCCCAGGGCCACGGAACGGGTCACCACCACCGTGACACATCCCTGTGAGACACCGGCCCGGTACCGATTAACCCCACTGTCCAGGCTGGCCACCCACACTCCATGTCAGATTCATCTTGGACTGGGGAATTCACGATTTGACTTGATAACCCAGGCATGGTATGATAGAAAGAGCTACATGGACTAATGTGAAGTGTGGCCTGCTGCCTCATTCAGTTTGGGTGGGGGTGCAGGACACAAGGAAAGGGGTTCTTCCTGACCAGGAGCCAGCACTTGACCACTCAGTGCTTGCAGTTTTTGAAACTTCAGAAGAGGCGGGCATATTTGATGGAGTCTGTTTCGGCAATGTAAGCCAAAACCAGTTCCTCATGCTCTGCCTTTAAAAGCGGTTAACCTACTCCCAGAAAAGGTATCATTCCAGGCGTTCCAGAGCCAGACCATGATGCAGGCTCAACACCTCCTGCCTTAGCTGCTATTGAGCTTTTGCCACTACCAGCAGATGCATCACCACCATCATCACCAGCTGGCCCCCCCCGCGCCCACGTCCGTGGCCTCTTCCACCAAACTTCAAAATTTTGCACAAAATAGACACAAAATAACATCAGATATATGGCACTGTATCAGAAATGTACAGCTCTATTCAAAGGATAATTGTCAATCTCCATATATATTCCATCAGTCACACAGAGACGCTCACAGGCTCAGTATGGATTAGACAAGAATATAAAAAGTAGACAAAGTGTACAGTATCATCAGATAGCAGGTATATATAGCATAGTTTAAACATTAACAATGTACATCTATATATCAGTAGTAGTGTTGAGCCACCACGCTAGTGTTTTTGTTCGTCACACAGAAGGCAAGTTCGTCGAATGTTCGTCGAACCCCATTGAAAACAATGGCAGGCAAACACAAACACATACAAACACATAGAAAACAATTACAAAACACCTTAAAAGGTGTCCCAAAGCAGAGAAAATGCTCAGAAGACAAAAATTACATATGGAAAAGGGCAACTACATTTAGAAAAGAGGTGGAGGAGTAAAAGGAGGAGGTGGAGGAGACACAGATATAGGCTTGTCATTCCCTTATGAAGTCAAGAAAGGCTGGAATAAAAATGTAAAATACCAACTCCCCCAAAAAAATTCTGAAATCGAACATGATCATATACTTCCCACCAATAAATTATGCCAACTAGTAATCGGGCGGCGTTAGTCCCACGAACCTCCAAACAGCGTCCATGAAGGCAAAGTGTTTGCTTTCCGGGGGCAGTATGATTGCAAAGCTGAACCTTAAAGGAATGTCCAAAAGGGCACCACCAGGAGTGGAGCCTGCGGCTTAATTGGACTCCACCCGGGAAACCACAACCATGCCACCTCAAGAAAAGATGCACATATTGAAAGCTTTGTCGATTGTGTGTGTGGTGTGGTATGTCCGTTTGTAGCTGTGCTAGCAATTTGTCAGCTTTATTCCATTAACAAACGATACTCCGGCATGCCCCCGCGGTACGCGTCAAGCTTACTAGAGGGATACGCGAGGCTCTGGCACTATCATGGTCTATCATGGCGTTACATGTCCGGGGCTGCATGCGCGCTACACTGAAAGGACCAGCTTTTGTCGCTTACAGGTGCAGATAACCAGCAGAACACCGTTAGTGATGGGGATCTGTGATTCCAATTATTCCCCGCGAACGATGATTTCCCAGTAAGTGCAGGTCAACCGCAATTCCTGAATTAGGCCTAAGCGGCATTCCTGAAAAAATGCAAAAAATTACGTGTCCAAACCACAGTTGCTGTAGCTTGCTTAACAGCTCAGCAGCCGTTCTCAGGCCCAGTATGGATTCGACAAGATTCTAGAAAGTTGATAAAGGGTACAGTTTCACCGGGTAACACGTATATATGTAGCATAGTTTACACATAAAAAACCTATGTCTATATATCAGGAGGCAGGCTCAGACGGTCTCAGGCCCAGTATGGATTAGACGTTATTTGGACAAAGGTGAGAAAGGGTACCGTATCACTGGATAACAGGTATGTATAGCATAGTTTACACATTAACAGCGTAGGTCTATATATCAGGAGGCAGGCTCAGACTGTCTCAGGCCCAGTATGGATTAGACGTGATTGGACAAAAGTGAGAAAGGGTAATGTATCACCGGATTACAGGTATGTATAGCATAGTTTACACATTAAAAACCTATGTCAATAGATCAGGAGGCAGGCTCAGATGGTCTCAGGACCAGTATGGATTTGACCAGCTTGTACAAAGTTGAGAAAGTGTACATTATCACTGGATAGCAGGTATATATGTATAGCATAGTTTAAATATTTAAAATCTCCATGTTCTCAGTATGGATTAGACAACAATCTAAAAAGTAGAAAAAAGGAAATGTATTTGAAGCGCACACCACTATACACTTTAGGTGGTATTTTTAAATCTTCATATATATTTCTGTCTCAGTAAGACAGTCCAGACTCTCCGCAATAGGAAACGAGATGCATACAATTACTGACATAAATTCTAGTGATTGCAGAAATCTAGGAATTCCTATTCATGGGATAAACTTCCATCACAATTCTCAGAGGCGATGCAGACCCTCAATTAATTAGTGTGTGGAGACAGCAAAAACCTTTCTTTGTGAAGAAAGTGTTGCTGTATCGCAGTACCGTTGCTCCCATCGCCATTACTCATATCTATATAATTTTGATCACAGGGAGAGATGTAAACCTGGTGATCACTGCCTATCATGCTCTGTCATGTAACTTTGGAGTGCAAAAGACAGAAGCCACAGGCCGTAGGCGATTCATTTGGATTGGCATGAGAGGGCACATTTAAAAATGTGCGCTGAAATGTCACACGTCTGTGGGTAGGAAAACTGTGAAAGCTGATGAGAAACCACCACTGCATCTCATTGCGAGTCGACGTCCACAAGAAATGGAAGCCATTGATCATCTGAAGCTAGATCCCGGCCAGCAGGACAGGGCCTAGCTACATCTTAACCATCATCTTCTATCAGTTCACCAAATTTGTAGTGACAGTCCCAGTGAAGGATTTGACAGCCCAGACTACACAGCGGAGGAGCAGGGAGAGGTAAACATTGCAAATGCTGGGGCCCTGCCCAAGCAAGGGGAGCACTCTCGTGGGTGTCGGTACTGGCACTGGGCCCCTCATAGTACGGCGGTGTGTCAGAGGGCAGGTGTGCACCCCCACCGTCAGAGACACTTGATTGCACTATGAGGGACCCTGTGCCAGTGCCTGCGCCCAAGAGTCGGCCCACCCACCTGTCCAGGGCAATGGCACTTGCACGGTTGCGTGCACTAGGTGGTGACCCCGGCCATGGGGGCAGGAGGCAGCCCAGTTAGGGAGGTTTACAAAATGGCATATGTTGATGTGGGACATTCACCTGCTGCTAAAAGCGAAATTGGTCAAGTCCCAGGAACAGGGTCAGGTGTGTGTCATCAGGGTAAGGTGTGACAAAATCCTTGGAAACCCATGCATGGTTCATTTTAATGAAGGTTAGATCATCCACATTTTGGGTCGACAGTCGGGTCCTTTTTTCTGTCAGGATTCATCTAGCAGCACTGAAGACTCTTTCCGATAGCACACTTGCAGCTGGGCAAGCGAGCTCCTGTAAGGCATATTGTGCCAATTCAGGCCAGGTGTCCAGTTTAGCTGCCCAATAGTCAAATGGGAATGACCTGTGAGGGAGAACATCGATATCGGAGGAAAAGTAGTTTGTAACCATAGGTGACAAGTGCTGTCTCCTGTCACTTTCAATTGATGCAGTGTTACCAGTCGTGTGAGCGGGACTTGAAAAATCAGTCCACAACATGGTCATGAAACCCCTGTCTCCAACGCCACTTCTGATGTGTGCACCACCAACACCTCTTCCAAGTTGCCCCTGGCCCCTGCGGCTCGTGTGAGAACCATCACCGCTGCTGTGTGCTGGGAATGCCTCAACCAAACAGTTTACCAGAGTTGCTTGTTTGTTAGCCAATATTAGGTCAAGGTTCTCCTGTAGCATGATGTTTTGGAATTTGCCTTTATAGCGTGGATCCAGGATGCTGGCCAACCAGTAGTCTTCATCGCTCATCATTTTGGCAATGCGGGGGTCCCTTTTTAGGATCTGCAAGGCATAATCTGACATGTGGGCCAATGTTCCCGGTGTCAATGATGCACTGCGAGGGCTGGGTGGAGGAGCACATTCTGGCAAATCCACATCCCTCCAGTCACACACAAACCCAGTACCAGACCTTGCCATACCAACATTTTCTCTTGCCCCACGAGAAGCATCCTCCTCCCCTAAATAATCATCCCCATCATCATCCTCCTCCTCCTCTTCTTCCTCCACCTCGTCCACGACAGTTCCCTGAACAGACAATAGCTGACTGTCATCAAGGCTTCCCTCCTCCTCTTCCTCATCATCCTCGGCTGCAGACACCTGCTCCTTGATGTGCGTCAAAGTTTGCATGAGCAGACGTATAAGTGGGATGCTCATGCTTATGATGGCGTCGTCTGCGCTTACCAGCCGTGTGCATTCCTCAAAACATTGAAGGACTTTACAGAGGTCTTTCAGCTTCGACCACTGCACACTTGTCTACTCCATGTCTGCCCTCAAATTGCCTGCCCTTGTATCCTTCCACAAATGCATTACGGCCTGCCTCTCTTCGCACAGCTGCTCAACCATGTGCAGGGTGGAGCTCCACCTTGTTGCAACGTCGATAATTAGGCGGTGCTTGGGAAGGTGGAGCAATCGCTGCAGCTTCTGCATACGACTGGAGTGTACTGGCGACCGGCGGATGTGCGAGCACAGTCTTCGAACCTTATGGAGCAGGCCTGTTAACTCCGGATAATTAGTGTGGAAGCACTGCACCACCAGGTTCAAGGTGTGAGCAAAGCAAGGTATGTGTCTGAGTTTTGAAAGGGCTATGGCTGCCACAAAATTCCGGCCGTTATCACTAACTACCTTGCCTGCCTCAAGATGTAGACTGCCCAGCCATGACTCAGTTTGTCGCTGAAAGTAGTCGGCCAGTACCTCCGCCGTGTGTCTGTCTCCCAAACACATCATCTGCAACACAGCCTGTTGACGTTTTCCACTAGCTGATCGATAGTGGGACACATCGTGTGCACCACTGTCAGCTGCGGATGAGGGCTCGAGTGACTGCACTCTGTGGACGAGCTTTCGCTTCTGGAGGAGGAGGGTCGAACGCCTACAGCCAACTGTTTCCTATACCGTGGGCTAGGCAGCACTGTGCCATCACAGCTGTCCCCTGTGGACCCTGCATCCACCACATTAACCCAGTGCACAGTGATGGACACGTAACAGCCCTGGCCATGCCTACTGGACCATGCATCAGTTGTGAGGTGCACCTTTCCATTCACTGATTGCTTGAGTGCATGGACAATGCGGTCTTTCACATGAAGGACATAGCGTGGTACTGCGTAGGCCATGAGTTCGCTGAAAGCTGCGCTTTCAACCAACCGATAGGGCATCATCTCTAACGAGATTAGTTTGGCAATGAGGGCGTTCAAACCCAGTGTACGCGGATGAGAGGATGAGTACTTGCTTGTCAGTCTCTGGTAGGGTGAGCTGGACTTGAGAGCTGCATATGGTGGAACTAGCGGTGGACATGGCGGACTGAGAGAGGGTTGATGATGGTGATGGAGTTGGTGTTCTTTCTGATGGCCTAGATTCAGTCTTTCGTTGCAATAACAGTGTGATTCCCTGACTGATTTGCCCTTGCGACGACAACTCAACATTTGCTGCTGGTGGTGTGCTAACCGGTGGACTTACAGTGGGGGAAACAATGTAGCGTTGCTGACTACCTTCTTTGGGAGCAGTAGCACATGTGGTACGTGAGTTTTGGTAGTTCGTCCACGCTTGCAAGTGCATGTTGGTTAAATGTCTTAACATGCAACTGGTATTCAAATTTCTCAGATTTTTCCCTCGGCTAAAGGTCTTTGCGCACTTCTTACAGATAACCTTTGCTTGATCATTAGGATTTTGTTCAAAAAAGTGCCACACTGCACTCTTCCTACTATGGAAGACATTTTGAGGCCTTGCACGCTGTGCTATTTTGACCTTCTGGCCAAGCTGTCCTGCAACTCTTTTGGTTTTTGTAACCTGTTTTTGGACTGCTCCGGGCCTGCCAGATAACAGCTGTTGCGATGTCGATGCCCGCTGCGGATGCTCCTCCTCCTCTTCTGAGCTATTGGCAGCGGCACCCTCTACCCCCAATGGACAGGACAAAACAATACAATTTGGATTGCTTTTAAAAAAGCAGTTTGAACACCAGTGTGCACACAGCAATGCAGCTAGCCTTAAAAGGCAGGCTAATCACCACCAGCGCTGCTGCACAAAAGCAAAAATCTTCACCTTTCACTGCACAGTAGCTACGGTGAAAAGCGCTAGCAGCAGAAGCAGTTTTTTTTTTCTTTTTGCCTTCCTAACGCTCTCCCTACAGAATCAGCAGCTGCAGCAGCTCTCCCTATTCTGAGATCAGCATGAGTAACATGGCGGTCGGCGTCCCCGCCCTTTTATACCCCCTGTTACGCCACACAAAGCAAGCCAATCACTTGCATGCCCTTCTCCAAGATGGTGGTGACCGCTGCCTATGTCATCACCTTGCCCACAGTGTCCGTTCTTCCTGATTGGCTGAAAAAGGGCGCTAAAGCATCTTTTGAAACGCGACTTTGGCACTAAAGTCACCGACCTCGTGGCCGACCTCACGCTAAGGTCGGGTTTTGTTTCATGAAACCCGACTTTGGCGAAAGTCGGCGACTTTTGAATTTTTTCGACCCGTTTCGCTCAACTCTATTAGCCGACGCTGCAATGCAGATCCTCTGGGATGGTGTTAGGGCAGCAAAGATGGTTAAGCTCTCCATGGGCAGAGCTGTGTCCCTGGGCAGTTAAGGTGTTATCAGTTGAGCCGGTGACTGATGATGTTGCATGCGGTGCAGGGCAGGTAAAACGCTAATGACACAAGGGACACAGTTGGATGCAGTTTCAGGTTTTTCTTTACTCACGATTCTTGTGCACACGGTGACCCGCTAAGCTCTGTGTCCTCCGGGGGAGGGGTCCAGCAAACTCCCATGTAGATTGGAAACATTTTTTCAGGACTCCCTTTTATGTTCACCTTTCTAGGCCACCTCTCTGCGCTGATCTCTACTTTCTCTCCTGCCCTGCGACTTCACAAGCAGTGTCCCCGAGCCAGCAGCCGCGGACCCTGTCTGGTGACGTTCTCAAAGTCCCCTTACTCCTATTTGGCTGCCTTTTTGGGGAATAATTGTGGTTGCGGCTGAGGCACTTGAAGTTACCTCAGCCTTCGGATTGCTAGCTGAGCCTCGTTTGTTATTCTCCACTAGACTTAGGGGCTGGCTCCCCCACTCTGGCCTGGTCCTTCCACATCTGGTTATGGGCCCCACGGTTGGCTTCCGCACTACCTGTGCCCCAAGGACCCTGTCACGTGCCCCGTCCTGAGTGACACGGCCAGCAGGTCGGTAACTAATACAATAAGACAAGGGAATAGGGAAAACCTGGGTAACAATAACAGTGGTGGCCCTGCGGTAGGGAACGGGGAAGTGGAGACCTCCTGCACTCCCCTGAGTCAGTGTCTCTACACTCCTAACGTTCCCTAGGCCTGTTCCGCACCGGGCGCCGATCAGGAACCTAAAAACCCTGACTCACCCTGCACCTAAACCCTCACTAGGGAATTGGTCGGTGTGGAAACAATCCCACCACTGCACTAAACACACATAAGGAAAAGTGACAAAACAGGGGAACACCACTTAGCTTTGCTCTGTTGCTTACGCTCCCAGCAGCAGAGCCCACCACCTGCGTGTATCTTTTCCTCCACCATGTAAAACATCTGGGTGCACTGTCCAGCAATGGAGTCCAGCACCTGAGTGCAGCTGTCCAGCAACGGGGTCCAGCACCCGAGTGCAGCTTCAGCAAAAGAGTCCAGCAACTGAGTGCAGCTCTACACCATAGCTGCCGCTCTACACCATAGCTGCCACTCCACCAAGCTTTGCAGGAATTCTTTACTGACACATTGCTGCCACTCCAGGACTCTGACTGAGTTGTCCTGGACTCTTTTCAGCACCATAGTGCAGCCCTTGGAGCAAACAGAGTCCACACCTGTGTGCAGCTGTCCAGAAACAGAGTCCAGCAAATGAGTCCAGCCTTTCTGCCAAAGAGTCCAACATTTTGAGTCCAGCTTTCAGCAACCGAGTCCAGCATCCTGAGTGCAGCTCTACACCATAGCTGCCACTCCACCAAGCAATGCCAGCCCTCCTTGCAGGCACCATAGCTGACACTCCACCAATCCATGCCAGCCCTCCTTGCAGACACCATAGCTGCTACTCCAGCACTCTGACTGGGCTGCCTGTGACTCTCCTTCAGCTCCATTCTTTACCCAGGCTTGCTTGCAAATGAGGAACTATCACCAACCATGATTAACACACCTGATACTCTTTTATAGAGCAATCACACCTGTTATATAATCACATGCACAAACTAAGGTAACCAGAGTGCAATGACCCTAATGGCCACCGAGGGGAAACTACAACTGAAATCACCACAGTGCAATGACCCTAATGGCCACCGGGGGCAAAACCACATTTGGCGCACAGCCAAAGAAAAAAAAAGGTTACTTTGTGCATTTAATCTGTCAGATCTGACCTGGATCATGACAGACCCCTTCTGTTCTCCTATGAGCTTCCTTCCTTCTAGATGTGTCTCTCCGACCCTTACTCTCCCCACGTCAGTCCTGCTCTTCGGCTGTCCCGCCAGCAACTGACTGGATCTTTCCACAACAATCTTTTTACCTCACACTAACTCCTCCCATTAACTGTCACCTAACTGTCACTGATTGGATGTCCCTTCTCACACCATCTCATAAGCTCCTCCCCTTCTGCCTACCTTTCCCCACTGACTTCTCAACACCCTTTCCTAGCCAGACTGGGATGAGGCCATCCTCCCCAAGGGTACACCCAGGTGCCATGACTGACCTGGTGTGTGTTGAGTGTGAGTGTTAGGCTGTGTGCACACGATGCAGATTTGCAGCGGTTCCGCAGCGGATTTTACCGCGCAGAAACGTTGCATATCCGCATTGTGATGTACAGTAGCCTTTAAATCAATGTAAAAAAAAATGCTGTGCAGACGCTGCGGATTTTTCCATGCGGTTTTCCCGCGGTACAAAATCCGCAGCATGTTACTTCTTTTGTGCGGCTTTCCATCTCCCCTGTCACCAAATCCGCAGGGGGAAACCACGATGGAAAACCGCACAAAAACCACAAGAAAACCGCATGAAAAATGGAAGAAATCCGCAGGAAAAATGCAGGATTCTTCCATTCTGCGCGGAAGAATCCGCAGGGCCAAAAAGTCCATCTGCACTCAGCCTTAGGAGTCCTGAGTGTTGCTCCCTCCTTATCTGATGGTGGGATGCCACACCTCTGGATGAGGTGCAGTACCTCTGTGGCGACTGGACCCTCAGGGGAGCCACACAATCATCTCTTGAGCTGTGTTCCACAAAAGCCATATTGCCATGGCCATAAGCCACATTTTGTTACTAGCAGATCTCACAATAAGGTGTGATTGATATACTGTGTTTGATATACTGTCAGGCGTCACCACTAGGTTTCTGGAATTTTTTGCACTTTTAAATCTATGTCTTGCTATTTTTGTGCTAATAAAGATTTTGTAATTTTATATAAAACAAAACACTCCTTGTTTTCTCTTTTCTAAATATTGTACAGATTTTCCCTAGTTTTATATCCAGTGCTTGTGTTTCTTGGTCCAAATGAGTCGGTTCTCATTAATGACTTCTTTGCAGCAACTTGACAATAAAGCCCTGCTTCTCACTGTCTCCTTTAAAAAGTTGATCTTGAGATATGTCTACTACTACTTGATATCAATGCATCAATCATTTTGTACGCTGTTTTCTGAGATGCTTTCAATTTGTATGTCCTGAGGCTGGTAACAGTGATGAATTTTTACCCCTGGGGTGGCTTTCTTGAAAGCTAGTTTCAGTATAGCAATTAATGGTTTTCATAACTTTGCTTGTTGAGTATTTCAAGGTTCTAGCAATATTCAGAACTGACTGACCTTCATGTCTCGAAGTCATGATGGACTGTCATTTTCTTTTAGTTAATTGAGTTGTTTTTGCCATATAGTGGCTTATTACAGTTGTGGAATAGGGCCTAGCACTCTATTAAACTATGTACTAAAACACACCTGGTGGTCACAAAGACTTTCTGAAAGCTGCTAACTTCACAAATGAACTTTTGATGAGACATATTTGTTCATTGGAAGCCATTCCAGTAGACTTCCTGATGAAGCTGCTTGAGGGAACGCCAAGGGTGGGTAAAGCTGCCATCAGAGCAAAAGAGGGTACATTGAGGAATTTAAATGTTAACACATATTATTATTTTGTTTCACATGTGTTTTTTTTACTCTTTGTTGCCATGTGTCCCTTTGTGGTTTTTCTGACTTGAGTCCCAATCTACTATGTGTACAAGGAAAACCATTGCGTTAAGAAGTTTGTCCAAACTTTTGATGTCACGCATTTTTTAGAACTCTTTTTTTAAAATTTTTTTCACAAAACAATGTTTATTTATGTTAATCAATTTGTACCTGTTGGATTTATGGTTTCTAATAAAACAAACAGTTATCATTACCATTTTTTCACCTTTACTTTTTGGAGAGCTAAATCGGTTGTTTTTTATCCTGAAAAATAAAAAAACTTTCAATTTTCAGACTAGCTACAAGCCCACTGGACTTACACTTCCTGTTCTGTATAGAAGACTTTTCAATAGCCTCATTTTTTCACAGGCAAAATTACAACAAATAAAACTAAGTACCTCTATATACAGTTTTGGCGCCCCTGAGGGCTCAGTCGCCACAGATGTACTGCACCTCCTCCTGAGGTGTGGTACCCCACCATTCAGGTAAGGTGGAGACACCTAACCACACTCCAACACCTGCATCCCACACAACATAGTATTGTAGCAAAGCACCCTTGGTGGTTCCCTGCTGGAAACACGAATAGTGCTGGGAGGTGGGTGGAGCGTAGTCTGCACAACAAGAGAGTGGGAGCTCATTAGGACTAGGTCAGTCTGACTATGTCAGTCTGTGAGAGAAGATACCCTGAGTGGGATGGATGGAAGGAAGTGCTGCAGCAGACCTCAGTGACCTGGGTCTGCTGGCACAGGAAAGAGACATTCAGAAAGCCTAATTCTCCATAAGAAAGTAGGTTTTGTACGGAATGTAAGAAGAAGAAGTGAACTAAGGATTAGGGTTAGAGCAGAGCCCTTCCTCAAGTTCTCAGCGCATGGCCGGGGTCTGGACCCCAAGGTTGTATGGATACTAATGGTCCTGCGACAGACACCGGAGGAATAGAAGTTGTCACCACTTTATTCCCACACAAGACTTGGGGGCACAACAGCAACGAGATTGAGCCGGGACTTAGTAGCAAGGAGTCCCCGAAGCAGGATACAGCTGTCTGCCGTACAAGTAGAGTTCTAAGAACATCTGAAAGGAGGAACTCCATTGTAACTCAGTACTGTGAGTACTTCAAATAGGCGCTAGAACGGAGACGTCCAGAAAAGGCACATATGTTGGCAGAGTGTTGGAACGGAGTACTTCAACTTGCCTGGAGGTTGGCTGAGCCCCTGACCTGGAGGACACGGCATGGATGCGGGCACCTGTATGCACAAGAGACTGTGAGTAAAGCTTTGGAACTACAGTTGTGGCCAAAAGTATTGACACCCCTGCAATTCTGTCAGATAATACTCAGTTTCTTCCTGAAAATGATTGCAAACACAAATTCTTTGGTATTATTATCTTCATTTAATTTGTCTTAAATGAAAAAACACAAAAGAGAATGAAGCAAAAAGTAAAACATTGATCATTTCACACAAAACTCCAAAAATGGGCTAGACAAAAGTATTGGCACCCTCAGCCTAATACTTGGTTGCACAACCTTTAGCCAAAATAACTGCGACCAACCGCTTCCGGTAACCATCAATGAGTTTCTTACAATGCTCTGCTGGAATTTTAGACCATTCTTCTTTGGCAAATTGCTCCAGGTCCCTGATATTTGAAGGGTGCCTTCTCCAAACTGCCATTTTTAGATCTCTCCACAGGTATTCTATGGGATTCAGGTCTGGACTCATTGCTGGCCACCTTAGAAGTCTCCAGTGCTTTCTCTCAAACCATTTTCTAGTGCTTTTTGATGTGTGTTTTGGGTGATTGTCATGCTGGAAGACCCATGACCTCTGAGGGAGACCCAGCTTTCTCACACTGGGCCCTACATTATGCTGCAAAATTTGTTGGTAGTCTTCTGACTTCATAATGCCATGCACACGGTCAAGCAGTCCAGTGCCAGAGGCAGCAAAGCAACCCCAAACCATCAGGGAACCTCCGCCATGTGTGACTGTAGGGACCATGTTCTTTTCTTTGAATGCCTCTTTTTTTCTCCTGTAAACTCTATTTTGATGCCTTTGCCCGAAAAGCTCTACTTTTGTCTCATCTGACCAGAGAACATTCTTCCAAAACGTTTTAGGCTTTTTCAGGTAAGTTTTGGCGAACTCCAGCCTGGCTTTTTTTATGTCTTGGGGTAAGAAGTGGGATCTTCCTGGGTGTCCTACCATACAGTCCTTTTTCATTCAGACGCCGACGTATAGTACGGGTTGACACTGTTGTACCCTCGGACTGCAGGGCAGCTTGAACTTGTTTGGATGTTAGTCGAGGTTTTTTATCCAACATCCGCACAATCTTGCGTTGAAATCTCTTGTCAATTTTTCTTTTCCGTCCACATCTAGGGAGGTTAGCCACAGTGCCATGGGCTTTAAACTTCTTGATGACACTGCGCACGGTAGACACAGGAACATTCAGGTCTTTGGAGATGGACCTGTAGCCTTGAGATTGCTCATGCTTCCTCACAATTTGGTTTCTCAAGTCCTCAGACAGTTCTTTGGTCTTCTTTCTTTTCTCCATGTTCAATGTGGTACACACAAGGACACAGGACAGAGGTTGAGTCAACTTTAATCCATGTCAACTGGCTGCAAGTGTGATTTAGTTATTGCCAACACCTGTTAGATGCCACAGGTAAGTTACAGGTGCTGTTAATTACACAAATTAGAGAAGCATCACTTGATTTTTCGACCAGTGCCAATACTTTTGTCCACCCTCTTTTTTATGTTTGGTGTGGAATTATATCCAATTTGGCTTTAGGACAATTCTTTTTGTGTTTTTTCATTTAAGACAAATTAAATGAAGATAATAATATCAAAGAATTTGTGTTTGCAATCATTTTCAGGAAGAAACTGAGTATTATCTGACAAAATTGCAAGGGTGTCAATACTTTTGGCCACAACTGTACATGCCCTGGTGTCCTCCGCTTTTTCCTGCGCCAACCCACTCAGCACTGCTACATCTCTGTGCTTAACACTACACCGTTCTCCTCTCCTCACTACCTCTCCATCTACACTGCCCTGGGACTACAGCCCTACCTGTGGAGGGCCACAACATCATTGCTGCACCACACCATCTGTCCCAGAGGATCTGTCTGCAGCGTTGGCTTAACATCTTTATTGCCGAACACCCCAGGTGGCGTCACAAATCATTCACTTATAAACTTTAATCACCATGATCCACACGCTCAACATTCCCCTTTTACAATGGACGCCCAGGGCCACGGACAGGGTCACAGCTACCGTGACAACTTCCATTGAAACCAACGGGCCCGGTACCGAGTACCCCACCGCCCTGGGTGCGAGGGCGATCCATTTTTGGCGTCACGAACAGGATGACGAAGCCCGGTGCCACCGGGTTCTGTGTGCTGAATATTTTTTGGACTTAATTGCTGAGAATGTGCAAAATAACCAGAATTATAGACTGTAAAATGGACTCTCAAAATGACCACCGGCGCGGTGAAGAAGGGCGTGACAACATGGGTGGTCCTAAGAAAAGAGCGTGAACTGTCCTGGGCCTCCCCTGCCTAAACTTCTATGCTACAGTGACATTGCCCACCCCCAGAGGGGTTCGAATACTGGCCTGGTATGGAGGAGTAGGAAGAAGACACCGCCCCCAGAAGGAGGAGCGAAGCCCTGTGGCGGGAAAGGAGCCCGGGTAGAAGAGAGAACGCCAGGATGCCATATTGGAAGAAGGAAGGAGGCCCGAAGAGCGCGAGGAGGTTGAGCTGAACTTCCCCGGCGCAGTAGCTGAAGGCTCCAACCCTGCTTCCACCATGGACCGCCAGCAGCTGGAGGACGAGATTGCCCAGCTGACTCACCATCTGCGGCTGAGACAGGAGGCTCTCTGGACCCTGAACCTGCAGCGCGCCCAGGCGGTGCATACGCCCACAGTACCTTCACCACCAGTACCCACCGTCGATGCACTGGTTCTCTCTCAGGCAGCATCTGTGGAACCTGCAGCCGCTGCGATGCCATCATCAGCGCCTGTTACCATCTCTCCGCTGCAACTGCCGCTGAGCGCTGCCTGCCAGGAGGAGTTACCGGAGGGCCCGGGAGCTGAGCAGGAAGAAGCTGAACTCCTGCCTGGACCTAGCACGGCTGCGCAGGTCCCACCGGAGGCCCTTGCGGACCCGGAGACGCCATCCGCTCCACAACCGTCTCCCGCCTCTGACCAGGCAGCTCCAGTCACCACCACTGCCACCGGCTGCCACCTGATGCCTGCACCAGAGCCAAGACACCACCGGGAAGCTCCAGGTATGACCGCCACCCCTGCACCTGGGAAGGCCTCGGGGTGCAAAACTGCTGCAGCGTCCGGGCAGGTTGTGCTGGACCTAGTCTGGGACCGGGATTATAGTCCCTGGGGGGAAACACCTGAACCCCTGGCGGTAGTGCCCCTGTCCACTGTGGGTAGAGGCCGGTCCCGGGAGGAGGAGGAGGAGATGGAGGCCAGATGCCAACAGACTATCCGCCAGCTGGCAGTCCAGCAGAGGGAACGGGAACAGCGGAGACTGGCAGTGCTGGGCCCTGACATGGACCGTAAAGAAAGGGTCCGTACCAGTCACTTTGTTCCCCCGGACTCAGCAGGATGGGGTCAGGTCCTTAATGTTAACCAAGAACGGGGGTTTGGCTTCATCTCAGACCCCCAGAGGATCTCTGACCTCTTCTTCAGCCGGAGGGATGTAGAGTCCCACCTCCGGAGGGGACACCCAGCTCATGACTTGCACCCGGGAGAATATGTTACCTTCACCCGGCATGAGGGGCTCCGTGGCTGGTATGCCCTAAATGTGCACCGCATACCGGAGGACTTCATAGCGGCCTACAAGAGGGAAAATGCCTATGTTCCCCTGGCAGGGATACCTCCTACTGTGGTAATTGTACCTGCAAAAGCCAAGCAAGCCACCTCTACTCCAGTACAATACCCACTGGTACATGTCACCACCCCTGCTGTACCATAGGCAGCAGCTCCATCAACTAGAAGAGGAAAATCTAAAGTTCTCCCCTCAAAGCAGCCAAAGAAATCAGCTTCCACCACCCCAGGGGGAGACCACTACTAAGGAACATTCCCCAAATAACTAACTGTTAGCCAGGATGATATTGGCACACTTGCCTTTGTTATTTTTCCCTCATTGTTTATTATGTTTCTTTGATTCCAGTTTTTTTTTGCCTAGTTGCATTGGCAGCATTTTTACTGAACTGCAGTGATCGTGAACTTGGAGTGAGTCACAAACTTTCTTGTAAATAGTTGCGCCTCTTGAGGTGCCCTCTCTTGGTTTTACATAGGTCTTCTATAGATAAGAACTACCTCAACCTGGAGCATTGCTCCAACCCAAGGACACTGCAAGAAATTCCAGCTGGGAGCGGTGTCCAGCACTTTCAAGAATAATTGTTGTTTTGGATGTGAAGTATTATATAACGTGCCTTATAAAAATGTTGATAGCAATAGAACAGATTTTATATAGAAATTGGTTGATAGTAGTATCTAGATATTTGATTAGGAATGAATATTTTGACTAAATGGTAGTACTTTAATAAAGATGTGAAACTTGAATAAAGATTTGAATACAGGTGATGAACCAGGCATCAGCGGTTGTCACCCATAGTCTAGCAGAAACAGTGAAAATGTGAAAGACAAAAGGAAGAAGAAAAATGTGTTGATGATAATACTTGAACTGGTAGTGAGTTTACTTCCATAGCACTTTAAATTAGGTAATATAATTTTAAATTAAGTAATATATTAAGTATAGATAGTTAATTAAGTTGTTCTGCAACGTTCAAGAATCAGTGCCTCCCAAATTGGGAAGTTTAGTTTAAGAACTGTTTATTAAGCATTTCAAAAATTTTGTATGTTCCTTATCTGTAATATCTTTGTTTCACTTGCAGCCCGCGGACGTGCTGTGTTTAACGGGGGGGAAGGTGGCGCCCCTGAGGGCTCAGTCGCCACAGAGGTACTGCAGCTCCTCCTGAGGTGTGGTACCCCACCATTCAGGTAAGGTGGAGACACCTGACCACACTCCAACACTTGCATCCCACACAACATAGTAATGTAGCAAAGCACCTTTGGTGGCTCCTTGCTTGGAACACGAAAAGTGCTGGGAGGTGGGTGGAGAGTAGTCTGCACAAGAGAGCGGGAGCTCATTAGGACTAGGTCAGTCTGACTAGGTCAGTCTGTGAGAGAAGATCCCCTTGAGAGGGATGGATGGAAGGAAGTGTTGCGGCAGCCCTCAGTGACCTGGGTCTGCTGGCACAGGAAAGAGACATTCAGAAAGCCTAATTCTCCATAAGAAAGATAGTTTTGTATGGAACGTAAGGAAAAGAAGTGAACTAAGGATTAGGGTTAGAGCAGAGCCCTTCCTCAAGTTCTCAGCTCATTGCCGGGGTCCGATCCCCGAGGTTGTATGGATACTAAAGGTCCTGTGACAGACACCGGAGGAATAGAAGTTGTTACCACTTTATTCCCACACAAGACTTGGGGGCACAACAGCAATAAGAGTGAGCTGGGACTTAGTAGCAAGGAGTCCCCGAAGTAGGCTACAGCTGTCTGCCGTAGAAGTAGAGTTCAGATTTTAAGGGAATAAATTCATGGACTTCAGTGCACTGCTTGACAAATTTCACGAATCCAGATTGTGAGAAAGATTAACTGTTTATTTCCCAACGCGTTTCAAAGTGTATACCACTTCTTCCTCAGGGGATGATATGTCATCCCCTGAGGAAGAAGTGGTATACACTTTGAAACGCGTTGGGAAATAAACAGTTAATCTTTCTCACAATCTGAGTTTTAGCGGTCACAGAGCTGACCTTTGGACGTGCAGCAAGCTGACTACGGATCTTACATGCCTGAACCCCTCCTGAAAAGGGTGAGTGAATTCTAATTTATTCTTCTAACAATAACCCGGATAAGACACTATTGCGCTTTTTGTTCCTTTAGTTTAATTGCGTACAAATAGAGTTCTAAGAACATCTGAAAGGAGGAACTCCAGTGTAACTCAGTACTGTGAGTACTTCAAATAGGCGCTATAAGGGAGACGTTCAGAAAAGGCACATATGTTGGCGGAGTGTTGGAACGGAGTACTTCAACTTGCCTGGAGGTTGGCTGAGCCCCTGACCAGGAGGACACGGCATGGATGTGGGCACCTGTATGCACAACAGACTGTGAGTAAAGCTTTGGAACTACATGCCCTGGTGTCCTCCGCTTATTCCTGCGCCAACCCACTCAGCACTGCTAAAATCTCTGTGCTTAACACTACACCGTTTTCCACTCCTCACTACCTCTCCATCTACACTGCCCTGGGACTACAGCCCTACCTGTGGAGGGCCACAACATCATTGCTGCACCACACCATCTGTCCCAGAGGATCTGTCTGCAGAGTCTGCTTAACATCTTCATTGCCGAACACCCCAGGTGGCGTCACAAATCATTCACTTATAAACTTTAATCACCATCATCCACACGCTCAACATTCCCCTTTTACAATGGACACCCAGGGCCACGGACCGGGTCACAGCTACCGTGACAACTCCCATTGAAACCAACGGGCCCGGTACCGAGTACCCCACCGCCCTAAATGCGAGGGTGATCCACAGTACACAGTGGGTACAGAAAGTATTTAGACCCCTTTAAATTATTCACTCTCTCTTTCATTGCAGCTATTTGGAAATTTCAAAAAACTTCATTTTTTCCTCATTAACCCCTTTCTGCCATTAGACGTACTATCCCGTCAATGCGCCCTGGGACTTAATTCCCAAGGACGGGATAGTACGTCTAATGCGATCAGCGGCGCCCACGTGGTGAGCGCCGCTGATCGCGGCCGGGTGTCAGCTAATTATCACAGCTGACACCCGGCACAATGTGTCAGCGGTGGTCACGGACCGCCCCGACACGTTAACCCCTTGTGCGGTGTAAACACGATCGCGGTGTACCGGAGGTTAAAGGGAAGCATCGGCAGGGAGGGGGCTCCCTCCGTGCTTCCCTGAGCCCCCCGCGGCAGCGCAATGTGCAGCGCTGCTGCAGGGGACTCCTTCCCTACAGGCCCTCGGATCCAAGATGGCGACGGGGGCCTGTAGGGAGCTGACTTCCTCACTGCCTACAAAGCGCAGGCATGAGGAAGTCTGCAGAACTGCCTGTGACAGATTGCTGATCTGTCACAGTGATCTGTGATGTGACGGATCAGCAATCTGTCACAGGACAGTGATGTCCCACATGGGACTATGTAATAAAGTAAAAAAAAAAAAAAAAAATGTAAAAATAATTTTAAAAAAATCGCTAAATAAATTAGTAAAAAAAAAAAAATTCCCCAATAAATTCATTTTTTGAAAATAAAAAGAAACAAAACAATAAAAGTACACATATTTGGTATCGCCGCGTCCGCAGCGACCCACCCTATAAAACTATCCCATTAGTTAACCCCTTTAGCGAACCCCTTAAAAATAAAAATAAAAAACGAAGCAAAAAATAATGATTTATTATCATACCACCGAACAAAAAGTGCAATAACGCGCGATCAAAAAGATGCATATAAATATCCATGGTACCGCTGAAAACGTCATCTTGTCCCGCAAAAAACGAGCTGCCATACAGCATCATCCACAAAAAAATAAAAAAGTTATAATTCGCAGAAAAAAGCGATGCAAAAATAATTAGTTTTAGATAAAATTGTTTTCATTGTAAAAAACCGACAAAACATAAAAAAAGACCTAAATGAGGTATCGCTGTAACCATACCAACGCGAAGAATAAAACCGCTTTATCAATTTTACCGCACGCGGAACGGTGTAAACGCACCCCCCCAAAAGAAATTCATGAAACGCTGGTTTTTGTTCATTCTGCGTCCCAAAAATCGGAATAAAAAGCGATCAAAAAATGTCACGTGCCCAAAAATGGTATCAATAAAAATGTCAACTCGTCCCACAAAAAATAAGACCTCACATGACTCGGTGGGTCAAAATATGGAAAAATTATAGCTTTCAATATGTGGTGATGCAAAAACTATTTTTACAATAAAAAGCGTCTTTTAGCGTGCAACAGCCGCCAAACATAAAAACCGCCATAAATAGTAAATCAAACCCCCCGTTATCACCCCCTTAGTTAGGGAAAAATAATGAAATAAAAAAAAGTATTTATTTCCATTTTCCCATTAGGGTTAGGGTTAGGGCTAGGGTTAGGGTTAGGGTTAGGGCTAGGGTTAGGGCTCAGATTAGGGTTAGGGGTGTGTTGGGGTTAGGGTTGGAGTTATAATTGGGGGGTTTCCACTCTTTGGGCACATCAGGTGCTCTCCAAATGCAACATGGCGTCTGATCTCAATTCCAGCCAATTCTGCGTTGAAAAAGTCAAATGGTGCTCCTTCCCTTCCAAGCTCTGCCATGCGCCCAAACAGTGTTTTACCCCCACATATAGGGTATCAGCATACTCAGGACAAATTGCAAAACAACTTTTGGGGTCCAATTTCTCCTGTTAACCTTAGGAAAATAAAAAATTGGGGGCAAAAATATCATTTTTGTGGAAAAAAATGATTTTTTTATTTTCACGCCCCTGCGTTATAAACTTCTGTGAAGCACTTGGGGGTTCAAAGTGCTCACCACACATCTAGATAAGTTCCGTGGGGGGTCTAGTTTCCAAAATGGGGTCACTTGTGGGGAGTTTCAATAGTTTAGGTACATTAGGGGCTCTCCAAATGCACATGACACCCGCAGACAAATCCATCAAAGTCTGCATTCCAAAACGTCACTACTTCCATTCCGAGCCCCGACGTGTGCCCATACAGTAGTTTTCTCCCACATATGGGGTGTCAGCGTACTCAGGACAAATTGGACAACAACTTTTGGGGTCCAGTTTCTCCTGTTACCCTTGGGAAAATAAAAAAAATGGGGACTAAAAGATGATGTTTGTTGAAAAAATACGATATTTTTATTTTCACACCCGGTCGTTATAAACTTCTGTAACGCACTGGGGATTCAAAGTGCTCACCACACATCTAGATAAGTTCCATAGGGGGTCTAGTTTCCAAAATGGGGTCACTTGTGGGGGGTTTCCACTGTTTAGGTACATCAGGGGCTCTCCAAAAGCAACATGACACCCGCAGACCATTCCATCAAAGTCTGCATTCCAAAACGTCACTACTTCCCTTCCGAGCCCCGACGTGTGCCCATACAGTAGTTTTCTCCCACATATGAGGTATCAGCGCACTCAGGACAAATTGGGCAACAACTTTTGGGGTCCAATTTCTCCTTGTACCCTTGGGAAAATGAAAAAATTGGTGACTAAAAGATCATGTTTGTGGAAAAAATACGATTTTTTTATCTTCACGCCCGGGCGCTTTAAACTTCTGTGAAGTACTGGGGGGTTCAAAGTGCTCACCACACATCTAGATAAGTTCCTTGGGGGGTCTAGTTTCCAAAATGGTGTCATTTGTGGGGGGTTTCTACTGTTTTGGTACATCAGGGGCTTTCCAAACGTGACATGGTGTCCGATCTCAATTCCAGCCAAAAATGTCAAATGGCGCTGCTTCCCTTCCGATCTCTGCCAGGCGCCCAAATAGTGGTTTACCCCCACATGTGGGGTATCAGCGCACTCAGGACAAATTGCACAATATCTTTTAGGGTCCTGTTACCCTTGGAAAAATAAGAATTGAGGGTGAAAAGATCATTTTTGTGGAAAAAATATGATTTTTTAATTGTTCCGCTGTACATTATAAACTTCTGTGAAGCCCTTGGGGGTTCAAAGTTCTCACCACACATCTAGATAAGTTCCTTGGGGGGTCTAGTTTCCAAAATGGTGTCATTTGTGGGGGGTTTCCACTGTTTTGATACATCAGGGGTTTTCCAATCGCAATATGGTGTCCGATCTCAATTCCAGCCAAAAACGTCAAATGGCGCTGCTTCCCTTCCGAGCTCTGCTATGCGCCCAAATAGTCATTTACACCCACATATGGGGTATCAGCGTACTCAGGATAAATTGCACAATAAATTTTAGGGACCTGTTACCCTTGAAAAAATAAAAATTGGGGGGTGAAAAGATCATTTTTGTGGAAAAAATATGATTTTTTAATTGTACCGCTGTACGTTATAAACTTCTGTGAAGCCCTTCTGGGTTCAAAGTTCTCACCACATATCTAGATAAGTTCCTTGGGGGGTCTAGTTTCCAAAATGGGGTCACTTGTGGAGGTTTCCACTGTTTAGGTACATCAGGGGCTCTCCAAACGCGACATGGCGTCCGATCTGAATTCCAGCCAATTTTGCATTGAAAAAGTCTAACGGCGCTCCTTCCTTGCTGAGGCCTGCCATGCGCCGAAACAGTGGTTCCCCCCCACATATCAGGTATCAGCGTACTTAGGACAAATTGCACAATAACTTTTGCAGTCTAATTTCTCCAATTGAACCTGAATTATTTTTTTAGTGAAAAAAAGTTAAATGTTCATTTTTTTTTTAAATATTCAAAAAATTCCTGTGACGCACCTAAAGGGTTAATAAACTTCTTGAATGTGGTTTTGAGCACCTTAAGGGGTGCAGTTTTTAGAATGGTGTCACTTTTGGGTATTTTCTATCATATAGACCCCTCAAAGTGGCTTCAAATGTGATGTGGTCCGTAAAAATAAAATGGTGTTTCAAAAATGAGAAATCGCTGGTCAATTTTTAACCCTTATAACATACTACATACATACAGCATACATACAACATACATAAAACATGCTACAGACATACAACATACATACTACATACATACTACATATATACTACATACATACAACATACTTAAAACATGCTACAGACATACAACATACATACTACATACAATATATTCATACATTCATACAATACATACATATAGACATACAGTACATATAACATAGAGTACATACTCACCATCACTTGTCACTTTGATCCCCGAAGCCAGTGTCATCTGTAAAAAATATCACAATAATAAACAAGCGATATACTCCCTGATCCGCAGAAATCCACGAGTGTCCCACGACGATCTCCCGTGGAGAACAGCAGCAATAGCTGATGCGACCGCTCTCTAGGGGCCCCAGGAATACAATGATGGGAGGTAGGTATCCTTCTGCACTGTATTCCTCTGCCACTGTAAAAAAATAGTCCCTAGTCTCACTTTTGGCATTGCTGTGTGAGAAAGTTCCCACACAGCTTTTACCATAAAGTGAGACCAGTGAACTATAGTAACCTCTCAGTGATGCACTGCAGGAGATCTTCATGGGACACTTGTGTATTTCTGTGGATCAGGGAGTATATTGGTTGTTTGTTATTTTAATATTTTTTAACAGTGAGATAACACTGGCTTCGGGGATCAAAGTGACAAGTGATGGTGAGTATGTACTCTATGTTATATGTACTGTATGTCTATATGTATGTATTGTATGAATGTATGAATGTATTGTATGTAGTATGTATTGTTATGATTGAGTCACCGTAGGAGGCAAAAACAGAATTGCTTGCTAAGTCCAAAAAACCAGAGAGGATGGCAGCTATCGGATTGCAGACCCCTGATCCTATCCACAACAACTAACAGTAGCCGTGGGGGGTTCCTACGATGCCCTAGACCCCTCGATCACAGCCGGAGAATTAAATAGGCCTAAAGAAAGATAGGGGAAATCTAAACTGCCCCAGAGCAGACCCCAAAGCAATAGGCAGCCCCCAACATATAATGACGGTGAAGCAAGATGAAAACACTGACACAGACAGAAAGATAGACTGAGCAAAGACGGGGCCCAAGCTAACTAGATAGGAAAGGACAGGAAGGCTGCTGTCTGCAATCCGTGAAAAACCCTATGAAAATAAGAGCCAACAAACTGACAGTGAAAAAGGCCCTGAAGACGCTAGGCTTCAAAAACGCTATGTCAGTACTCAGGAATATTATGAAGACAGAGCAACCGGCAAAAGGAGATTCAGCTCACCCCAGCAGGGAATGGCAGAATCCGGAAAAGCAAGGAAAACAAAAACAAAACACAAATGCTAACAGGCAAAGCAGAAAACTTAGCTTTAGAGGAGCAGGAATCAGACTGGTCTCCTAGAAGTCCACAGAGAAATCACCCGCAGGGCAGAAGGGAGTCGGCAGCCTTATATCCAGTCCGTGACTTCACTCAGCCAGTCATCCTCATTAGGCTCAGGTGCCTGATAATCAGGCTCATTACCTTCCTTTACCAGAATAGGGAGTTCACCAGACCTCAGTGACGAAGGGGAAAATGAACTCACAACAATGTATGTTGTATGTAGTATATATGTATGTATGATGTATGAATGTAGTATATATGTAGTATGTATGTAGTATGTATGTATGCTGTATGAATGTAGTATATATGTAGCATGTATGTAGTATGTATGTTGTATGAATGTAGTATATATGAAGTATGTATGTAGTATGAAGTATGTATGTATGTTGTATGAATGTTGTCTATATGTAGTATGTAGTATGTTTTTTTTTTTTTTACATTCAACACATTAGCCGGATGATGGGACTACTACTCTCCCATTATTGGCTAATGTGTCAATCACTGTCATTGTAGCAGGCATAGCCCGATGGGAGTTGTAGTCCCATCGGACGATGCCTGCACACACACACACAACCCCCGGCAGGCCTGCACAGACCCCCGGCAGCCCGCACAGACCCCCAGCAGGCCCGCACAGACCCCCGGCAGGCCCGCACAGACCCCCGGCAGCCCGCACAGACCCCCTGCAGGCCCGCACAGACCCCCGGCAGGCCCGTACAGACCCCCGGCAGCCCGCACAGCCCCCCGGCAGCCCGCACAGACCTCCAATAGGCCCGCACAGACCCCCGGCAGGCCCGCACAGACCCCCGGCAGCCCGCACAGAGCCCTGGCAGGCCCGCACAGACCCCCGGCAGGCCCGCACAGACCCCCGGCAGGCCCGCACAGACCCCCAGCAGCTCGCACAGACCCCCGGCAGGCCCGCACAGACCCACGGCAGGCCCGCAGAGACCCCTGGCAGCTCGCACAGACCCCTGGCAGGCCCATACAGACCCCCGGCAGCCCGCACAGACCCCCGGCAGACCCACACAGACCCCCGGCAGGCCCACACAGACCCCCGGCAGGCCCACACAGACCGCGCATCATGATGACATCATTTCAGCAGCCAATCACAGCCATGCCATTAGTTAACATGGCTAACACAACTGGCTCATTGCATTATGGGAACTTCCGATTCCGGTATTCGATATTGTAAAAATATCGGTACTCGGTATAGGAATTCCGATACAGAGAATATTGGCCGATACCCGATATTTGCAGTATCGGAATGCTCAAACACTAGTCATGACTCAGTTTTCAGACCATTTGCTCAGTATTGAGTAGAAGCAGCCTTTTGAGCTAGTACAGCCATGAGTCTTCTTGGGAATGATGCAACAAGTTTTTCACAGAGAAAGAGAGGCGTTCCAGCTTCTAAAATGAATCCCTTTGTTTGTTAATTCGGTGAAAATTTGATACACGGTGTGCTCCTCATATTACAGTAGATGTGCCAACATGGCATTGGGGTAACCAGCAATGCGTTTCGACCCTACAATGGGTCTTTGTCACAGCTGACATTTTAGAAGCTGGAACACCTCTCTTTCTCCGTTTCTGCACATCTAGGTCTGGACTAAGTTCGTGCTTCGGTGGTGGTTTCTTTTTTCTATTCAACAAGTTTTTCACACCTGGATTTGGGGACCCTCTGCCATTCTTACTTGTAGATCCTCTCCAGTTCCGTCAGGTTGGATGGTGAACGTTGGGGAACAGCCATTTTCAGGTCTCTCCAGAGATGCTCAATTGGGTTTAGGTCAGGGCTCCGGCTGGGCCAGTCAAGAATAGTCACAGAGTTGTTTTGAAGACACTTCTTTGTTCATTTAGCTGTGTGCTTAGGGTCATTGTCTTGTTGCAAGGTGAACCTTTGGCCAAGTCTGAGGTCCAGAGCAATCTGAAAGAGGTTTTTATCAAGGATATCTCTGTACTTGGCCACATACATGTTTGATTCAAATGCAACCAGCCATTCTGTCCCTGCAGCTGAAAAACACCCCATAGCATGATGGTGCCACCACCATGTTTTACTGTTGGGATTGTATTAGGCAGGTGACGAGTAGTGCCTGGTTTTCTCCACACATACCGCTTAGAATTATCACCAAAAAGTTCTATCTTCTTCTCATCAGACCAGAGAATCTTATTTATCATAGTCTGGGAGTCCTTCATGTGTTTTTTTAGCAAACTCTATGCAGGCTTTCTTATGCCTTGCACAAAAAATGCCCAAAGGGTAAACACGGAGGACTGTGAAGACAGAGAAAACCTATAACAAAAAATCCTCCAAAATCTGAATAAAATATAATTTTTGTTGAAACATGCATTAAAAATTCCTTTATGAAACAGGGATAACAGCACACAGAGTCAAAAGTTGAAAAAGGAAGCTTAACACTGAGCAGGAGGATGAATTAAGTCAATAAAATAAATAAAGTAAAGAGAACCTACAGATATAGTCCCTGAATAGGTAAATGGAAGCATTTATGCTAAAAAACAGATCAGAATGAACATGCAATATGCAGGTTAAGAAAGGACATAAATATAATAAATAATACTTCCAAAATGTGCATCGGGGACGTGCCATGCCACTGCCTCATTATTCTGGTAACGTTGGTTTCTTTTTATTCTTGGCGTCCCTGTCTATATAATATCTTTGTTTAAAGTACTGGTGCTGCAGCATAAGAACATATAATACTCTAGATTGTGATAATTATGAGCCTTTTGCACGCAACACTTTATACCTGTATCTATTAAAGATTTTATTTTTGACCTTTTACTTGCAAACATTATGGGAGACGCACTTCCTAAAAATGTGAACTTTGTTGGTTGGTCAGCTTCAACAATGCATTTCTCCACTGCCAGTTCTTCAGCCTCAACACTGCAATGCTACAATGCAGGTTCTTCCAACTCAACACTGCAATGCTCCACTGCTGTGTGTTCAGCCTCAACACTGCAATGCTCCACTGCCAGGTTTTCATCCACAACACTGCAATTCTTCTCTGCTAGTTCTTCTGGCACAACACTGAAGTGTTCCACTGCTCGGTGTTCAGCCTCAGCACTGTAATTCTCCACTACTGGTTCTTCAGGCTCAACACTGCAATTCTCCAACGTCCGATGTCCTTCCTTCGCACTGCAGTGCTCCACTGCTGTGTGTTCAGCCGCAACACTGCAATTCTCCACTGCTGGTTCTTCAGGCTCAACACAGAAATGCTACACTGCTGGGTGTTCAGACTCAACACTGTAATGCTCCAATGCAGGTTTTTCAGCCTCAACTCTGCAATTCCCCACTGCTGGTTCTTCAGGCTCAACACTGAAATGCTCCAACATTGGGTGTTCTTCCTCAACACTACAATGCTCCACTGCTGGGTGTTCATCCTCAACACTGCAATGCTCCACTGCCGGGCCTTCATCCTCAACACTGAAATGCTCCACTGCTGAGTGTTCTTCCTCAACACTCCAATGCTACAATGCAGGTACTTCGGACTCAACACTGCAATGCTCCACTGCCGAGTATTCAGTCTCAACACTGCATTGCTCCACTGTTGGGTCTTCAACCTTAACACTGCAATTCTCCACTGGTGGTCCTTTAGGCTCAATGCTGAAATGCTCCAATGTCGGGTGTTCTTCCTCAACACTGCAATGCTCCACTATTGCGTGTTCAACCTCAACACTGCAATGCTCCACTGCCAGGTTTTCATCCTCAACACTGTAGTTCTCCACTGCAGGTTCTTCAGGCTCAACACTGAATTGTTCCACTGTCTGGCATTCAGCCTCAACACTGTAATTCTCCACTGCTGGTTCTTCAGGCTCAACACTGCAATGCTCCACTGCTGGTTCTTCACATTCAACACTAAAATGCTCCAACATCGGATGTTCTTCCTCAATACTGCAATACTGCAATGCTCGTGCTCCACTGCTGTGTGTTCAGCCTCAACACTGCAATGCTCCACTACAGGTCCTTCAAGCTCACTACTGCAATTCACTGCATAGGAAAACAGTATGGGAGTACCAAATGAATAATAATAGGAACTTTGGTTTCATGTGTCCATCCAGGATGTCGGTTCAATGGGTTATAGGGGTGCTTCCAAATTTGGAGCAGGCCTTACATTCACTTCATGAGCAAACAGTATGGGAGTACCAAATAAGTAGTAATGGTAACTTTGGTTTAATGTGGCCATCCAGGATGTCTGCTCAAAGGTTGATTGGAGTGCATGTAACTTTGGGGAAGGGCAGGCCTTCCATTCAATGCATAGGCAAACAGTATGGGAGTACCAAATGAGTAATAATGGGAAAATTGGTTTCATGTGGCCATCTAGGACGTCTGTTCAAAGGGTTATTGGGGTGCGTGTAACTTTGGGGCATGGCAGACCTTGCATTCAATGCATAGGCAAACAGTATGGGAGTACCAAATGAGTAATAATGGGAACTTTGGTTTCATGTAGCCATCCAGGACGTCTGTTCAAAGGGTTACTGGGGTGCATGTAACTTTGGGGCAGGGTAGGCCTTGCATTCAATGCATAGGCACAGTATGGGAGTACCAAATGATTAATAATGGGTTCTTTGGTTTCATGTGACCATCAAGGATGTCTGTTCAATGGGTTATTGGGGTGCGTGTAACTTTGGGGCAGGACAGGCCTTGCATTCAATGCATATAGGCAAACAGTATGGGAGTACGAAATGAGTAATAATGGGAACTTTGGTTTCATGTGGCCATCAAGAATGTATTTTCAAGGTGTTAATGATATGCGTGTAACTTTGGGGCAGTGTAGGCCTTGCATTCAATGCATAGGCAAACAGTATGGGAGTGACAAATGTGTAATAATGGGAACTTTGGTTTCATGTGACCATCTAGGACGTCTGTTCAAAGGTTTTTTGGGGTGCGTCCAAATTTAGGGCAAGCCTTGCATTCAATGCATAGGTAATAACAATATAGGAGACCCACTGTTTAATAGTGGGAACAACAAAGCATAGTCGGCTGATGGCTCTCTAAGAATAGTGAGGACTTTCAAGAATAGTAAACGCCGCCTGATGACCCTATAAAAATAGGCTTTGTGACTTTCAGAATTCCTTCTTGATTAATGAAACAGGATGTATCTGATGATGTGTCACACACCACACTGCCAGATAATGTTGTAAATTTTAAAATTACATTTCCCTTTGTATGCATTTGTCTTGGTTGAAAGCAATGCTAAAGTTGAAAAAACGCATCAAAAATGCTACGTGTGAACATAGCCCAAGTGGTGGAGGAACATTTTTGTTTTGGGTTATTTATTTTGCTTTACATACAAATCTTTACCCTGGAAAGGATGTTCCTTAACATATTTCCCAGCAAAATCCATTTTGGTTTCGTTTTTGTATGTTTTATTGTGCGCCTGTAAAAATGGTGTAAGACTCTGACAATATTGTTCACAACAGTGACCTGGGAGTCAGAATTGCTTCCAGGGGTCTTCAAAATGCTGTTCCCATGGCATTTGAGCACTGTTCCCATCGATTTCCGCCGTTTTTAGACCATAAAAAATGCTCAAGTTTCCCATAGACTTACATTAGGCTTGCTGCTTGGGTCGAGCACCGAAGCATTCCAATTTGTTTGACCCGAGCAACGAGCACCCGATCATTTTAGTGCTCGCCCATCACTAGTCATAGCATAGCTTACTAAAGCAGCCGTGCCACCAACCAGGATCGGGTGAGTTGAATACCATTGAGTCTTCTATTACTGCTGCCTGGGTACATTTATTTTCATGTTTCTGTCACATTTTTACAGTGTTCCTGACTGTCCCATTTCTTTCTGTCCATCACAAAATTGTTAATAATAATGTTAAAAATAATGGAGCACATCCATGTGTCACCTCAATTCTGAAATTAGTACATTGTCCTCAAGTCCTCGCCTTTGTGTCTTCAGCTGAAGGCTATTGTGTGATACATTCTTTTTCTTATCCTCCTTAACTTCTTTGACTTCACTTTTGTATAAATCTTTATAAGACAGCAGGAGGGTAAACAAAACCACATACACATCCCGCCTGTCATGGTCACGCGTGGCTGGACACAGCGCCCCCAGCAGAGCGGATTTATTTGACACGCGTGACCCAGATGGGCAAATTTAAATAGTAAAACATGCAGCTGGATACGCTGCCTCCAACAGGCGAATTTCGGAAATATACGTATGTCTGGAAACCCCGCCTCCAGTAAGGCGAATTTAAACAATAAAAGGGAAAACCTGGGTAACAATAACAATGGTGGCCCTGCGATAGGGACAGGGGACGTGGAGACCTCCTGCACTCCCCTGAGTCAGTGTCTCTACACTCCTAACGTTCCCTAGGCCGGTTCCGCACCGGGCGCCGATCAGGAACCTCAAAACCCTGATTCGTCCTGCACCTAAACCCTCACTAGTGAAGTGGACGGTGCGGAAACTAATCCCACCACTGCACTAAAACACACATAAGGAAAAGAGACAAAACAGGGAAACACCACTTAGCTTTGCTCTGTTGCTTACGCTCCCAGCAACAGAGCCCATCACCTGCGTGCATCTTTTCCTCCGACCGGATCCAACACCATAGTGCAGCCTTGGAGCAAACAGAGTCCACTACCTGCGTGCAGCTGTCCAGAAACAGAGTCCATCATATGAGCCCAGCTTTCCAGCAAAAGAGTCCAGCATCTTGAGTCCAGCATTCCAGCAACCGAGTCCAGCATCATGAGTGCAGCTCTACACCATAGCTGCCACTCCACCAAGCCATGCAAGAACTCCTTGCTGACACCATAGCTACAACTCCACCAAGCCATTCCAGCCCTCCTCGCAGACACCATAGCTGCCACTCCAGGACTCTTACTGAGCTGCTCAGGACTCTCCTTCAGCTCCATCCTTCACCCAGGCTTGCTTGTAACTGAGGACTATCACCAACAGTGATTACCACACCTGACACTCTTTTATAGAGCAATCACACCTGTTTTATAATTACGTGCACAAAACTATAGTAGCCAAAGTGCAATGACCCTAATGGCCACCGGGGGGGAACTAGAACTGAAACCACCACAGTGCAATGACTATATTGGCCACCGGGGGCAAAAACCAAACTTTAGCACGCAGCTAAAGGAAAAAAAAGGTTACTTGTGCATTTTCTCTGTCATATCCAACCTGGATCATGACACCGCCATATTTTGACCTTCACTGTGATTGGCTGCAAATGAAACCCCAAAGGTGAGATGTTACATGTCAACACTTCATTTTGTATTTTTGCATCAGTTTTAGGTGAAAAGAGCCTGAAAAAATGCACAGGTCTTTTCCATTATGTTTACAATATTCGGGAAGCATATAGGAATTTTGGTGGTGATGCCTGGTTAATTTATGATGATATGTTCAGGCAGAAGATAGCGGTGCATTCTCTAATGAAATGGGGTCAGAAGAATGTTGATTTGTAGATCAACTTAATGTTATCACAGAGATCTAGTAGGTTGGCCCCTGTCAATAGTAATGTTAATTTTCGAAGGGGAGTATGTATTGCATTCCATGAGGCGCAGTGTAAGTGATTGTCTAACTGTCACTACAAGCATGAATGCTCATTTTGTGGAGGAGCGCACCACATGGGCTGCTGCTTCAAAAAAGCCAATCAGCTTTCCCAACAGCAACTTAATTCAAAGGATTCATTGGTCAAAGCCTCTGACACCAGTGAAGCTGTCAAAAATGCTTCCCTGGTAAAAAATGAATCCAGACCGTATGAAGACAGAATTAATAACTAGTGGTTTTAGAGATGGATTTTCAAGGAATTGAAGGATCGATTTTCATGGAATTCAAGGGTGTAGGTTGCACATGGGTTGACAACTTAAAATTGGTTGATTTGAATAAAGAGGTTTTTCTTCATAAAATTTGTAAAGAAGTGGAGGAGGGTCGAGTTGAGGGCCCTTTTTCATCTCCATTTGAGAGATTCCGTTTGTCACCTCTCTCTTTGGTTCCTAAGAAGGAACCAAACAGTTTTAGATTAATCCATCATTTGTCTTAACCGCTGAAGTCAGCATTAAACGATTTGGTGGATAAATCAAAAGTTTCAGTGTGTTTTGCATCTTTTGACTCAGCATTGGTTTTGTTAAGTTTGGGCAAGATGCCCTGTTAGCAAAATTAGATATTAAATCTGCTTTTAGCCTCTTACCAGTGGCTCCTAAGGGTTTTTAATTCTCTTGTATTTCAGTTTAATGGAGGTTTTTATTTTGATAATGCTTTACCAATGGGTTTCACGTTGTCTTGTTTTTATTTTGAATCATTTTCATAATTCCTTGAATGGGTAGTTGGAGTCTAATATAATGGCAAAGGGGGCATGTTACATTATCTTGACGATTTTTTATTTGTTGAAAGGAAGGGATTTGACGATTGCAGTAAGTTACTGGATAAATTTTCAAATTTGATGAATTAATTAGATGGTGCGTTAGCTGAAGAGAAAATGGTCCACCCATGTCATCATTTGGATTTTGGGGTATCACAATTGATACAGTTTCAATGGAGTTTCATTTACCAGCTCAAAAGTTGTTGAAGAGAATTGGCTTGATAAATAAGTTTATGTTATCCAAGAAGGTTATACTAAATGACTTTGTACAATCTTTGTTAGGAATGTTAGTTATTGCAGCTTGTTTCGATGGTCAGAATTTTTGCTATGATACTGTATGTTTCAACAAATGGTTTAGTGTCCCCATACACTCATATTCGCCTTACTAAACCTCTGGAGGAGTACTTGAGAATTTGGCATGAGTTTTTATCTAACTTTACCGGTCATTCTTTGTGGCAGTCAGATTTCAGTGAAGCAGAGGCACAAGGCCTTTTTAAGGATATAGCTGGTAGTAAAGGTTTTGGAGCTTTTTGGAACAGACACTGGTGTGCAGAATTTTGGGATCAATCTTGGATTGATGCTGGATTAACAAGGAATTTATTGCTACTTGAATTGTATCCGGTCGTAGTTTCTTTAGTGACTTGGGGAGATTTCTTTAAAAATAAGAGAATTATTTTAAATACCGATAATAAATGTGCTGTTTGTGCTGTAAATTGTCATCAAAGAGTGTAGCAGTAAATCTAATAAGGTTTTTGGTTTTGTGTTGCTTCAAAGCAAACATCTGGTTAAAAGCTAGGCATTTGCCCGGTTCACACAATTTAATTGATGATTCTCTTTACGTTGTCAGATGGACAGGTTCCGGACTTTGGCTCCGACGGCGGACAGGAAAGGTTTAGATTGCCCCAAGCATCTATGGAATTTAATATGGAACTAGCGTTCCGGTATCTTCAACAATCAGTAGCAGCCAAGACGTGGGAGATTTTTGGAATGAAAGGAATAATGTGGATATTACCCGCGTTGCTGAATAAAATTCCAATCCAGACGAGATGAGTGAAAGATGGTGGTTTATTCTACGCGCTTCAAAGTATTCAATTACTTCTACACCTGGAATTTACCACTTGTATCAGTGGATCTGCTGCAGCTGACATTTCCCTGATAATTTTCGTTCTAATAATGGATATATCAGGGTAGTATAACCTAAGCAGAAATTTGAAATATCCACCAGATAAGACCCTATTTTGCGCTGATTTTTTTCCAACAGCTTTGCAGTGGGAGAGTTATTCTAGCGCCTGGAATTACTGGAGCCTGTTTTGCAAGGATGGTAATATCTTGTGCAATAATTGTGACCCTGATGTCGCCCTGTCCTTTTTGGGTAGTCTTTTTAATAAAAATCTATCCGTAATTTACATTTCAAGATTATTAGCCGGAATTTCGTTTTTTTCAGAAATGGTGCAATTTGAGACCAATTGTTAGCTGGTTTCAAGTAAAGCAAGCTTTAAAAGGTTATAAGAGGGATAAGGTTACTCAGAACAACAGAAGGCCAGTCAGTTTTAATTTGTTAAAAAATTTGTTTGAGTCTTACCCAGCGGTTTGTTCATCACCATATGAGAGTCACCTTTCTAAGGCTGTGTTTTCCACAGCCTTTTTTGCAGCCCTTAGCGTTTACGGCAAGTAATAAATCTTCTATTGCTATTTTAGAATATTCTGATGTGGTGTTCAAGTATGTGTGGGGAGGAGGACCCCCATATAGTGTTTGGGCCGGAACCAAGGGGACCGCCATCAGAGTTATTGAAGGAAGCACAACAGGGGAATTACAAAGGGAGACTGAGGTTGTCAGGGCAACAGGGGGAGGGGCTAGGGTAAAAGGAGCAGGAGACGCGCTGAAGTGGCAGTTGGGGAAGAGAGGGAGTGAAGGCAAGACGCAGGGTGACTTGCAGGGGCACCGAGAGGAGCCTGCGAGGAGAAAGCGATCGATTTACTGACAAGAGAGACGTGAGAGACTGTACCCAGAGACTGCTCCCCGCTCCTGTTCTGAGAGAATTATCCCTGCTAACCCCCGCCTTGAAGGGAGAGGAACTATACCTCCGGTTGTGGCCGGTATTATTTTCTTCAGGGCCTGTTGCCCCCACCGACGTCACTTTCCTCAGGATAGCCGCTTCAGCGACCTCAACGCGGCCACGCTACTGAACCTCGCAGTCCCTGGAAGGCTAAGTGAAACTATATTTGGTTAAGTTTGTTGAGTCCCTTCGTGGACTGTTGGTGTTGTTTCTTTATCCTTGTTTTGTTCAGCCTAGCCCATTGGCTAGAGTTATATAAACGTGATTTCGAAAACCACCATTCGTCTAGTGTCTCATCACTGCATCCTGCGAACCTGTCAGACCCTACACTTGGCGTAGTCGGCAGGATGCAGTCTCCGAGCATAGACGGTGGTGGCGCAGGTCAGGGGGAAGCTGTAGAATCTGTAAATAATGAGGGCCCCCGTACTAGCATTTCATTGGGGGCTTTGGAGCAGCGATGGGTGGCCCAAATGGCGAAGTACATTTACAAGATTATTTACAAAAGAGGGGCCGAGAATGTTCATGCAGATGCTCTCTCCAGGATTCGACATACAACTCCCGGATGGAATCGAGATGAAGAATTAGAAGGAGAGGAAATACCATTCGCTCTTACCGCTGCCGTGCTCACCAATGTGGATGCAAAAGTATCTTCCCCAGAGGCCCACAGGGGCATCCTGGAACAATCTCGGGATAAGTGGATACAACAGCAACAAGAAGATGAAGAAGTTGGACTTCTCCGGACATGGGTCGCCGCTGATCAATTACCCACTGATACTCAACGACAAACTTTGACCCAAGACCTGTCACTGATGCTGCGACAATGGGAGAGGCTGATTATCCGAAAGGGACTACTGTACCGTAAAATCACTTCGCAAACAACCTCAACGACTGTTTGGCAGGTGGTTACACCCGGAGCTCAACTACACGAGCTGGCTCAAGAGGCTCACGAAAAAGGGGCCCACTTTGGAGTCAAAAAGACTTTGCAATGGTTACAACAGAAAGTTTATCACCCACGCTTGTCGGCTGTTGTGGAAGAAGTTTGCCGTACCTGCCGCTTATGTGAATTGGCCAAACCGCCTGCTCAGAGGGCCGCAACACAGACGATTGTGACTTCAGCACCCTTTGAGCTCCTGACGGTGGATTATCTGCACATTGGGCCCGCATTCCAGGGATACGAACACTGCCTCGTCATGGTGGATCATTTCACCAAGTTCGCTGTGGTCACCCCTACTCGAGACCAGACCGTGGAGTCAGCCGCCTCCGCAATTTGCAGAAACTTTATACAAGTGTACGGCTGTCCTCAAGGTATACATTCCGACCAGGGAGCATGTTTTTTGGGGAAAGTTATGGAGGAACTACATCATCTTTATGGGATTAATAAATCCCGGACCACACCATATCACCCGCAAGGGAATGGGGCTTGTGAGCGATTTAATCGGACATTGATTCAAATGCTACGCACTCTGGAGAGTGATAAGAAAGCTCGTTGGCCTGAATATGTTTCTGAATTAGTATGGGTTTATAATAATCGGGTACATCGAGTTACGGGCTATACTCCTTATTTCCTGCTGTTCGGACGAGAGGGTAAAGGGATCACGGAGGTAGAGTTGGACCCCGAAGAGCCTCGGCCCTGGACCGGAGTGTCATCTTGGGTCCGAAATCATCGCCACAGGCTGCAAACTCTTCACCGAATTGTACATACCAAACTTCAAGACTGGGAACACCCAGGGAAGAATACAACCTCCCCTCCCCATCTCCAAAGCGGGGACCGTGTGCTAGTACTAGATCAACGCCCCCAGAATAAACTGGAGTCACGTTGGGAAGAGAGTCCTTATCGGGTACTACGCCGTATCCATCCAGAAGGACCTGTGTACGAAATACGGCCCGAGCAGGATGAAACACTGCCCACCCGCATTGTGCATCGTAATATGTTGCGCCCGTGTATTTCCACCGACCCGAAGCAACTGGAACCTGTCCCGAAGACATCCGAACCGGAGTCCATATGCTGGGACTCGGAAGACGAGGATTTCCCTCCAGTTCCCAAGGGCCCTCCACCCAATAATGAGCCAGTTGACACAATTAACCCACCAGCACCATGCAGCCCACCGACGTCCACCACCCCAGAAGATTCCACCCCAGTCGAACTTAGACACTCCGAGCGGTCAACAGCCGGCAAACCCCGTGAACGGTATGAAAAAGATCAGTTCGTATGGCAACGAATATTAACACCTTTACAGGCCAATCTTAATAGACTAACTCCCTCGCCCGAGGACTGGCGAGCTTACAGGGTGGGGGAATGTGGGGAGGAGGACCCCCATATAGTGTTTGGGCCGGAACCAAGGGGACCGCCATCAGAGTTATTGAAGGAAGCACAACAGGGGAATTACAAAGGGAGACATGCGACTGAGGTTGTCAGGGCAATAGGGGGAGGGGCTAGGGTAAAAGGAGCAGGGGACGCGCTGAAGTGGCAGTTGGGGAAGAGAGGGAGTGAAGGCAAGACGCAGGGTGACTTGCAGGGGCACCGAGAGAAGCCTGCGAGGAGAAAGCGATCGATTTACCGACAAGAGAAACGTGAGAGACTGTACCCAGAGATTGCTCCCCGCTCCCGTTCTGAGAGAATTATCCCCGCTAACCCCCGCCTTGAAGGGAGAGGAACTATACCTCCGGTTGTGGCCGTGAGTACCGGTAACCAGGCCTCAGAGACCTGGGCCCTTCCCCCCAGCCTTCCCCCATCACGCCGACCCGGCCATCATCAGCCTCAAGATACGCCACATTGTCACAGGCGGGATAAAAGGCTCGCTACCCTGGCTTAGGAAGAGACTCCTTGGTAAAGGACGGCTACAGGCCTTTCTGGGGAACTGCGTCATCACCGCGCGCCACCTCCATCATTTACTTCAGGGCCCGTTGAGCCCCAACGGCATTGTTTTCTTCAGGGCCTGTTGCACCCCAACGTCCCCGTTTCCTTCAGGGCCTGTTGCGCCCCAACGTCCTCGTTTTCTTCAGGGCTTGTTGCGCCCCAACGGTATTATTTTCTTCAGGGCCTGTTGCCCCCACCGACGTCACTTTCCTCAGGACAGCCGCCTCAGCGACCTCAACGCGGCCACGCTACTGAACCTCGCAGTCCCTGGAAGGCTAAGTGAAACTATATTTGGTTAAGTTTGTTGAGTCCCTGCGTGGACTGTTGGTGTTGTTTCTTTATCCTTGTTTTGTTCAGCCTAGCCCATCGGCTAGAGTTATATAAACGTGATTTCGAAAACCACCATTCGTCTAGTGTCTCGTCACTGCATCCTGCGAACCTGGCAGACCCTACATATGAATCAGTTTATGCTAATCTTAAAATATCTAAGAATGATCAGCTTTGGAGAGGTTCATGCATTAGCGTTAGTAGTTTGAACAACAGTAAGTTTTGCCCGGCATTTTTATTGAAGGAATTTATGAGGCTTAGTCCATTGTCTTCCAGGTCATTCTTCATTCACTCGGATTCTTCATCATTAACAATGTTCCAGTTTTCTTCTGTCTTACGTAGATCTTTACATTTTCACGGTTTGGATGATTTTAAAATGTATTCCCATTCATCTTGTATTGTGGCGGCAACAGATGCCGCCAGCTTAGGTCTGGATGAATCAGTCATAAAAAGATTGGGTAGATGGTCGTCTGAAAGATTCAAACTTTACATAAGGGCTGACTTAATTGTTTATTAATTTATGTTTTACAGTTCGGAAGTTGGTGGTTTGGATAGTCGGCCACTATTTCATCTTCTGGGCCCATAGGAGAGCTGCTTCCAGATCTTATGGCATCAATTTATCGTTTAATGAGGATCAGTTCACTTTGTTCCGGATAAGTTTTAGAGGTTTGAGATGGAGCCAGTTAGAAGGTCTAATTCTTAAACAAGCTGGCTTTTGATCGGTGCCGGATGTTCTAATTATTCATCTGGGAGGTAATGACGTGGGCTTTTTGAATGCTGTGATGCTACTGTCTCAGATGAAATTGACAATGCATAATCACAAATGGCTATTCCCTTGTATTTTGGGATGCTCAGAAATGATTCCCCTTTTAGCACGGTCTTCTCGTCATTTGGGTTTTATGGAAAAAATTAGGAAGTGATTGATTAGTGGTATGTCTAAAACTCTCAAGTCTGTTGGAGGTTTATCGTACAGACATGTTGACTTGGAGGTTTTTTTTCTGAGTTATACAGATCTGATTTAGTTCATCTATTGGCTATAGGACTAGATATTTTTAATGTAGGCATGCAGAATTTGGTGGAGAAGGCGGTGGTTTCGGGGGGCCTCACTAGCTGATGCCGATATCGGCTTGTGGGTGGTCACCCAGCTAATGCTGGGTAGACATTTTGCTTTTTATAAGTTTTAATATGTTATTTATTGGTATTCAATTTTATTGAACATTTATGAAGTAATGAATAATATTCTTTGGAAACCCAAAATAAATATTGTGGCTTTTTACTGCCAAATTCTGTATTGTGTCGTAGTCTTTATTTCATTGGTTTTGTGGGTTGGCAGCTATGTTCCCATGATAAGCCCCTGTGACGAATAGTGTTAGGGGCCCATGGGATCGTGCTGCCCTCCCCCAACTTCTGTCACTCTATTCTGTGTAGCTTTTAGCTCCTTCTTCCCCCTCCCTCACTTCTTTATGTCTCTTTAAGGGGTTATAAGGTTTTATTATGAGTTTGTTAGGTTTCTTCACAGGGTCATATGTATGAAAATCTGCCTTTCAACAAGATTCTCATTGACTGCAGAATTGGCGGGCTCAGTGCAGGTATTTAATCCCCTGCGCTCTGGCTACCTTGGCAGTTTACCTCAGGATCAAGAAGAGGAGCTTCGTCCCGCCCTCCTGCTCCCTTTCAATTCTTATTAATATGTGAGTTTGTTGCTGTGTTTATCTGTGGGTGGACATTTTGGTTTTTATAAGTTTTAATATGTTATTTATTGGTATTGAATTTTATTGAACATTTATGAAGTAATTAATAACCCAAAATAAACACCGCAGCCTTTTACTGCCAAATTCTTTATTGTGTTCTAGTCGTTATTTCATTGGTTTGGTGGGTTCGCAGCTACATTCTCATGACTTTTGCATAATTAGCCATTTCCAACATCCTGTTGAGCACTTCATCCTCATAGAAACTAAGCAAGATTTTCAGATATTCACTTACTTTGTGTATATGGACATTGCTGAAAATTGGTGAAAAGCAGTGCTTGGGAAAAAAATCATACGTGAGCTTGCCATTGACTTTAATAAATCAGGGTTTAGTATGAGAGATCTCTGATGAAAACATTCACATGTAACAATTATTTATGCAAATGGTTATTTTTCTTGCTAAATAATCATGCAGGTCATCCCTTAGAATATTTTCAAACATTTTATCTTCTTCTTCCTGATAAAGTTTTATTCTCTTTGTAGCATTTTGAATGCTTCCTGTTTGTATTATCCTAGATGGTTTTTGATCTCCGAGTGCGTCACAAGCACATTTTGACTATAGATACACTGAAAATGCTCTCTCTTTGCTTGTATGGCACTGTCGGTTTAGGCTAGATACTGGTATTCACCTTTTTGTCTCCACTATCAATTTTTAATTAGCGAAATTCACCAGTTATTGGCATAAATGTTTCTCTGCTAATAGCCGTCAGGAATCCTACATCTACCTGAGGGTATGTTTGCTGCAAATGCGCACATGGATTAGCCTCACTCAACAAAACTAATCTGGGCTCCTCACTGCGGTTTCCAGGTGGTGGATGCCAAGGTTTTTTTTAGCTGTGCTTGAAATACACATGGAAATAAGTATGAAAAAAAAAATTCAAGTGAACATAGGCTAACTTTTCCTTTTATCAGCACTAAATTCAACATAAAGTCTTACAGAAGGAATCTGATCCAATGACAAAAGAAAGGGGGAAGGGAGAGACGAGAGAAAAAAACATGTATTTTGCTAAAGTCTGGGTTACTCTGAGTGACTAATGAACCAAAAATGTCTGCTGTAACTTAGATCATCACTTTTTCAGAATAGAAAACAGGTCGGAAGCATAGCTGCATGACAGTGATAGAAAAAAATAGCAAAGAGTGACAGAACAAGAAGGTTTCAGCACGGATGAATTTAGATTTTTCAGTCAAGATCTTCCTATATTTTCAGCAAAATAGCTCTGAAAAAGAAATTTTAAAGGGAACCTGTCACATTGGATAACACAGATAACGGCGGATAATTCGGCCTTTGCATTGAAAGTGGAGCACCAGGGATAAAATGGGCTTTATTTCTCCCGGTAGCTATCGGCTTTCAGTTATAGACGCATGCCTGCGCGGCTACAGTCACTACTTGCAGCATGGCTGTCATACTGAAAGGGCAGCTCCAGGGAGAAAATGAATTTTATTCCTTCCAGTAGCTGCCTGCTTTCAGTTATAGATGCACAATAGGCAGTACTTGCAGCATGCCCAGTACACTTTTTTGTAACGATTAATCCTATATATGAAGGTTAATAGCATTATGTTACATAACAGGCTACTTTCAATCTAATATATAAAGCTCAAGTGTGTGCATGTATGTGTGTATGTCCGGGATTGGCATCCGCACCGTCGCAGCTACAGCCACAAAATTTGGCACAGTCACACGTCTGGACCCCGAGAGCGTCCTAGGCTACGCTGTGAGGTGAAATTTTAACTCCGCGCGTTCCAATTCACCAAACAATTTTGCCCCTATCTACATAATGGGGGAAAAGTGTGTGTGAATCAAGACCCCCCCCTCATTATGATGTCATAATGGTTGCCATGGCAACACTGATGTCATCATAGGTTGCAAGCCCCGCCGCTCATTATGATGTCATAATGGTTGACTATGGGATGGAGGATGTGTGATGGGTATATGGGCACTGGACTATGGGATGGAGGATATGTATGACGGGTATATGGGCATGGGACTATGGGATGGAGGATATGTATGATGGGTATATGGGCATGGGACTAAGGGATGGAGGATATGTATGATGGGTATATGGGCATGGGACTATGAGATGAAGGATGTGTGATGGGTATATGGGCACTCGACTATGGGATGGCGAATATGTATGATGGGTATATGGGCATGGGACTATGGGATGAAGGATGTGTGATGGGTATATGGGCATGGGACTATGGGATGGAGGATGTGTGATGGGTATATGGGCACTCGACTATGGGATGGAGGATATGTATGATGGGTATATGGGCATGGGTCTATGGGATCGTGGATATGTATGATGGGTATATGGGCATGGGACTATGGGATGAAGGATGTGTGATGGGTATATGGGCATGGGACTATGGGATGGAGGATGTGTGATGGGTATATGGGCACTCGACTATGGGATGGAGGATATGTATGATGGGTATATGGGCATGGGTCTATGGGATCGTGGATATGTATGATGGGTATATGGGCACGGGACTATGGGATGGAGGATAATTATAATTTGCTATAACTAACCACAGCACAGTTAGTTACTATGCCCGGGCAGCGCCGGGCTCTTCAGCTAGTGTAATATAATAATAGTGTTCATGGTAAACAATACACATTATTTTATATTTGGATTTGACTAGCTCTATTGCCTTAAATGTTCAGTGGAATTCAATCAATGTTTCATTATGGTTACATTTATTGGTTTAAGAGAGCTTTGTCATGTGCAATGTGTCCCCAACATGAGAAAAATTATTGAGCAATGCCATGTTGTTCTTGACATTGATCAATTATACTTTTTGCTTTCAATAGAAATGTGAAACAAAATCAGCTGTTCTGGAATCTGAAGAATAGAGAATAATAAATCACACTGATAATATGTAATGCTAAAATTTTTCCTTTCACCTCTACAAAACAGCACTATTAAAAATGTAAATCTAATGAAATCTCCAAAGTAACAAAGAGCAAATCTGAAAAATCTGAAAAAAAAAAACCTAACAAAATAGGTCCTCACATTCTCAATGTAGCTGTAACTACGGATGAGTGAGTAGTGAAATACTCGGACTCTCTGTACTCGTTACGAGTAGCTCCTAAACTCGGGTACTCGTAACGAGTAGTGAATCCAATGTAAGTGTATGGGAAATGCGAGTAATGGGCAGAGAATGTGTGTGGGTGGAGACTATGTGTGCGTGGAGAATGTGTGCGGGGGTCTGTGGGGCTGTGTGTATGTGCGGGGCTGTGCTGGGCTCTGCCGCTGCTGTGTGGGGCCTGTGCTGGCTGTGCCGGTGCTGTGCGGGGCCTGTGTGGGCTGTGCTGGCGCTGTGCGGTGGCTGTGCGGGCATTGTCTGATGGGACTACTTGTCCCATCTGGCTATGCCCGCTACAGTGACAGCATTAGCGGATGATGGGAAAGTAGCATTCCCATCATCCGGCTAATGTATTTAATGTAAAAAAATAAAGAGACATGCAGAACATCCAACATACAGTACATGCACATAACATACAACACATAACATAGAGTACATACTCACCGCACACACCTAATTCCCCGAAGCCATTAATCACCTGTAAAAAAAAATAACATAATAAAGCAATCTATACTCACATTTCCGCCATAATCCCATTAATAACAAGGGTCCCATGTCAATCTCCCATGGAGAGCAGCCACATCAGCTGATGCGACCGCTTTCCAGGGGCTCCAGCGATATAGTGATGCTGCGCAGCCAGCCAATCACAGTAATGCCACAACAAAGAAGGCAGCGGCTTTACTGTGATTGGCTAACACATGCCGGCGGGAGATCCGAATATTGCGAGGCGAGTAGTGAAATTTACTCGCTAGGATTCAAGTACCACGAGTGCCTCATTACTTGTTGAGTACCGAATCCTAACGAGTATACTCACTCATCCCTAGCTGTAACGACCATTGTGCCATGGTCCGAGGACAGCCTGGAGAGGCGTGACTAGGTGAGCTCCTGACTAGAGTTGAGCGACTTTTGGTTTTTTAGGGTCGCGTTTCGTTTCGTGAAACCCGACTTTTCCAAAAGTCGGGTCGAGCAAGATCGTCCGATTATAGGGAAAAGTCGGGGTTGTCCCGAAACACGAAACCCAATGTAAGTCAATGGGGAATAAAAGTCGGCAGTGAGAGGAGGACAGGAAACACACCTACAGTGCCCATTTGAATCCCAAAAGCATCAATTCTTCTTACTTAAGCTTGTCAACCTTAATTAACTTCATAATACAAGTTACGCACTGAAAAATGGGGGTTATTTGGCTAAAGTTGTGGGGGGGAGGGCTGGCTGCAGGTTTTCATGTGCCCTGGGCGAAAGAGCGCCCCTTTAACACATGCTACAGTATATGTTGGTCCCCATGAATGAAGCTCCACTGTCTTATGGGCCCAAATAATACTCCAAACATAATGGGCCCCATTTCTAATGCTCTAGTGTATAATGGGCCCTGTAAATGCTACTCCAGTGTCTGATGTCCACCTTTGGAATGTTCCAGTGTATGGTGGGCCCCATCTATCATTCTCCAGAGTATAGTGCTCCCCAAAAATTGCTGTCCCAACATTGAAAACAATCAAATAAGTCTCCTCGCTAGGGAATCCCTGTACTTGTCTGGATTCCTCGTCGTCCCCATCTTCCATCTCACTGCACAGTATTTCAACTTTGAAAGTGCTGTGATCCTGAGCAAGCAGGGGGGGCCCACTCGTTGGCGACGGCACTGGCACAGGGCCCCTGATAGTACGGTGGTGTGTCTGATGGCGGGTGGGCCGAACCTGCACTTTCATCTGCAGCTTCCTCTTTGTCACCGTGTAAGATGGAACTGTATATGGGAAGGGTAACCTGAGTTTCATCAGGGTCAGATTCAGGTCGTGTAGCGTGCGAGGGGAATGTAGTGGTCTGGGTCAATGTACCAGCAGATTCATCGAGCAGTGGCTGGGCATCAGTGCACTTGTGTCGCCCCCAGGAGTACAGTCGCCACAGTGGCATTACCTTCTTCCTAGGGAATGTGATGTCATGCTTGGGAGCAACGAACGATCTCTCTAGCAGGTTAACTGATTGGGCGGCGTTATTCCCACGAGTCATGACCCTCCAAACAGCGTTCATGAAGGCAAAGTGTTTGTTTTACGTGGGCAGTATGGTTGCAAAGCTGAACCTTAAAGTAATGTCCAGAAGGGCACCACCAGGAGTGGAGCCTACGGTTAAATTCGACTCCACCTGGGAAACCTCAACCATGCCAGCTACAGAACAGATGCACACATTGCAAGCTTAATTCCGTTAACGAACGAGACTCCGTCATGCCCCGCGGTCCGAGTCCGGCTTACTAGAGGGACACGTGAGGCTCTGGCACATGAGATTGGCCAATAACTGGTGTGTCATGCCCTTACATGTCCGTGGCTGCATGTGCGCTACACTGAAAAGGCCAGCGTTTGTCGCTTACAGGTGCAGATAACCCGCTGAACAACGTTAGTGATGGGGATCACTGATTACAATTATTACCCGCGAACAATGATTTCCCAGTAAGTGCAGGTCAACCGCAGTTCTGGAATTAGGCCTAACCGTCATTCCTGAAAAAATGAAAAACTTACGTGTGCAAACCGCAGGTGCTGTAGCTTGCTTAACAGCTCGCCAGCCGTTCTCACGCCCAGTATGTATTACACGTGATTGCACAAAGGTGAGAAAGGGTACCGTATCCCCAGATAACATGTATGGATAGCGTACACATTCAAAATATATGTCTATACATCAGGAGGCAGGCTCAGATGGTGTTAGGCCCAGTATGGATTGCACGTGATTGCACAAAGGTTAGAAAGGGTACCGTATCCCCAGATAACATGTATGGATAGCGTACACATTCAAAATATATGTCTATACATCAGGAGGCAGGCTCAGACGGTGTTAGGCCCAGTATGGATTGCACGTGATTGCACAAAGGTTATAAAGGGTACCGTTTCCCCGGATAACATGTATGGATAGCGTACACATTCAAAATATATGTCTATACATCAGGAGGCAGGATCAGACAGTGTTAGGCCCAGTATGGATTGCACGTGATTGCACAAAGGTTAGAAAGAGTACCGTATCCCCAGATAACATGTATGGATAGCGTACACATTCAAAATATATGTCTATACATCAGGAGGCAGGCTCAGACGGTGTTAGGCCCAGTATGGATTGCACGTGATTGGACAAAGGTTAGAAAGGGTACCGTATCCCCAGATAACATGTATGGATAGCGTACACATTCAAAATATATGTCTATACATCAGGAAGCAGGCTCAGACGGTGTTAGGCCCAGTATGGATTGAACGTGATTGCACAAAGGTTAGAAAGGGTACCGTATCCCCAGATAACATGTATGGATAGCGTACACATTCAAAATATATGTCTATACATCAGGAGGCAGGCTCAGACGGTGTTAGGCCCAGTATGGATTGCACGTGATTGCACAAAGGTTAGAAAGGGTACCGTTTCCCCGGATAACATGTATGGATAGCGTACACATTCAAAATATATGTCTATACATCAGGAGGCAGGCTCAGACAGTGTTAGGCCCAGTATGGATTGCACGTGATTGCACAAAGGTTAGAAAGGGTACCGTATCCCCAGATAACATGTATGGATAGCGTACACATTCAAAATATATGTCTATACATCAGGAGGCAGGCTCAGATGGTGTTAGGCCCAGTATGGATTGCACGTGATTGCACAAAGGTTAGAAAGGGTACCGTATCCCCAGATAACATGTATGGATAGCGTACACATTCAAAATATATGTCTATACATCAGGAGGCAGGCTCAGACGGTGTTAGGCCCAGTATGGATTGCACGTGATTGCACAAAGGTTATAAAGGGTACCGTTTCCCCGGATAACATGTATGGACAGCGTACACATTCAAAATATATGTCTATACATCAGGAGGCAGGATCAGACAGTGTTAGGCCCAGTATGGATTGCACGTGATTGCACAAAGGTTAGAAAGAGTACCGTATCCCCAGATAACATGTATGGATAGCGTACACATTCAAAATATATGTCTATACATCAGGAGGCAGGCTCAGACGGTGTTAGGCCCAGTATGGATTGCACGTGATTGGACAAAGGTTAGAAAGGGTACCGTATCCCCAGATAACATGTATGGATAGCGTACACATTCAAAATATATGTCTATACATCAGGAAGCAGGCTCAGACGGTGTTAGGCCCAGTATGGATTGAACGTGATTGCACAAAGGTTAGAAAGGGTACCGTATCCCCAGATAACATGTATGGATAGCGTACACATTCAAAATATATGTCTATACATCAGGAGGCAGGCTCAGACGGTGTTAGGCCCAGTATGGATTGCACGTGATTGCACAAAGGTTAGAAAGGGTACCGTTTCCCCGGATAACATGTATGGATAGCGTACACATTCAAAATATATGTCTATACATCAGGAGGCAGGCTCAGACAGTGTTAGGCCCAGTATGGATTGCACGTGATTGCACAAAGGTTAGAAAGGGTACCGTATCCCCAGATAACATGTATGGATAGCGTACACATTCAAAATATATGTCTATACATCAGGAGGCAGGCTCAGACGGTGTTAGGCCCAGTATGGATTGCACGTGATTGCACAAAGGTTAGAAAGGGTACCGTTTCCCCGGATAACATGTATGGATAGCGTACACATTCAAAATATATGTCTATACATCAGGAGGCAGGCTCAGACGGTGTTAGGCCCAGTATGGATTGCACGTGATTGCACAAAGGTTAGAAAGGGTACCGTTTCCCCGGATAACATGTATGGATAGCGTACACATTCAAAATATATGTCTATACATCAGGAGGCAGGCTCAGACGGTGTCAGGCACAGTATGGATTTGACGGCCCAGACTACACAGCGGAGGAGCAGGGAGAGGTAAAGATTGCAAATGCTGGGGCCCTGCCCAAGCAAGGGGGGCCCACTCGTGGGCGTCGGTACTGGCACTGGGCCCCTCATAGTACGGCGGTGTGTCTGACGGCGGGTGTGCACCACCACCGTCAGAGACACTTGATTGCACTATGAAGGACCCTGTACCAGTGCCCGCGCCCAAGAGTCGGCCTACCCACCTGTCCAGGGCAACGGCACTCGCACAGTGTCGTGCGCTAGGTGGTGACCCCGGCCATGGGGGGGGAGGCAGCACAGTTAGGGAGTTTTAGAAAGTGGCATATGTTGATGTTGGACATTCAGCTGATGCAAAAGGTGAAATAGGTCAAGTCCCAGGAAGAGGTGGACCAAAGCAAGCCATTTTTCTGTCACCCTATGTGTCATCTGGGGAAGGTGGGACAAAATCCTTGGAAACCCATGTGTGGTTCATTTTAATGAAGGTTAGATCATCCACATTTTGGGTTGACAGACGGGTCCTTTTTTCTGTCAGGATTGATCCAGCTGCACTGAAGACTCTTTCCGATAGCACACTTGCAGCTGGGCAAGCGAGCTCCTGTAAGGCATATTGTGCCAATTCAGGCCAGGTGTCCAGTTTAGCGGCCCAATAGTCAAAGGGGAATGACCTGTGTGGGAGAACATCGATATGGGAGGAAAAGTAGTTTGTAACCATAGTTGACAACTGCTGTCTCCTGTCACTTTCCATCGATGCAGTATTACCAGTTGTGTGAGCGGTACTTGAAAAATCAGTCCACAACATTGTCATGAAACCCCTGTCTCCAACGCCACTTCTGCTGTGTGCACCACGAACACCTCTGCCAAGCTGCCCCGGGCCCGTACGGCTCGTGTGAGAACCATCACCGCTGCTGTGTGCTGGGAATGCTTCAACCAACCGATTTACCAGAGTTGCTTGTTTATTAGCCAATATTAGGTCAAGGTTCTCCTGTGGCATGATGTTTTGTAATTTGCCTTTATAGCGTGGATCCAGGATGCTGGCCAACCAGTAGTCGTCATCGTTCATCATTTTGGCAATGCGTGGGTCCCTTTTTAGGATCTGCAAGGCATAATCTGACATGTGGGCCAATGTTCCCGGTGTCAATGATGCACTGCGAGTGCTGGTTGGAGGAGCACTTTCTGGCAAATCCACATCCCTCCAGTCACGCACAAACCCTGTACCAGACCTTGCAACGCCAACATTTTCACTTGCCCCACGAGATGCATCCTCCTCCCCTAAGTAATCATCCCCATCATCCTCCTCCTCCTCCTCTTCTTCCTCCACCTCGTCCAGGAGAGGTCCCTGAGCAGACAATGGCTGAATGTCATCAAGGATTCCCTCCTCCTCTTCCTCCTCATCAACATTGGCTGCAGACGCCTGCTCCTTAAGGTGCGTCAAAGTTTGCATGAGCAGACGCATAAGTGGGATGCTCATGCTTAGGATGGCGTCGTCTGCGCTTACCAGCCGTGTGCATTCCTCAAAACACTGAAGGACTTTACAGAGGTCTTTCAGCTTCGACCACTGCACACCTGTCAACTCCATGTCTGCTCTCAAAGTGCCTGGCCGTGTATCCTCCCACAAATGCATTATGGCCTGCCTCTGCTCGCACAGCCGCTCCACCATGTGCAGGGTGGAGTTCCACCTTGTTGCAATGTCGATAATGAGGCGGTGGTTGGGAAGGTGGAGCAATCGCTGCAGCTTCTGCATACGAACGGAGTGTACAGGCGACCGGTGGATGTGCGCGCACAGTCTTCGCACCTTCTGGAGCAGGGCTGTTAACTCCGGATAATTTTTGAGGAAGCACTGCACCACCAGGTTCAAGGTGTGAGCCAAGCAAGGTATATGGCTGAGTTTTGAAAGGGCTATGGCTGCCACAAAATTACGGCCGTTATCACTAACTACCTTGGCTGCCTCAAGATGTACACTGCCCAGCCATGACTCAGTTTGTCGCTTCAAGTACTCGGCCAGCACCTCGGCGGTGTGTCTGTTGCCCAAACACATCATCTGCAACACAGCCTGCTGACACTTTCCACTAGCTGCTCGATAGGGGGACACATCGTGTGCAACAGTGGCAGCTGCAGATGGAGTGCTCGTACGACTGCGCTCTGTGGACGAGCTTTCGCTTCTGGAGGAGGAGGAGAAGGAGGGTCGAACGCCTACAGCCAACTGTTTCCTATACCGTGGGCTAGGCAGCACTGTCCCACCACCGCTGTCCCCTGTGGACCCTGCATCCACCACATTATCCCAGTGCCCAGTGATGGACATGTAACGGCCCTGGCCATGCCGACTGGACTATGCATCAGTTGTGAGGTGCACCTTTCCGCTCACTGACTGCTTGAGTGCATGGACAATGCGGTCTTTCACATGATGGTGGAGGGCTGGGATGGCTTTGCGAGAGAAGAAGTGGCGACTGGGTAGGTCATAGCGTGGTACTGCATAGGCCATGAGTTCGCGGAAAGCTGTGCTTTCCACCAACCGAAAGGGCATCATCTCAAACGAGCTAAGTTTGGCAATGTGGGCGTTCAAACCCAGTGTACGCGGATGAGAGACTGAGTACTTTCTTGACCTACTCATAGTGTCTGGGAGGGTGAGCTGGACTTGAGAGCTGCATATGGTGGAAGTAGCGGTGGACAGGGCGGACTGAGAGAGGGTTGATGATGGTGATGGAGTTGGTGTTCTTTCTGATGGCCAAGAATCAGTCTTTCGTTGATATAACAGTGGGATTCCCTGACTGCTGTGGCCTTGCAACGACACCTCAACATTTGCTGCTGTGCTAACCGGTGGGCTTACAGTGGGGGAAACAATGTAGCGTTGCTGACTACCTTCGTTGTGATCAGTTGCACATGTGGCACTTGAGGTTTGGTGTTGTGTCCACGCTTGCAAGTGCATGCTGGTTAAATGTCTAAGCATGCAACTGGTATTCAAATTTTTCAGATTTTTCCCTCGGCTAAAGGTCTTTGCGCACTTCTTACAGATAACCTTGGCCTGATCATGAGGATTTTGTTCAAAAAAGTGCCACACTACACTCTTCCTACTTTGGCAGACATTTTGCGGCCTAGCACGCTGTGATCTTTTGACCCTCTGGACAAGCTGTCCAGCAACTCTTTTGATGTTTGGAACCTGTCTTTGGAGTGCTCCGGGCCTGCCAGATAACAGCTGTTGCGATGTCGATGTCTGCTGTGGATGCTCCTCATCTGAGCTATTGGAAGCAGCACCCTCTTCCCCCAATGGATGCCAATCTGGGTCAACAACTGGGTCATCCATCACCTCCTCTTCTATGTCATGTGCACCTTCCTCTGTGTCACCGTGTATGGTGGTATAGTGTGCGGGAAGGGGCACCTGAGTCTCATCAGAGTCAGAATCTGGCTCTGTACACTGCGAGGACAATGTAGTGCTCTGAGTGAATGTACCAGCAGAATCATCCATCAGCGGCTGTGCATCAGTGCACTCCATGTCAGATTTATCTTGGCCTGGGTAATTCACCATTTGACTTGATAATCCAGGCATGGTATGTGAAAACAGCTCCATGGAGTAATCAGTAGTATGGCCTGCGTCATCCTTCAATCTTGGTTGGGGTGAAGGACACAAGGAAAGGTGTGGTTCATGAACATGAGCCTCCAATGACGAAGAAGAAGAGGAGGCGATAGAGCTGGAGGCTGAGTAAGCAACGTAAGACAAAACTTTTTCCTGATGCTCTGGCTTTAAAAGCGGTTTGCCAACTCCTAGAAAACTAAGCGTTCAAGGCCTTATGTAGCCAGATGATGACGCAGGCTCAACACCTCCTGCATTCGGTCCTATTTTGCTCTTGCCACTACCATCAGATCCACCACCAACACCATCATTACCAGCTGCCAACCCCCGCCCAATTCCACGGCCTCTTCCACCAGCCTTCCTCATTTTTGGTAGAAATGTAGACAAAATCCAACAAACTATATAGTAATGTAAAACAAGGTACAAGGTGTCTATAGGACAGGGGAGATTTTGAATTTCTGCAGACACTTGTGGACACTGGACACTTTTGGATTGTGTGAGGCCCACTGAATATCTGAGCGCTATGTGACAGGCTCGATGGCACAGCTGTGACCAAAGTGACTAGAGGATAAGGGAGATTTTGAATTTCTGCACACACTTGTGGACACTGGACACTTTTGGATTGTGTGAGGCCCAATGAATATCTGAGCGCTATGTGACAGGCTCGATGGCACAGCTGTGACCAAAGTGACTAGAGGATAAGGGAGATTTTGAATTTCTGCAGACACTTGTGGACACTGGACACTTTTGGATTGTGTGAGGGCCACTGATATCTGAGCGCTATGTCACAGGCTCGATGGCACAGCTGTGACAAAAGTGATGAGAGGATAAGGGAGATTTTGAATTTCTGCAGACACTTGTGGACACTGGACACTTTTGGATTGTGTGAGGCCCACTGATATCTGAGCGCTATGTCACAGGCTCGATGGCACAGCTGTGACAAAAGTGACTAGAGGATAAGGGAGATTGGATTGCTTTTAAAAAAGCAGTTTGCAAAGCAGTGGGTAAACAGCAATGCCAGCCTGTCAGGAAGCCTTAAAAGGCATCCCAACAACCAACACCACTGATACACCACAATATAGCCTCCCCTTGCACTGCACACACAGTGACTGGTGTGTTGTGCAGGCCAAATCGCTAGCAGCAGAAGCAGTTTTTTTTTCTTCTCAGCAGGACAAAAAAAAAAAATTGGGATTGCTTTTAAAAAAGCAGGTTGCGGAGCAGTGGGTAAACAGCAATGCAGGAATGTCAGGAAGCCTTAGAAGGCAGCCCAACAACCAACACCACTGATACACAACTATATAGCCTCCCCTTGCACTGCACACACAGTGACTGGTGTGTTGTGCAGGCCAAATCGCTAGCAGCAGAAGCAGTTTTTTTGTCTTCTTCCCTGCCTAACGCTCTCCCTACAGAATCAGCAGCAACCTCTCCCTATACTGAGATCGGCAGGAGTAAGATGGCGGTCGGCGTGCACGCCCTTTTATACCCCCTGTGACGCCCACCAAAGCAAGCCAATCACTTGCATGCCCTTCTGAAAGATGGTGGTGACCCCTGCCTATGTCATCACGTTGCCCACAGTGTCCGTGGATCCTGATTGGCTGAAAAAGAGCGCAAAACAAACTTTTGAAACGCGACTTTGGCGCGTAAGTCGCCGACCTCGTGGCCGACCTCATCCTAGGGTCGGGTTTCGTTTCATGAAACCCGACTTTGCCAAAAGTCGGTGACTTTTGAAATTTTTCGACCCGTTTCGCTCAACTCTACTCCTGACTCTTCACTAAAGCCCCAGATGTTGGGGTTAGGTTTGACTCCAAATGGACAACAGGTGCTACTCCAGAACAGACCTCAGACACATGGCAGCTGACCCCCAGGGGACAGGTAGCTGGAAGGGCCCGGTAGGAGAGTATGGCTGATAGTATGGCAGGAACACAGGAACCTCAGATGCTGACAGCTACAGCTGGTATACAGATAAGCACTGGCAGGTGCTGACAGATCCGGCTTGTATACAGATAAGCATTGACAGGTGCTGACAGGTCCAGCTGGTATACAAATAGGCATTGGCAGGTGCAGGCTGGACGGGCTGGTGTACAGGTAAGCACTGGCTGATGTGGGCTGGACTGGCTGGTATACAGATAAGCACTGGCAGGTGCAGACTGGTGTGACTTAAATACAGGGAGACAAGGCAAGTACAGGCAAACAGGTACTAAAGAGGTAGACTGACTGGCGGATACTGGAGATCTGACAACTAGCAAGCATTCAAGGGGCTAACTTTACACTTTGCTCAGGCACCTCCATTCAGGTAGAAGTGTTTTAAATAATAAGTGCCTCCCAGCTATTGGCTGGGGGTACTTTTGGATGGTGTGCTCTGCCCTTTTAAGAGGGAGGGAGCACGAGCTTGCACCCTAAGCACAGGGCAAAGGAATCTGTGCACCATGCGCATCACGTGACGGGGGACACTGTGGTGAGTGAGTCAGCATTCCAGCCTTGGAAGAAGAGGAGCGTGCAGGGATTCCGGCACTACAGTACCTCCTCCTTTACGCCCCTTCTTCTTTAAGCCCACAAGAAATCATTCCATACGGAGAGGGGCATGGATGTTCTCCCTGGACTACCATGACCTCTCTTCAGGAACGAACCCCTTACAGTCCACAAGAAAAAAGGTTTTACTCCTACCCTCTTGGTGGCCAGAATATTCTCTAACCTTGAAAAAGTCTTTAGGGTTGACTGGAGGAGGAATGGTATCTGGATCTTGGAAAAAGGGCCTGAGGATGACAGGCTTAAGGAGGGACACGTGAAATTAATTTGGGGTCCGCAGTAGCATACTGGGGGGCTGACTGTGAGAGGATGGGGGTATTGTGAGGGCTGAAGTGGAGGAGGGGGACATGGCACTGGGGGGCTGAATATGAGAGCATTGGGATATTGTGGGGGCTGAAGTGGAGGAGGGGGATAGGGCACCGGGGGGCTGAATGTGGGAGTATGGGGGTATTGTGGGGGCTGAAGTGGAAGAGGGGGACAGGGCACTGGGGGGCTGAATGTGAGATGATGGGGGTATTGTGGGGAAGTGAGGACAGGGCACTGGTGGGATGAATATGAGAGGATGGGGGTATTGTGGGGGAGGGAGGACAGGGCACTGTGGGGTGAATGTGAGAAGATGGGGGAATTGTGGGGGCTGAAGTGGAGGAGGGGGACAGGGCACTGTGGGGCTGAATGTGAGAGGATGGGGGTATTGTGCGGGCTGAAGTAGGGGGGACAGAATGGGGGGGTGAATGTTAGAGGATGGGGTATTGTGAGGGCTGAGGTAGTTGAGGGGCAAAAACTGTTTTGTTAGTAGATTATATGCACTCTATTACATGTAATAATTGCTGTCTGGGGGCTGAAGATGGGGAGGTAGGGGGCTTTTGATTCTTACCAGCTGGGTATTATACAAGTATTAGTATAACAAGCTCCCATATAGTAACCATGAACTGCATCACATTTAAAGGGGATCTGTCCCCCTTCCCGGGACGTATATGGCCTATTAATATGGGAATACAGGTAATAAAAATGTGTATGCCTCATATTTATGGTCTTGTTGTGGAGTAATGTTATATTCTCTTGCTATGTTAATGATTTCTTCCAGGCTCCGGGGTGTGCGGTGCTGTAAGAAATCCCTGCCTTCTGTCTTCATTGTGATAACCCCTCCCATCAGTGGCAGTTATTACTATGTAAGGGGTACAGTGGTGGCAGTATTTTGTGGAGTGGTAAGAGGAGCCATTATTGTACCAAAAAGCAGGTGCTGTAGGACACATATGGCAGCAGAGACTCAGTATTGGGGTATCAGCAGAATGAGTAGTTTGCACAGGTTGGGCATAGATATGGATGGTGCAGGAAATGTGAGAAGTCAGATGTGTCTTTGTTGTAATCTCTGCGGATGAGTCCTGGCTGGAGAAGTTGTCATGTCGGTCTGGGCCAGATGGAAAAGATGGGAAAAGTGAACAATTCCATAAGAAGGAATGTCAGCTGTAAGTCACCTTCAATAGCTGTACTGTGATCTCTTATATGGTCTGCAGGACTTGTGTCTACCCCTATATGGTCTCCATATAGTAATAGCATTGTTCGTTTTTGTATATAGATTTATTTTCAATCACAACGTGGTCATCTGCTGATGTTCCCCTATACTCACAATTAGGATGCACCACATAGCTGTAGTAAGGATTACCTGGTTAGGGGCCCACTCAGATTTTTCACCCCCCAAGTCGAAACCCTAGCTACACCTCTGGGGGTGTAAGGCATCAGGTTTCTGCGTCTGCTGTGCAGGAATCCAGAGCCTCACATTCTGTGGTCTCCTGCTGTCTTTCTACTGCAGAGGAGATTACTTTGCAGCAGACCGCTCCAGAGACTAAGTCCCTCTGTGATCCTACTGAGCATGCTCATGAGACGATCTCCCATTGGAGATCGGGAGTCATGTGCCCTGGTCCTGTTCCAGATGTCGTTGGTCCATCTCGGAGATCTGGAAGGTTCCGCACGGCTATAAAAAGATCGCATGGCCGTTCCGCCATGCGCTAGTATAGACTATACTGCTTTGTGTGAATGATGACGGATGTATGATTCTGGTGACTGACTTATTATGAAACCCCTTCCCTCTGATATTACGCATGTGGTTAGGGAATTAGTTCAGTAGTCTGCGCCAGTCTGTGGCAAGCCTTAGGCCACTGTGCACACTGCACCTCTGCGCTAGCGACCGACATAGCGCCTGCTTTGTAGCTGTGTCGTCCAGCGGCAGTGTCCTGCGCCGCACTGCAGTTGCAGCCCTTCTTGGCGTTCGCAGTAGCGACGCCGCACACACGGTTGGTCTAGACGGACGCAGCCCCTCTGTCTTAGTTCCTGCTCCTGTGACCTTATACCGTGTGTGCATTTACCTGAGGCCTGTGACTCTAATAGGCTCAGCCTTTTTGTATGTTTTTGTTGTGGCGCCTCTGTGAGTGAACAGAGCCCGCTCTGCGCACTTCGGGTGAAGTTGAACCCGTGCACATTATATCGCCATATTGCTCATCTGCCATTACTCAGCAGCGGTTGTAACATCTACTGCATGGTGGACCCCGAGCGGCGAACACACTTTATTATTATTTTTATTTAGTACGTTCCGCCGTTCCTAACATTATACTAGCACCAGGGTCTGGCTAGTGATGACAGATCAGCAGCAACTCCTTCAGTGCATTCGCCAGCTATAGGGCCGGTTGGCTACTCTTGAGAGTGTTATCGCAGCGGCAAAGTCTTCGGAGGCTGCTGTACAGGCGATCGCAGAGACGGTTTCTCGTATGTCCACGTCCTCCCACGCACCGACAGTTACCCACTTCCCGTTGCCCGATAAATTTTCTGGAGATGGCGCCTCCTGTAGGGGTTTCGTCAGCCAGTGCTCTATCTAGCTGGAGTTACTGACTGCGCATTTCCCTACGGAGCGGGCCAAGGTGGGGTTTATTATTTCCCTTCTGTCGGGCAAGGCGTTGGAGTGGGCTACGCCACTATGGGAGCGTGGTGACCCAGAGGTTCGGACCGCTGCTCAGTTTTTAACAGCTATTAAGCAGGTCTTCCTGGGACCACAGGTCATGCACAACACCTCTCTACAGCTACTGGCTTTGACTCATGGATCCCTCTCGGTTAGTCAGTATGCTGTTCGTTTTCGGACACTGGCTTCCGAGCTGGAGTGGTCTGACAAAGTCCACATCCCTGTGTTTTGGAGAGGTTTAGCTGAGCATGTTAAGGATGCTCTTTCTACCAGAGAGGTTCCTGCAAGTCTGGAGTAGCTGATTGCCATTGCCACCCATATTGATCTCTGTTTTTCGGTGCGTGTGCTGGAGCGTGCTCAATCCAGACGGAGGGTTACTCCGGCTCCCAACCTCTTTGAACCTCTGGAATCACCTGAGCCAGAGTGTTCACACTCAGAGCCCATGGAGGTGTCTCGCGCCAGTCTCGAGGCGCATCCAGCACTAAGCTCCTCTTGCGACTGCCACTGTCAGCACTCTGTTCACCAGGATAACAGGGCCCCGCAATGGTCAAACTCTGTGCCGCCGGGCAAGACCTTTGTCCCCCCTTGCCTTTGGCCGAAGGTTCTCGCGTGGGCACACGCGTCAAGGGCAGGTGTTCAATGTGGCTACATGCAGGCCACAAAACTCCTGGCAGGGTCATATTGGTGGCTGCACAGAGCTCAGGACATTAAAAAATATATTCAGGCATGCGCCTCGTGTGCTCGGATAAGCTTCCTTAAACAGAGAGTGGAGATGTCCGCCGACACACCGCGGCGTCCCACTTCAACTTATGCTTCGGGCGGTTTTGCAGCTCCCGTTGTCTCCCACGTGTCCCTTCTTAAACCTGGCGATCTTGCCGCCTCTGATACCTTCCACGTGTCCCGGTTTTCCGTGTCACCTACCGTGACATCAGACTTGCCTACGGACGAGTCTGAGGCCTATGCCTCGGATGGGCACAGGGTGGTGGATTGGAAGGCTCAGAGAGGAGGGGGCCCTAGGAGGGGGGTAATGTTAGGCGTCAGGTTTCTGTGTCTGCTCTGCAGGAATCCAGAGCCTCACATTCTGCGGTCTCCTGCTGTCTTTCTACTGCAGAGGAAATTACTTTGCAGCAGACCGCTCAAGAGACTAAGTCCCTCTGTGCTCCTACTGGGCATGCTCATGAGACGATCTCCCATTGGAGATAGGGAGTCATGTGCCCAGGTCCTGTTCCAGATCTCATTGGTCCATCTCGGAGATCTGGAAGGTCCCGCACGGCTATAAAAAGCGCGCATGGCCGTTCTGCCATGCGCTAGTATAGACTTTACTGCTATGTGTGAATGGTGATGGATGTATGATTCTGGTGACTGACTTATTATGAAACCCCTTCCCTCTGATATTACGCATGTGGTTAGGGAATTAGTTCAGTAGTCTGCGCCAGTCTGTGGCAAACCTTAGGCCACGGTGCAGACCGCACCTCTGCGCTAGCATCCGACATAGCGCCTGCTTTGTAGCTGTGTCGGTCCAGCGGCAGTGTCCTGCACCGCGCTGCAGTTACAGCCCTTCTTGGCATTCGCAGTAGTGACGCCGCACACATGTTAGGTCTAGACGGACGCAGCCCCTCTGTCTTAGTTCCTGCTCCTGTGACCTTATACCGTGTGTGCATTTACCTGAGGCCTGTGACTCTAACAGGCTCAGCCTTTTTGTATGTTTTTGTTGCAGCACCTCTGTGTGAGAACAGAGCCCGCTCTGCGCACTTCGGGTGAAGTTGAACCCATGCGCATTATATCGCCATATTGCTCATCTGCCATTACTCAGCAGCGGTTGTAACACCTACTGCACGGTGGACCCCGAGCGGCGAACGCACTTTATTATTATTTCTATTTAGTGCGTTCCGCCATTCCTAACATTGGGTCCGTAAAGAAGTTGGGAGTTTGAGCTTGTAGGCAACATAATATATCTGTTTGAAAACTTTGAGCAGGCCAATGAAGTGAGGACACAATTTATATAAGGGTAGCTTAAGATGAACATATTTAGGTTACAGCCAAGGAAGGACCCTGAATCAATGATGTGTTGAGGTTCCTCCTGATTTGAAGACAAAGAACCTGGAGAGTGCATCCGCTTTGATGTTCTTATCAGCCAGCCGGAAATGGAGAATAAAGTTGAAGTGTGTAAAGAACAGAGACTACCTGGCTTGCCGTGGATTTAGCCAAAGTGTGGACTGCAGATGGGCTAGTTTCTTGTGGACAGTTTAAGTGACCATTGGGTGCATCACTCCTTCCAGGAAAAATTGCCACTCCTCAAGAACCAATTTGATCTCTAACAGTTCTCGATCACTAATCGAGTAGTTGCATTCTGGAGTTGAGAAGATTTTGTAAAAGAAGCCACTGATTACCTTATTTCAGAAAAAACACTTCTGGGTAAGAAGGACTCAGGACTTTGAGGAGGAAGTAACCACTTCCAAAAGAACTGCTTATTATCGTCTGGTCGATGCAGCACAGGAGCTGAGAAGAAGGCCTGTTTTAAAGACACAAAGATGTTCTCTGCCTCTGGAGTCCATTTCTTAAAGTTGGCCCCCTTGTGAGTCAGGACAGAAATAGGAGCAGTCTAAGGGGAGAAATGCTGAATGAACTGGGGTAATAATTTGCGAATCTGAGAAACAGCTGGGTATCTTTCAAAATGTCAGGACGGGGCCACTTCAAAACCTTCTCGGGATCCATTTCCAGATCCGTCTCGGAGATGATGTACCCAAGAAATGGAATAGAGTTCTTCTTGAAGGCACACTTTTCATACTTGATGAATAGATGGTTCTTCCTTAATCACTGCAGAACCTGGCAAAAATTCCTCTGGTGTGTAGGCAGATCAGGTGAAAACACCAAGATGTCATCTAGGTAAATTTGCGCAACATGCAAAAACCCTGTTCACCAGCTGGGAGAAGAGGAGGAAGTTTGGGATAGGGGCCGCGGTGGTGAGTGAGTCAAGTATGCCAAGGAAGGAAAGGAGCATTCAGAGATGCCGGCGCTACAGTAGCACCCAGATCAGTCCTCATAGTTCCGATTTGGTCTTCAGTTACTTAGTTACCACATCACAGTCTCATCTATGGTGCCCAGATAAAGTGTTGACCAAAGTGATGCAAAACTCCGTATAGCATAACAGCTTTGCATTAGAAGATATAGAAGATGTCAGCTTTCCCCAGCTACCAATCAATATGACAAAATATTCTTCCTTAACATTCATTTCCTGTGCATAGATTACCTGATTGAATCTATACTTAAGACTTTTGGACCTAAGTATTAGACAACTTACACATTTCTTTATTATGTGTGAAGCGAAAGTAGAGCCCAAAATACTTTTCATTGACATTCACAGTCTTTTTCCTACATTTCTTGACATCTACAGTACATTACAGCACAAATACATTTCAAATTAGGTGATATGGGATATTTAACTTTTTTATATTGATTATAAAAGCTTAAATTTTAATATTCATTGAATACCCAAATATCTCAGTGACATTTAAGATGATTTACTGTCTTTCATTTGGACAGTTACAGATAACATTCCTTAACGATTCTGCAGGCATATATTAGATTTAGTTATCAATATGAATGGAGGTGTCTTTTCAGTGTCACCAAGGCCCCAGATTGGGCATTATAGAGGATCAGAGAGGAACTTCAGGTAAACTATGCCTTTAGCTTGGTCAAGGTTGTTGAACCTTTTTATATTTTGAAATTGTTTCACTTGCACGCGCTGCAATAAAACATAAATACGAATTTGCTTCTGAGATATTTATGGATAAAGACAGATTTAGGGTCGTAAATGTGTATGACTACCTTACCCCAGTCCCACCACCACCAGTATTGTCTCCTTTACATAGTATATTAAAAAACATTTAAGGTACAATACTTAATAATAGTTTATTTTTATCAATTAATAAAATGTAAAGTAAAAGAACAAAAGAGAAATCCAAATCAAATTAATATTTGTTGTGACAACTCGTTGCCTTCAAAACAGCATCAATTCTTCTACATAGGGTACACTTGCACACAGTGTTTGAAGAAACTCGGTAGGGAGGTTCTTTCAAACATCTTGTAGAACTAACCACACATCTGTGGATGTAGATTAGCACAAATTCCTCTATCATCTATATCTTCATGTAATCCCAGAAAGACTTGATGATGGGGTGATCAAAACTCTCTGGGGGTCATATCAGCACTTCCTTGACTCCTTGTTATTTGAACTTAGTTGGTTGTGTGTCTACACTTATTTTCTTGCTGCAGAATAAATTTGGAACCTATCAGATGCCTCTTTGATAGTATTGTATGATTGATAAATACTGTATCTGCCTGTATTTTTCAGCGTCAAGGACTCCATTAAACCTGACCAAATTCCTAATTCTATTGTAGCCCAAAACTTGCAAGGAACCCTCACCATGCTTCACTGTTACCTCCAGACAATTATTGTATCAGTCTCCAATCCTTTGGTGATCAAAGTGCCTTTTGTTACAGAAAGTAAAATATTTAGCATTTTGACTCATCAATCGAGAGCAGTGGTTCCCAAACTCCAGTCCTTATGGACCCCAACAGGTCATGTTTTCAGGATTTCCATAGTGTTACACATGTGAGAGTATTCCTGATGCCTTGACGATACTTCCATCACCTGTGAAACACTAAGGAAATCCTGAAAACATGACATGTTGGGGTCCGTGAGGACTGGAGTTTGGGAAACACTTATCTAGAGCATCTGCTGCCATGTTTCTGCACTCTAGTTCCTACATTTTTAGGCATAACTGAATGTCTTGGCTTTATTTCCATGATTTTTTGGCTGCAATTCTTCCATGATGCTACTAGATGGGTTTAGTGTAGTCTTAATAGTTGCGGTTAGTTCTGAGCTGCTATCACTCTTAGACATCTTCTAATTGAGTAAGTGAAGTAAGCATGACGTGTTTTTCATCTGTTACACTAGATTTAAATGTCTGACCAACGCATCTATGGTCCTCATCATTGACCATTTTTGGAGGCTTCTTTAAAAAAGCTTGAACAGCACATCTTGATGCTCGAGTCTGCTTTGAAATTTTTGGCCTGGGAGAGACCTTGCTGCTGCAGTATAACTACCTTATAACTAGATTTTCTTCTCACTATTGCCATGTTGTGTGTCCTGTGGCATAAAACTGACTTGTACAATCTTGCCTTTGTAGCCAAGTGTGGCTTTTCCTCACTGAGTCTTAAGCCACCTACATAGTTGAAAAGTAACCATCATTTTAATTTATTTTCATAAATGAATAGTAGATGTGAAAATAAGAACCCCCTAACAAACTTTGCAATGTATAGTATTAGAGAAATCTGATTCTTTCTACTCCTGGATTGATCTTTCATTCTCAAAATTGTCAGTTCATGATAAAGATTTGTATTTTGATTCACCATTACAAATGAAGTAGGAGATGACTTAACAGTGAACACTCAACCCTTCCCCTCTCCATAGATTTGTAATGGGAAAATCTACCTTCATTGAATAGATTTTATTGATTTTACCCAAAAAATTGAGAGCAAAAGATCAATCCAGGAGGAGAAAGAACAACACTTTTATATATTAAAATGTTGCTGCTTACTTTTATTATGTGCTTATGCGTTCATACTTAATATGTACTTATGTATACATATTCTTTAATGAGTATGTTTCAAATTGATGATCATTATCAGCTGCTTGATATAATTTGTAACTCACGCACCTATTATGCTACAAAATCTCTGACTAAGTATGATAATGAAATAAATTGATGTAGTTTTGCAACCAAATATTGATTTGATTTAGATTTCTCTTTTATTCATTCACTTTGCATTTTGTTAGCTCATAAAAATAAAATATTAACAAGTCTTATTTTGCAAGATTTTTTTCCACGCTTTTGAGACAAAGGGTGCCACCTGTAGATTTACAACTAACCCGTCATTAAGAAAAAAAAACAGTTTAAATAAAATGGTCTACTTATTGTACTGAAGCTGAAAAAATTAGTCTGCTGATCGACCTGAAACAGTGCCACTTTTGTCTATTGTTTGTGTCTGAAATGGCAGCACATTCCCAATGAAGTCAATGATAAAATTGTTTCTGGAAAATAAGGCAGACCATTCTAAAGTCCTGAAAATCCTTTTATTAACAATTTACGGTAGCTCTAATTGTCATCTAAGCTCCTACTGTGTATTGCTGTCTGGTTTGAGGAAAAACAGCAGAAAATTGAATTTAACTTTCGATATAAATGGAGAGAAAACTACAAGTAACTCAGCATAAGTATCAGGCAATTACAGCAAAGTTCTTATAATGTCGTTGAACTCTGTACATAATTTTTATTACTTTTTAGGCATCCCAATTAACGCAAAAATATAGTTGGCCATGTATTTTCATTCCAGGGAGCAAATGCCACTAATGTGGAATAATTATACGTTTTGTTATAAAGTGAAACTTTTACTTTTCAGACAGAGTTACAGGGTCTCTTGTGTGTTGGGTGAAAGTTACAAACTTAGTTTACAGCTATTGTTGAGCTGAAGGGGTCTATTCATAGCTGACAAATGATAGCCAATTAGTAATCCTCATGTTTTCTCCCTTGATGCATCTTCAATATACCAACAGTGGCCATTTGGGAGTCAATCTGTATAATGCTTTTCTCCGGGTATTAGGAGAATTCAGGATTCCGGTACCTCTTACCATTTAAATCAAATAACTGACAACAAATGACAAACCATTATCTTGAAATTCTAAGAAATACTCCGCATGGCGATAGGTTGAGGGAAATTGTAAAGGAAATTAGAATTCATGGAGGAAGAAAAAAACTAAGCAACTTTCATCATCATGATCATTATCATTTAGAATAGTAATTTAGTTTCTGTACACACAGACATAGTATGTCACTAAATGTTGGCTGTTTAAGACATGTAGAAGACTATTAGCAGAATGAATATTTTACCGGTTAGATTCAGTCTAACAAAGGTTCTCTTTTCCTCATTCTACTCTAAACTAGCAACAGATTAGTCCCAATTCAGCTGTTGGGAACTGTATTTGTGCCCTATATACAAAGCGCTAAGCTCAAAGAAAGCATCATAACCATATGTACAGTATCTACATACTGTCCGAGTATTCTTTCATGATATTTTCTTTCCATATCCCTTATTAGAACTTATTTTCAGTATCAGGCTTTATGATAGAAAATGGAGAGCTGCTTTTATAGAGTTTCTTACAGTGTGGATGACCCAGCTTGCCCATACAATACAAGGTTTGCATTTAATTTTAATAGTAGACACGTGAATTTACATTTCCCCTTCAAAGTAAGACTAAACCTTTGAACTCATAGTGTTAACCTGATCAATATTATAGACAAAATATTTAAACAATCTACTCTTTATAGATTCCCTAAAATTTTAAAATAAGCCCTTAGACTCATTTTACATTTTAGGGAATCTATAAAGAATAGATTTTTTTTAATAGTTATCTATAATATAATAATAATAATAATAGTAAATTTTATTTCTATAGCGCCGACATATTCTGCAGCACTTTACATTTCAGAGCCGATTTTTACAGACTATAGACATTACAGCATAACAATAATCACATAGATCATAACAGATACCAAGAGGAATGAGGACCCTGCTCACAAGCTTACAGTCTATGAGGAAAAAGGGGAGACACGAAAGGTGGGTGGTAACAGTTGCCCTGATTGTATGGACCAGCCATAATATTAAGTGTGTAACAGTACAGACACAGAGGGCTAATAGATCCATAAAGCATATAGGAACATGATGCGGGGAACCTGGTTATGGTAAAACTTTTTGCTGTGCCACACAGGGATAGTTAAATTAATGTGCTGAGGCAGTAGGACAGTCTGAATAAATGCATTTTCAGGGCACGCTTAAAATTGTAGGGATTGGGGACTAATCGTATTGACCTGCGAAGTGCATTCCAAATAATTGGCGCAGCACATGTATAGTCTTGGAGACGGGAGTGGGAGGTTCTGATTATTGAGGATGCTATCCTCAGGTCATCAGCAGAACGGAGGGCGCAGGTAGGATGGTATACTGAAACAAGGGAGGAGATATAGGGTGGTGCTGAGCCATGGAGAGCTTTGTGGGTGAGAGTAGTAAGTTTGTACTGGATTCTGGAGTGGATGGGTAGCCAGTGTAATGACTTGCACATGGTAGAGGCATCGGTGTAACGATTGGCGAGGAATATGATCCTGGCTGCAGCATTCAAGACAGATTGGAGGCGGGAGAGTTTAGTAAGAGGGAGACCGATTAGAAGAGAGTTACAATAGTCGAGACGAGAATGAATAAGAGAAACAGTAAGAGTTTTTGCCGAGTCAAAAGTAAGGAAAGGTCGAATTCTAGAAATGATTTTGAGGTGCAGATAACAAGAGCGAGCCAGTGATCGGTTGTGGGGGGCAAAGGAAAACTCAGAGTCAAGTATGACACCTAGACAGCAGGCATGTTGCTGGGGAGTAATAGTGGAACCACACACGGAAATGGCAATGTCGGGTGTAGGTACGTTAGCAGTGGGAGGAAACACAAGGAGTTCAGTCTTTGACAGGTTCATTTTCAGATATAGTGAGAAGAGGAGGGGGCCTAGAACCAATCCTTGAGAAACCCCAACAGTAAGTGGAAGATGAGAGGAGGAGGAACCAGCAAAAGATACAGTAAAAGAGCGGTCAGTATCTTATCCTCAATATCAGATAAGAACAGGACATGCTTTGAATTTCACCAATATCATTCTCAAATCTGTTATTTTCAGAGATGTGCGAATAGATCAGTAATAGTAAAAAATTGGACAGTACTCTGACTTTTCACATGGATATGTGAAACTCAGTACCAATGTAAGCCATTCTAAATCAGTTCTTGAAGTGGTTGTATATTACTGGAGAACATCTGCTTAATCAATTCATGGCCCCTTAGAAAATAACCACAAAGCATACTCACCTCCCACAGGAGTACCATACCAGTGAAGTTTGCTCTGCCGTATATGGCAGAGGTATATCTAGGGGGTAGCCAGGGCATGTGACCCAGACACTGCTGACGGGGGGGGGGCACAGTCTTGCCGCCTAATGCGGTGGTCCGAAGTGTCTCCCCTGGCAGTTGCATTCTTACGCTCCCCTGGACTGGGCGTCAGCAGTTCTTAATTCAGTCCAGCCTGACAGCCGGCTCAGAGAAGCTGTAGCATGCCAGCTCCCAGTGAACAATTGTACTTGTACAGATGTGAGTACAACTGAAGCTCTGACCGCCTGGTCACAGCAACATCAGCAGTGTGTTTAGGTCATGTGATCATGCTGCTGATGTCACTTGGAATTTTTTTTACAATTTTCCAGTACACGATATGTTAAAACCAATTATGTTGTTCAAAATTACAACTTATTCCACAAAAAACAAGCCCTCACATGGCCATTTTGATAGAAAAATAAAAAAGTTGTGGCTCTGGGAAGAACGAGAGCAATAAACACAAAAACGAAAATACCTCCGGCCGCAAAGGGGTTAAGCCATCTCCATGGGAAGGGTGTCTAGTAGTTCTGACCTCGATATGTAACAGTGTCTCCATCTGCATCTTGATGGGAGCTGTACTGAGAAGAATTAGAGTCTTCCTATACAGCCAGGGGTCAACTCGGTAAGCCCCTCTCCACACGCCGTATTCACTCACAAGAGATGAGGATGGAAAAAATAACAGGTTTATTTATTAAGTGTATAAATGGTGACTATGGTAAGGGAATTAGCAAGTAACAATCTAACAAATAGCATTAGACAATCTTCAACACAAATATGAGATGAGTAGAGTTGAGCGAAACGGGTCGGCCAAATTCAGAATCTGCCAACTTTTGCTAAAGTCGGGTTTCGCCGATTGAAACCCGACCATAGCGTGAGGTCGGCCATGAGGTCACCGACTTGTGCGCCAAAGTCGCGTTTCCCACAATCCTTCCAGTGCCTATTTTCAGCCAATCATGAAGGACGCACACTGTGGGCAACGCGATTATGTCGTATGTCGGCAGCGGCCCCCACCATGTTACAGAAGGGCATGCAAGTGATTGGCTGGCTTTGTGTGGCGTCACAGTGCCAAAAGGCTGTGACCACCGACCGCCATCTTACTTCTGCCGATCTTAGCATAGGGAAAGGTTGCTGCTGATCGTTAGAATCATAGAATCATAGAATCGTAGAGTTGGAAGGGACCTCCTGGGCCATCTGGTCCAACCCCCTGCTCAAAGCAGGATTCGCTAAATCATCCCAGTCAGATGTCTGTCCAGCCTCTGTTTGAAGACTTCCATTGAAGGAGAACGCACCACTTCTCGTGGCAGCTTGTTCCACTCATTGATTACTCTAACTGTCAAAAAGTTTTTTCTAATATATAATCTGTGTCTCCTCCCATTCAGTTTCATCCCATTGCTTCTAGTCTTTCCTTGTGCAAATGAGAATAAAGTTGATCCTTCTACAATGTGACAGCCCTTTAGATATTTGTAGACAGCTAATATGTCTCATCTCAGTCTTCTCTTTTGCAAACTAAACAATCCCAAATCCTGCAACCTTTCCTCATAAGACAGGGTTTGCAGACCGGTCACCATTCTGTTTGCTCTTTCCTGAACTTGCTCCAATTTGTTGATGTCTTTTTTAAAATGTGGTGCCCAAAACTGGACACAATATTCCAGATGAAGTCTGACCAAAGAGGAGTAGAGGGAAATAATGACTTCACGTGATCTAGACTGTATGCTTCTGTTAATACATCCTAGAATGGCATTTGCCTTTTTTGCTGCTGCATCACACTGTTGACTCATATTCAGTCTGTGATCTATTAGTATACCCAAGTCTTTTTCAAATGTGCTGTTGCTTAGCCCCATTCCTCCCATTCTGTATATGCTTTTTTCATTTTTATTGCCCAGATGTAGTACTTTGCATTTTTCTCTGTTAAAAACCATTCTGTTAGTTGCTGCCCACTTCTCCAGTTTATTTATATCTTTTTGAATCCTCTCTCTCTCTTCTCTACTATTAGCTATCCCTCCTAGCTTTGTGTCAACAGCAAATTTAATCAGTTTACCCTCAATTCCTTCATCTAAATCGTTGATAAAGATGTTGAACAATACAGGGCCCAGGACAGAGCCCTGTGGTACCCCACTTGAGACATTCTTCCAACTGCATGTGCAGCCATTTACGACCACTCTTTGGGTCCGATCACTAAGCCAGTTATGAATCCACCTAACAGTTGCCTTGTCCATTCCATACTTAGTCATTTTTTCAATAAGGATTGTATGACATACTTTGTCAAATGCTTTGCTGAAGTCAAGATATACTATATCTACAGCATTTCCTTGATCCACCCAATCAGTGATTCCATCATAGAAGGAAATTAAGTTAGTCTGACATGACTTATTAGTTACAAACCCATGCTGACTCTGTTTAATCACTTCATTCTTATCCAGGTACTGACATACATGTTGTTTAATAATTTGGTCAAAGATCTTTCCTGGTATAGAAGTCAGACTCACCGGCCTATAGTTGCATGGGTCCACCTTCTTCCCCTTTTTGAAGATAGGAACATCATTTGCTCTTCTCCAGTCTTCTGGGACTTCTCCTGTTCTCCAAGAATTTTCAAAGATTATGGAGAGGAGTTCAAAAATTTCTTCTGCTATCTCCTTCAGTACTCTGGGGTGTAATTCATCTGGACCTGGAGTCTTGAATTCATTTAGGTTAGCTAAGTGTTTCCTCACTATCTTTCTGTTTATAGCTATCCTGGAGTCTTCTATTCCCTTAATAGGACAGTGAAGAACAGCTGATGTTACATTTCCTTTCTGAGAGAAAACAGATGCAAAAAAGGAATTTAAAAGTTCGGCCTTCTCAACATCCTGTCTTACCGTTTCATCATTTTCATCCTGTAAAAATCCTATAGCATCTTTGACTTTTCTTTTACTTTTGACATATCCCCAAAATCCTTTATTATTGCTTTTGACATCTCTTGCAAGCCTCAATTCATTGTCAGCTTTAGTAATCTGATTTGTGCCCTGCAGGTTCTGAAGACAACATTATATTCTTCTTTAGATATGCCTCCCTCTTTCCATTTTATAAACATTTTTTTCTTCCTTTTTAGCATGTGCTTAAGTTCTGTGTTCATCCATCCTGGCTTCCTTTAATGCTTCCTATTCTTCCCTCTTTTCGGAATTGTTAACAATTGTGCTTTGAGAGTTTCATTTTTCAAGATTTCCCATCCTTCCTGGACATTTTTGTCTTTAAGGATATCCAGCCATTGGATCCCTCCAATTCTCTTTCTGAATCCCTTAAAATCTGCCTTTCTGAAATCTAACCTTGACGTCTGAGTCAACACAGGTCTTCCTCCTCTAGTTATCCAAAATTCTAAAATAGCATGGTCACTACCTCCTAGGGTCCCAGCCACTTTGACCTCCTCAACCATTTCCTCCCTGTTTATAAGGATTAGATCCAAGGTAGCAGTTCCCCTTGTTTTCTCCCATACCTTTTGGAAGATAAAGTTGTCAGCAAGAGAGAATAAGAATTTCCTTGACCTGTTAGTTTTGCCTGAGAGAGATTCCCAACAAATGTCTGGATAGTTGAAATCTCCCATGACAACTATGTCATATTTTTTGGAGAACTTGGCCATTTGATGCATAAAGAGTTCATCCATATCTTCAGCTTGCACAGGCGGCCTGTAGTAAATGCCTACAATGGTGTCCTTTCCATTGTTCTGTCCTTGTATTCTTACCCAAACAGTTTCCACAGAACTCCCAGTCTCTGAAGCTTCAATCTCTGTGCAGATATACGCGTTTCTAACATACAATGCAACACCTCCTCCTCGTTTATCAAGTCTGTTTCTTGCAAATAAGTTGTATCCTTCTAGTCTTGTATTCCAATCATGTGTATTGTCCCACCAAGTTTTAGTGATTCCAATGACATCATATTTCTTTTCCTGTGTTAGTAGTTCCAATTCTCCTTGTTTGTTGCCCATGCTTTGTGCATTAGTATAGAAACATTTTAGTTTGTGATTGGTTTCTCTTTCTCCAATGTTTTTATTAATTAGATTCTTTTGTCTTTGTTCTTCCTTTCCACTTCTAATAGCAGAGTTCTCAATAGCATTTGTCAGGTGTATGGCTGTTTCTGGTAGGGAGAGTGTTTAGGCAGGGAAAAAGAAAAAAAAATTGCTTGTGCTGATGGCGAATGTCACTGTAAAACACAACTGTATAGTGTGCAGTGACAGGGGAGGATATATTTGTGTGCAGTAGCTCAGTTGGTTATTAGGCTGCCTTATAAAGCTCCCTGATAGATGCATTGCTGTTTGCACACTGCTGTGCAGAGTGCTTTTTTAAAAGCAAAAATATTTTTATTACTTTTTTCTGCACAGTTACCAATCCTTCATTTTTTCACACTTTTTGTGCAGCAGCTCTGTTGGTGATTAGGCTGCCTTATAGGCTCCCGGATAGTTGCATTTCTGTTTGCACACTGCTGTGCAGACTGCTTTTTCAAAAGCAAAAATCCTTTTATTCCTTTTTTTCTGCACAGTAGACACTGAGCGTACATTTTTTCACACACCGTATAGAGGTGTACGCTCCTCACACACTACCTTGTACCGGCTGGTATCATGGACAAATACATGCTGTATGTGTGTGACCCAGTAAAAAAATACACGGAGATTAACATTTTTCCATACATACACCGTATAGAGGTGTCCGATTATCAAACAGTATCAGACATCTGGTGTTCTTATTACTGTCACATCTACACAGAGTCAGTGTGTGTGTGTGACACTCCGTAAATACATATACGGACATTTCCATTTCTTTCTACACCGTATTGAGCAGTCTGATTGTCAAACAGTATCGGATATCTGGTGTTCTTATTACTGTCACATCTACACAGAGTCAGCGTGTGTGTGACACTCCATAAATACATATACAGACATTTCCATTTCTTTATACACCATATTGAGCAGTCCGATTATCAAACAGTATTGGACATCTGGTGTTCTTATTACTGTCACATCTACACAGAGTCAGCGTGTGTGTGTGACACTCCATAAGTACATATACGGACATTTCTATTTCTCTATACACTGTATAGAGCAGTCCGATTTTCAAACAGTATCGGATATCTGGTGTTCTTATTACTGTCACATCTACACAGAGTCAGTGTGTGTGTGACACTCCATAAATACATATACGGACATTTCCATTTCTCTATACACCATATTGAGCAGTCCGATTGTCAAATGGTATCGGATATCTGGTTTTCTTACTACGGTCACATCTACACAGTCAGCATGTGTTTGTGACATTCCGTAAATACATATACGGAGATTGACAGTTTCACCAACAACATATACAGCTGTACACCTCTCATACAGTACCATATATCTGCTGGTTGGATTACGGTGAAATATATACTGGGTGAGCATCTGTGACTCGCAAAATATATATGGAGATTTCACTACTTATATACTGTACACCTTACACAGCTGTATGCTACTCACACAGTACCATTTCACTGCTGGTATTTTTGATACATTATCCCAAACATGAGGAAGTCTGGTGGAAGAGACCGTGGACGTGGGCGGGGGGCGCAGCTGGTACTGATGATGGTGGTGGTGCATCAGCTGGTTCTGGCAAAAGCACAAGAGCAGCTAAGGCAGGAGGTGTTGGGCCTGCGGCATCGTCTGGCACAAGAAGGCCTTTAAGTTTACCTTTTCTGGGAGTAGGTAAACCGCTTTTAAAGCCGGAGCATCAGGAACAGGTTTTGGCTTACATTGCCGAAACAGCCTCCAGCTCTATTGCCTCCTCTTCTGAAGTTACAAAAACTGCAAGCACAGAATCGTCAGTGCAGGACTCTGGTCAGGAACAACACCTTTCCTTGTGTCCTTCACCCACATCAAAAGTGAAGGATGCTGCAGCACACACTTCAGATTACTACATGGAGCTCTTTTCACATACCATGCCTGGGTTATCAAGTCAAATTCTGAATTCCCCAGTCCAAGATGAATCTGACATGGAGTGCACTGATGCACAGCCACTGCTAGACGAATCTGCTGGTACATTCACCCACAGCACTACATTGCCCACGCAGTCTACTGATCTCGAATCAGACCCTGATGAAACTCAGGTGCCCCTTCCCGCATACTCTACCACCTTACTTGGTGACACAGAGGAAGGTACAGAGGAAGGTGCAGATGACATTGAAGACGAGGTCATGGATGACCCAGTTTTTGACCTGGATTGGCATTCCCACTAGGAAGAAGGTGCTGGTGACAATACATTTGACAGCTTGGCCAGATGGTTAAATTAGCACAGCGTGGAAGAGTTGGAAGAGTGCAGTGTGGCACTTATTTGAACAAAATCCTATTGATGACGCAAAGGTTATCTGTAAGAAGTGCCGAAGGACCTTTAGCAGAGGGAAAAATCTAAGTTAGCCGGCAACGCTCCATCGCTTCCCCCACTGTAAGGCCACCGCTAAGCACACCACCATCAAGATATGTTGAGGTGTCATCGCTAGGCCAAACCAGTCACGCAAACAAAATATTTTCACGAGGAAACACTGAATCTAGGTCATCAACACCCTCACCATCACCAACCCCTTCTCAGTCCATCATGTCCAATGCTAGTTCCCCCATACGCAGCTCTCAAGTCCAGCTCACCCTACCAGACACTCTGAGTAGGACAAGAAAGTACTCATCCTCTCATCCGCATACACTGGCTTTGAACACCTACATTGCTAAACTGATCTCATTAGAGATGATGCCCTTCCGTTTGGTAGAAAGCGAAGCTTTCTGAGAGCTCATGGCCTACCCTGTCCCACGCTATGACCTACCCAATCGGCACTTCTTTTCTCGAAAAGCCATCCCTGCCCTCCACCGGCATGTGAAAGACCGCATTGTCCATGCACTAAAACAAACAGTGAGTGGAAAGGTGCACCTCACAACAGATGCATGGACCAGTAGGCATGGCCATCAAGAAGTTACGTGTCCATCACTGCGCATTGGGTTAATGTGGTGGATGCAGGCTCCACAGGGGACAGCGGCGGTGTAAGAGTGCTGCCTAGCCCATGGTATAGGAAACAGTTGGGTGTAGGCGTTCGACCCTCCTCCTCCTCCTCCAAAAGTGAAAGCTCGTCGACAGAGCGCAGTCGCATGAGCACTCCATCCACATCTGTCAGTGTTGCACACGAGGTGTCCCACTATCGAACAGCTAGTGGTAAGCGTCAGCAGGCTGTTTTAAAAATGATGTGTTTGGGCGACAGTAGACACACCACGGAGGTACTGGCCGAATACTTGCATCGACAAACTGAGTCATGGCTGGCCAGTCTACATCTTGAGCCAGGCAAGGTATTCAGTGATAATGGGCAGAATTTTGTGGCAGCCATAGCCCTTTCAAAACTCACACACATACCTTGCCTGGCTCACACCTTGAACCTGGTGGTGCAGTGCTTCCTAAATAATTATCCCAAGTTAGCAGCACTGCTCCATAAGGTGCGAAGACTGTGCTCGCACATCTGTCGCTCAAACGTCCACTCCAGTTGTATGCAGAAGCTGCAGCGATCACTCAACCTCCCCAAGTACCGCCTAATCATAGACGTTGCTACAAGATGGAACTCCACCATGCACATGGTTGAGAGGCTGTGCGAACAGAGGCAGGCTGTAATGCATTTGTGGGAGGATACACAGGCAGGCAGTATGAGGGCAGACATGGAATTGTCGGGTGTGCAGTGGTCAAAGCTGAAAGACCTCTGTAAAGTCCTTCAGTGTTTTGAGGAATGCACACGGCTGGTAAGCGCAGACGTCGCCAACATAAGCATGAGCATACCACTTATGCGTCTGGTCATGCAAACTTTGACGCACATCAAGGACATCCTCAGTGTCTGCAGCTGAGGAGCAACAGGAGGAGGATGAGGGAAGTCTTGATGACAGTCAGCCATTGTCTGGTCAGGGAATTGTTGTGGATGAGGTGGAGGAACAAGAGGAAGATGAGGAGGAGGATGAGGGGGATGATTATTTTGGGGAGGAGGACGCTTCTCAGGGGGCAAGAGAACATGTGGGCGTGCCAAGGTCAAGTACAGGGTTTGTGCGTGACTGGAGGGATGTGGATTTGCCAGAAAGTGCTCCTCCACCCATCACTGGCAGTACAGCATTGACACCTGGAACATTGGCCCACATGTGTGACTATGCCTTGCGGATCCTAAAAAGGAACCCCGCATTGCCAAAATGATGAGGGATGACGACTACTGGTTGGCCAGCATCCACGATCCACACTATAAAGGCAAATTACACAACATCATGCCACAGGAGAACCTAGCGCTAATATTGGCTAACAAACAAGCAACTCTGGTAAACAGGTTGTTTGAGGCATTCCCAGCACACAGCAGAGGATCTGGTTCTCGCACAAGCTGTAGTGGGCAAAATGAAAAAGGTGTTTTTGGTGCACACAGCCGAACTGGCGTTGGAGAAAGGGGTTTCCTGACCATGTTGTGGTCTGATTTCTCAAGTCCCGCGCACACAACAGCTAATACAGAATCGATTGCAAGTGACAGGAGACAGCAGTTGTAAACTATGGTTACAAACTACTTCTCCTCCAATATCGAGGTTCTCCCTCACAGGTCATTCCCCTTTGATTATTGGGCCTCAAAACTGGACACATGGCCTGAATTTGCACAATATGCCTTACCTTACAGGAGCTCGCTTGCCCTGCTGGTAGTGTGCTATCTGAAAGAGTCTTCAGTGCTGCTGGATCAATCCTGGCAGAAAAAAGGACACGTCTGTTGACCCAAAATGTTGATGATCTAACCTTCACTAAAATGAACCATGCATGGGTTTCAAAAGATTTTATCCCACCCTCCCCTGATAACACATAGGTTGCCAGAAAAAAGGCTCAGTTTTGTCCTCCTCTTCCTCTGACTTCTACAATTCCTCCATTTGCACCAGCTGAAAGTCCAGCCTACACATCAAAATATGCCATTTTTTAAACCACCCGAAATGGGCTGCCCCTCCACCCCAGGACCGAGGTCAACATCTACCGCACCCGGGCAAGTGCTGTTGCCCTGAACAGGTGTGTGGCCCAACCCTTGGGCGACGGCACTGGCACAGGGCCTCTCATAGTACAATAAAGTGTCTCTGATGGGGGGGCCAACTCGCCTTCAGACACACTGGCGTATTATGAGTTGACCTGTGCCAGTACCGGTGCCCACAAGTGGGTCCCCCCTGCTTGCTCAGGGACACAGCACTTACAATACTTACCTCTCCCTGCTCCACCGCTGTGTAGTCTGGCCAGTTAAATCCGTCACAGGGACGGCCTCTAATGTACAAATTTGGTGTACTGATCGATGATGGTTAAGATGTAGCTATGTCCTGTCCTGCTAGCCTCTACCTTCAGATTACCAATGGCTACCATTTGTAATGGACGTCAACTCCCAATCAGATGCAATGGTGCTTTATGATCACCTTTCACATTTTTCATAGTCACAGACGTGTGACATTCCTGCCACCATTTTTCAATGTGTCCTGACAAGGCAATCCAATAGAATCCCCTACGGCCTGTGGCTTGTGTGTTTTACACTCCAAATTGACCAGACAGACCATGATAGGCAGTGAGGACCATGTCTACAGCTTTCCCTGTTATCACAATTTGATGGAGACGAGTTACGGTGATGGGATTGACGCAACTGCAATACAGCAACCCTTTCTTCACTAATTTGCATTTTAGCTGTATCCACAGTTAAAGTTATTGAGGATCAGCATCGCCTCTGCGAATTCTCCCAGGAGGTTTTCCCATGATTACAAATTCAAAACATCTAAAATCACTCGACTTTACGTCTGTTCTTTTATCCATCTACCTTTCTCTAGCGGAGAGTCTGGACTGGCAGACTGACACTGAAATATAAACGAAGATTTCAAAGTACTCCAACACTGTACACTGGTGTACATTTCGAATACATTTCCCTTTTTCTCATTTTTATATTCGGGTGTAATCCATACAAAAGAAAAGTTTTTGAGAGATAAAAATGACTATGAAAATAACATGATTTTCTCCTGGAATAAAATCATTCCTCTTTTTCTAAAAAACGGAGATACAACATGGCTCATAAAAAGAAAAATAACTATGAAGGATGGACCACGGATTCGGACTCAAGTGTTGCAGAAGATCGAGAGGACTCAAGCATGCTTACTTTTCCTTCTACCTCTAATAACACACCCCATTTGGGAAAAAGACAAGACGAGGTCGGAAAAATACAAAATCAAGGAAAGAAACGCAAGCAAGTATCATGGAGGAAATAACACCTCCAACGGACAATCTACGTATAATAAATCTTTCAGGTGGTCTTCTCTTCCATCCTCCCAGTGAAAGGCCATGGAACAAGGAGGTGGAAAAAGATTCTGCAGGTGAACAACTGGCTACGTCGATGGTGCTGTCAGCAGCGATTTGGATTTCTGGATCACGGAGTTAATTACCTATACGATGGACTACTTGCTAGAGATGGGGTGCACCTTACGAAGACTGGAAAACATGTACATGGAAGTCGCCTTGCTACACTTGTAAGGAGAGCTTTAAACTAGAACAACATGGGAAGGGAAGCAAAAGACCAGAAAAAGCCATACACCTGACAAATGCTATTGAGAACTCTGCTATTAGAAGTGGAAAGGAAGAACAAAGACAAAAGAATCTAATTAATAAAAATATTGGAGAAAGAGAAACCAATCAAAAACTAAAATGTTTCTATACTAATGCACAAAGCATGGGCAACAAACAAAGAGAATTGGAACTACTAACACAGGAAAAGAAATATGATGTCATTGGAATCACTAAAACTGGGTGGGACAATACACATGATTGGAATACAAGACTAGAAGGGTACAACTTATTTGCAAGAAACAGACTTGATAAACGAGGAGGAGGTGTCGCATTGTATGTTAGAAACGCGCATATCTGCACAGAGATTGAAGCTTCAGAGACTGGGAGTTCTGTGGAAACTGTTTGGGTAAGACTACAAGGACAGAACAATGGAAAGGACACCATTGTAGGCATTTACTACAGGCCGCCTGTGCAAGCTGAAGATATGGATGAACTCTTTATGCATCAAATGGCCAAGTTCTCCAAAAAATATGACATAGTTGTCATGGAAGTTTTCAACTATCCAGACATTTGTTGGGAATCTCTCTCAGGCAAAACTAACAGGTCAAGGAAATTCTTATCCTCTCTTGCTGACAACTTTATCTTCCAAAAGGTATGGGAGAAAACAAGGGGAACTGCTACCTTGGATCTAATCCTTATAAACAGGGAGGAAATGGTTGAGGAGGTAAAAGTGGCTGGGACCCTAGGAGGTAGCGACCATGCTATTTTAGAATTTTGGATAACTAGAGGAGGAATAACTGTGAAGACTCAGATGTCAAGGTTAGATTTCAGAAAGGCAGATTTTAAGGGATTCAGAAAGAGAATTGGAGGGATCCAATGGCTGGATATCCTTAAAGACAAAAATGTCCAGGAAGGATGGGAAATCTTGAAAAATGAAATTCTCAAAGCACAATTGTTAACAATTCCGAAAAGAGGGAAGAATAGGAAGCATTAAAGGAAGCCAGGATGGATGAACACTAGTGTTGAGCATTCCGATACCGCAAGTATCGGGTATCGGCCGATATTAGCTGTATCGGAATTCCGATACTTAGTTCCGATACTTTTTTCATATCGAATACCGGAATCGGAAGTTCCCATAATGCTAGGAGCCCGCTCGATTTGATTCAGCCAATGGGGATCCTCAGAAGTGTGGGCATATCCTGTTAGGCATGTAGGCATGTTAACTACTGGCATGGCTGTGATTGGCTGCTGAAATGATGTCATGATGCACTATAAAAAGTGCTGCAGCCACCATTTCTGGTCACTCTGCTGTGAATTCAGTTAGGGACAGGCTGCTGTTGAAGACTGTGAGGGACAGTTAGAAATAGCGATTCTAAAAACAATATTGTGCTTTATCCAGGCTACATAAACCACCACTGTAGCTTGCTTTTCCCTAGCAGCGCTGTTTTCACAGCTGTCTGCAAGGGCTGTGTGAGTGCAGACCCACGCTGTGTAGTGTGTCCTGCAGGCACGTCTGCTTGTAGGCCGGCCAGCGTGTGTCTCTGCCTCATACACATTTTTCTTTTATTGCTGCTTTTTTTTTCTCCTGTATAGTGTGCTTACATACGTATCCAAATACGTTGGTTGCAAACACTAAAGGAGTGGACAGCGGAGCCTTTCAGCAGCCTTTCAGTGCTATAGCCCATTTCTCTGCACTGTTTTTGGCTGTCTGATAGGTCTCTCTGTGTGTGAGTGCAGCTCACGTTGCAGTGTGTTCTACAGCCACCGCTAGCTGTAGTCCGCTCAGCGTGCGTCACTGCCTCATACATAGTCCTTTTTTTGCAGCTAATTTAGCCAGATTTTTGCTCCTATATTAGTGTGCTTCCAACCGCATCCATTGTCATTGGTTGGTTGCAAACACTATATAGGATTAGATAGAGGAGCCTTTTTGCTGGCTTGTGCCCTTCAGGGCCAGCCAGGCTAGTATCACCCTATTTTTTGGAGCCTCATCAATTGCATTGTAGGTTAGCTTCCTGCATTGTAATCGCTCCAAAAAGTTTGTGATACTATAGCTTTCAAACTTTGGTCACATCCTTTCCTTTCCCCCCACCCAAAAAAAAAAAGGAAATAAAGTTCACCAAACACTCCACTTTACAGTTGTCTAGGCCACATTAGATCATATTAAAGTGTAGTACACACACTCTTAGCCAAATTAGTGTTTCTTATACTGGTTAGCAGGTGTTCAGGAATAAGAACACTAAGCCACCCCTTTTTTACTTTTCTGCCTATCTTTATCAGTCTACCAAGATGAAGAAAGCAGGGAGTAAGACACGTGGTCGTGGCCATGGAGTTTCAGCAGGGAGAGGACGGGGGGATTCAGCAGGGAGAGGACGTGGGGATTCGGTATCTGCTGCGGCCACCAGTGACCCGGCATCCCCTACTTTTACCAGGCAACAGTCCTTCATGCGCAGCTTTGTAGGACCTCGCCGTACCCCACTGCTGCGTGACGAAAAAATTGAAGCCGATGTCGGATGGATGGCAGCTAACGCATCCACTTCAATGACTTCCGCATCCTCCCAAGGCCAGAGCACTGAAGAGCAACCATCTGTCTCTTCACCACCTGCCAAATTGCCCAGGCAGTCTGAGAGCCCTGGACAGGAGCCATCTCAAGCTTTACTTCTGTTCTCAGAATCTGTTGGCTTGGAAAGAGGTGGCCAGCCAAGCAGCATTCTAGAGCGTGAAGAAGAGGGAGTATGCAGTGATGCGCAACTGCTTTGTCCCTCTGAATCTGAAGAGGCGGGTGGGCCAGTGCCTATGGTCAGCACACCTCAGTATGCATCAGATGATGATGAGACTCAGTTGCCAATTTTTGGTGCGTACGGTGCTGGCGAGACAACCCAGGACCAGCCGGTGCTTGAAGAGGGGAGTGGAGATGATGAGGTCCTTGACCCATCATGGCGTCAGCCACAGGAAGGTGGTGGGAGCAGCTCTGAGGAAGAGATTCCCCGAACGGCCAAAAGAGGAGGGAGAGGGCGGGGGCAGACTTGGTTGCCTGTAGCCTCCACTTTGGCACCCGTGAGGAGCAATCCTCTTCCAAAACACAAAACGGGCGCTCCCAGGACTTGCAGTGCGTGGTCTTTTTTTGACACAGTTGCAGATGACATTTGCTTTGTCAAATGCAAGCTGTGTCATCAGAAAGTGAAACGAGGGAAAAATGTGACCAACCTCAATACCACAAATATGTGGAAACATGTGCGTACCAAGCACGAGGTGGAGTTACACAGACACATTGAAGATGTAGGCCAACCTTCAGCAGCACCTACCACCTCTTCAGCTCGTGTTGGGGCCTCTTCCTCCAGCTCACACACAGCTGGTTCGGCTTCCTCACTGGAACGCCATGGAAGAACCACTGCCACTGTTGTCCAGAGACCCAGTGAAATTCCACCCACTGAACCACGTTCGCAGTCATCAGCACCCTCCCAGGCCACTCACCAGCAATCGGTAGCACAGGCATGGGAGAAAAAGCGGCCATACTCGGCAAACCATCCCCAAGCACTGGCTCTGAATGCCGGCATTGCCAAACTACTGGCCCTTGAGATGCTGTCATTCAGGCTGGTGGAGACTGACACATTCCGGAACTTTATGTCATTGGCAGTTCCACAATACAATGTGCCCAGCCGCTTTTATTTCAGCAGGCAAGCTGTCCCTGCCCTGCAAAAGCATGTGGAGGGAAAAATTAAAAATGCGCTACTAAATGCCATCAGTAGCAAGGTCCACCTGACCACCGATGCGTGGACCAGTAGCCATGGACAGGGACGATACCTTTCCCTCACTGCCCATTGGGTCAATGTTGTGGAGCCGGGTACAGATCTGGAGAATGGCTCTGTACGTATTCTGCCAACTCCAAGGATTGCAGGAATGCAGTCTGTACATATTGAGTCCTCCTCCTACTCTAGTTCCTCGGAATCAGCACTGTGTGAGCCTGTTAGGCCAGATATGAGCACAGGTGTGGCCAAACGTCAACAGGCCGTCCTTAAATTAATTTCTTTGGGGAATCGGAGCCACACAGCACAGGAGCTCTGGAATGCCATCAAGCAGGAGAGCGATGTGTGGTTTGTGCCAGCGAATCTCCAGCCAGGTTTGGTAGTGAGTGACAATGGCCGAAATCTAGTGGCAGCTCTGGGCCTAGGCAACCTCACTCACATACCATGTCTGGCACACGTGCTCAATTTGGTCGTGCAGAGCTTTCTGAGGGACTATCCGGATCTTGATGCACTGCTGCACAAGGTTCGCCTAGAGTGTGCTCACTTGCGGAGTTCCAGCATGGCAAGATCGCGCATTGCATCTCTGCAACGCCGATTCCGCCTGCCAGAACATCGCGTCATATGTGACCTCCCCACCAGGTGGAATTCAACGTTACATATGTTGGAGCGGTTGTGTGAGCAGCAGGCAGCAGTAATGGAGTGCCAGCTGCATCAGGCGCAAACAAGTCGCACTGTGCGCCGGACACACTTCACCACCACTGAGTGGGCCACTATGAGGGACATCTGCCAAGTTTTGCGTGCCTTCGATGACTCCACGCGGATGGCCAGTGCAGATGATGCACTAATCAGCATGACTGTCCCCCTCATCTGTCTGCTTCAAAAAACTTTACAAGCACTAAGTGAGGAGGTTTTTGAAGAGGTCGAGGATGAGCAGTCAGAAATGCCATCTGTTTCTGGCAAGTCTGCGCAACGTGCTTCCACACAAAGGCCCAGGCAGGGGACACTTAGTGAGGAGGATGACGAGGAGTCAATGGAGGAGGAGGAACACATCTCTCCAGAGGAGGGAGGTACACAAGGCTCTAGTAGTCAGTGTGTACAGCGAGGGTGGGGTGATGCTGAGCAGGCAGAGATGCTGCCTCAAGCTGGGGACAGCGTTTCCGGTCCAGTTGGCAGTCTGCAGCACATGGTTGATTTCATGCTGCAGTGCTTGTTAAATGACCGCCGCATCGCCAACATTCTCCACACGGCTGATTATTGGGTGTACACCCTCCTAGATCCTCGCTACCAGGACAACTTACAAAGCCTCATACCACAGTTGAACCGGGAGCGAAAAATACGGGAGTACCAAGAAACACTTGTGCAGGCCATCATGTTCTCCATTCCCCCCACAAGTGTTGCTGGTAGTGCTTTTCAAAGCAGCCATGTGGGTAGAGGCAGTGGAGGAAGCTCTGCACAAAGAGGTAGCAGAGGCAGTGCCGCAGGACAAGGCAAGGCCAGTATGGCCCAAATGTGGAAAAGTTTTGTGGGACCGCCACAAACGGCTACACCATCACAGACGGCTCCAGTCAGCAGGAGGCAACGTTTCCGTCAGATGGTGACAGACTACTTGTCGTGCCCTGTTAGTGTTCTCCCAGACAGCTCTTCCCCGTTCAAGTATTGGGTCTCTAAGCTGGATACATGGCCAGAGCTTAGCCAGTATGCATTGGAGGTGCTGGCTTGCCCTGCTGCCAGTGTATTAAAGTGTATTATCGGAACGTGTCTTTAGTGCTGCAGGTGGTGTGGTAACAGACCGTCGCACGCGACTATCCGCCGATAATGTTGACCGGCTTACTTTTGTGAAAATGAACAAGGCCTGGATCTCACCTGAATTTGCCAGTCCTCTTCCAGAATAAATAATTGGCTGGCAACAGGATCCAGGTCTCCTGTTGTGTTCATGTTTCTATGACCTGAACTTTATTTCCTGGGCTACAGCAACGCCCGTTGTTGCTCAGAAGTGCTGTCCGCACAGACAAAACACTCGCTCATGTGTAAGTGGGGTTCGGTAACGTCAGCTGATCCCCTGCTGTGTGTACGGCAAACTCTCCTGCTGCCTACAACTTCTGACTACCTCTGATTTAATATGTTCTCTGATTTGCCCTCTGTCTCCACTCTGTTTTGAGTATTTCCTCCGGCCTACAACACCGCCTGTTTCTGCTCTCAAGTGCCGTCTGCACAATCCACACTTGATCCTGTGGTACCTGGGTCCTGTAACATCTGCTCATCTCCAGAGTTGAGCACGGCAATGTCTCCTGCTTTGTCTACATTCCCACTACTTGTAGTGGAAATGTGGACAGAGCAGGAGACATTGCCTGACTCACCTCTAGGGAGAAGCTGCTGTTACAGAACCCCAGTAACACAGGAACAAGTGTAGGTTGTGCAGACGGCATTTCAGAGCAGCAACTGGCGTGGTTGGAAGCCAGGGGAAATACTCGAAACAGAGTGAAGACAGAGGCCTAATTGGAGTACGTTGACAGTTAGTAGTAGTCTAGAAACAATCGCAAACTGCCACCAAGTAGGCCTTGGCCTACTACCTGATTTTCCCTGGGCTCCGACACCGCCAGTTGGTGCTCAGAAGTGCTGTCCGCACAGACAAAACACTCGCTTATGTGTAAGTGGGGTTCGGTAAAGTCAGCTGATCCCCTGCTGTGTGTACGGCAAACTCTCCTGCTGCCTACAACTTCTGACTACCTCTGATTTAATATGATCTCTGATTTGCCCTCTGTCTCCACTCTGTTTTGGGTATTTCCTCCGGCCTACAACACCGCCTGTTTCTGCTCTCAAGTGCCGTCTGCACAATCCACACTTGATCCTGTGGTACCTGGGTCCTGTAACATCTGCTCATCTCCAGAGTTGAGCACGGCAATGTCTCCTGCTTTGTCTACATTCCCACTACTTGTAGTGGATGTGTGGACAGAGCAGGAGACATTGCCTGACTCACCTCTAGGGAGAAGCTGCTGTTACAGAACCCCAGTAACACAGGAACAAGTGTGGGTTGTGCAGACGGCATTTCAGAGCAGCAACTGGCGTGGTTGGAAGCCAGCGGAAATACTCGAAACAGAGTGAAGACAGAGGCCTAATTGGAGTACGTTGACAGTTAGTAGTAGTCTAGAAACAATCGCAAACTGCCACCAAGTAGGCCTCGGCCTACTACCTGATTTTCCCTGGGCTCCGACACCGCCAGTTGGTGCTCAGAAGTGCTGTCCGCACAGACAAAACACTCGCTCATGTGTAAGTGGGGTTCGGTAACGTCAGCTGATCCCCTGCTGTGTGTATGGCAAAGTGTCCTGCTCCCTCCACAGTCAAACAACCTCAGATTTACACCTGTCTCCAAGTAGGCCTCGGCCTACTACCTCATTTTCCCTGGGCTCCGACAACGCCAGTTGGTGCTCGGAAGTGCTGTCTGCACAGACAAAACACTCGCTCATGTGTAAGTGGGGTTCGGTAACGTCAGCTGATCCCCTGCTGTGTGTACGGCAAACTCTCCTGCTGCCTACAACTTCTGACTACCTCTGATTTAATATGTTCTCTGATTTGCCCTCTGTCTCCACTCTGTTTTGGGTATTTCCTCCGGCCTACAACACCGCCTGTTTCTGCTCTCAAGTGCCGTCTGCACAATCCACACTTGATCCTGTGGTACCTGGGTCCTGTAACATCTGCTCATCTCCAGAGTTGAGCACGGCAATGTCTCCTCCTTGTGAGGAGCAATCCTCTTCCAAAACACAAAACGGGCGCTCCCAGGACTTGCAGTGCGTGGTCTTTTTTTGACACAGTTGCAGATGACATTTGCTTTGTCAAATGCAAGCTGTGTCATCAGAAAGTGAAACGAGGGAAAAATGTGACCAACCTCAATACCACAAATATGTGGAAACATGTGCGTACCAAGCACGAGGTGGAGTTACACAGACACATTGAAGATGTAGGCCAACCTTCAGCAGCACCTACCACCTCTTCAGCTCGTGTTGGGGCCTCTTCCTCCAGCTCACACACAGCTGGTTCGGCTTCCTCACTGGAACGCCATGGAAGAACCACTGCCACTGTTGTCCAGAGACCCAGTGAAATTCCACCCACTGAACCACGTTCGCAGTCATCAGCACCCTCCGCAAACCATCCCCAAGCACTGGCTCTGAATGCCGGCATTGCCAAACTACTGGCCCTTGAGATGCTGTCATTCAGGCTGGTGGAGACTGACACATTCCGGAACTTTATGTCATTGGCAGTTCCACAATACAATGTGCCCAGCCGCTTTTATTTCAGCAGGCAAGCTGTCCCTGCCCTGCAAAAGCATGTGGAGGGAAAAATTAAAAATGCGCTACTAAATGCCATCAGTAGCAAGGTCCACCTGACCACCGATGCGTGGACCAGTAGCCATGGACAGGGACGATACCTTTCCCTCACTGCCCATTGGGTCAATGTTGTGGAGCCGGGTACAGATCTGGAGAATGGCTCTGTACGTATTCTGCCAACTCCAAGGATTGCAGGAATGCAGTCTGTACATATTGAGTCCTCCTCCTACTCTAGTTCCTTGGAATCAGCACTGTGTGAGCCTGTTAGGCCAGATATGAGCACAGGTGTGGCCAAACGTCAACAGGCCGTCCTTAAATTAATTTCTTTGGGGAATCGGAGCCACACAGCACAGGAGCTCTGGAATGCCATCAAGCAGGAGAGCGATGTGTGGTTTGTGCCAGCGAATCTCCAGCCAGGTTTGGTAGTGAGTGACAATGGCCGAAATCTAGTGGCAGCTCTGGGCCTAGGCAACCTCACTCACATACCATGTCTGGCACACGTGCTCAATTTGGTCGTGCAGAGCTTTCTGAGGGACTATCCGGATCTTGATGCACTGCTGCACAAGGTTCGCCTAGAGTGTGCTCACTTGCGGAGTTCCAGCATGGCAAGATCGCGCATTGCATCTCTGCAACGCCGATTCCGCCTGCCAGAACATCGCGTCATATGTGACCTCCCCACCAGGTGGAATTCAACGTTACATATGTTGGAGCGGTTGTGTGAGCAGCAGGCAGCAGTAATGGAGTGCCAGCTGCATCAGGCGCAAACAAGTCGCACTGTGCGCCGGACACACTTCACCACCACTGAGTGGGCCACTATGAGGGACATCTGCCAAGTTTTGCGTGCCTTCGATGACTCCACGCGGATGGCCAGTGCAGATGATGCACTAATCAGCATGACTGTCCCCCTCATCTGTCTGCTTCAAAAAACTTTACAAGCACTAAGTGAGGAGGTTTTTGAAGAGGTCGAGGATGAGCAGTCAGAAATGCCATCTGTTTCTGGCAAGTCTGCGCAACGTGCTTCCACACAAAGGCCCAGGCAGGGGACACTTAGTGAGGAGGATGACGAGGAGTCAATGGAGGAGGAGGAACACATCTCTCCAGAGGAGGGAGGTACACAAGGCTCTAGTAGTCAGTGTGTACAGCGAGGGTGGGGTGATGCTGAGCAGGCAGAGATGCTGCCTCAAGCTGGGGACAGCGTTTCCGGTCCAGTTGGCAGTCTGCAGCACATGGTTGATTTCATGCTGCAGTGCTTGTTAAATGACCGCCGCATCGCCAACATTCTCCACACGGCTGATTATTGGGTGTACACCCTCCTAGATCCTCGCTACCAGGACAACTTACAAAGCCTCATACCACAGTTGAACCGGGAGCGAAAAATACGGGAGTACCAAGAAACACTTGTGCAGGCCATCATGTTCTCCATTCCCCCCACAAGTGTTGCTGGTAGTGCTTTTCAAAGCAGCCATGTGGGTAGAGGCAGTGGAGGAAGCTCTGCACAAAGAGGTAGCAGAGGCAGTGCCGCAGGACAAGGCAAGGCCAGTATGGCCCAAATGTGGAAAAATTTTGTGGGACCGCCACAAACGGCTACACCATCACAGACGGCTCCAGTCAGCAGGAGGCAACGTTTCCGTCAGATGGTGACAGACTACTTGTCGTGCCCTGTTAGTGTTCTCCCAGACAGCTCTTCCCCGTTCAAGTATTGGGTCTCTAAGCTGGATACATGGCCAGAGCTTAGCCAGTATGCATTGGAGGTGCTGGCTTGCCCTGCTGCCAGTGTATTAAAGTGTATTATCGGAACGTGTCTTTAGTGCTGCAGGTGGTGTGGTAACAGACCGTCGCACGCGACTATCCGCCGATAATGTTGACCGGCTTACTTTTGTGAAAATGAACAAGGCCTGGATCTCACCTGAATTTGCCAGTCCTCTTCCAGAATAAATAATTGGCTGGCAACAGGATCCAGGTCTCCTGTTGTGTTCATGTTTCTATGACCTGAACTTTATTTCCTGGGCTACAGCAACGCCCGTTGTTGCTCAGAAGTGCTGTCCGCACAGACAAAACACTCGCTCATGTGTAAGTGGGGTTCGGTAACGTCAGCTGATCCCCTGCTGTGTGTACGGCAAACTCTCCTGCTGCCTACAACTTCTGACTACCTCTGATTTAATATGTTCTCTGATTTGCCCTCTGTCTCCACTCTGTTTTGAGTATTTCCTCCGGCCTACAACACCGCCTGTTTCTGCTCTCAAGTGCCGTCTGCACAATCCACACTTGATCCTGTGGTACCTGGGTCCTGTAACATCTGCTCATCTCCAGAGTTGAGCACGGCAATGTCTCCTGCTTTGTCTACATTCCCACTACTTGTAGTGGAAATGTGGACAGAGCAGGAGACATTGCCTGACTCACCTCTAGGGAGAAGCTGCTGTTACAGAACCCCAGTAACACAGGAACAAGTGTGGGTTGTGCAGACGGCATTTCAGAGCAGCAACTGGCGTGGTTGGAAGCCAGCGGAAAAACTCGAAACAGAGTGAAGACAGAGGCCTAATTGGAGTACGTTGACAGTTAGTAGTAGTCTAGAAACAATCGCAAACTGCCACCAAGTAGGCCTCGGCCTACTACCTGATTTTCCCTGGGCTCCGACACCGCCAGTTGGTGCTCAGAAGTGCTGTCCGCACAGACAAAACACTCGCTCATGTGTAAGTGGGGTTCGGTAACGTCAGCTGATCCCCTGCTGTGTGTATGGCAAAGTGTCCTGCTCCCTCCACAGTCAAACAACCTCAGATTTACACCTGTCTCCAAGTAGGCCTCGGCCTACTACCTCATTTTCCCTGGGCTCCGACAACGCCAGTTGGTGCTCGGAAGTGCTGTCTGCACAGACAAAACACTCGCTCATGTGTAAGTGGGGTTCGGTAACGTCAGCTGATCCCCTGCTGTGTGTACGGCAAACTCTCCTGCTGCCTACAACTTCTGACTACCTCTGATTTAATATGTTCTCTGATTTGCCCTCTGTCTCCACTCTGTTTTGGGTATTTCCTCCGGCCTACAACACCGCCTGTTTCTGCTCTCAAGTGCCGTCTGCACAATCCACACTTGATCCTGTGGTACCTGGGTCCTGTAACATCTGCTCATCTCCAGAGTTGAGCACGGCAATGTCTCCTCCTTGTGAGGAGCAATCCTCTTCCAAAACACAAAACGGGCGCTCCCAGGACTTGCAGTGCGTGGTCTTTTTTTGACACAGTTGCAGATGACATTTGCTTTGTCAAATGCAAGCTGTGTCATCAGAAAGTGAAACGAGGGAAAAATGTGACCAACCTCAATACCACAAATATGTGGAAACATGTGCGTACCAAGCACGAGGTGGAGTTACACAGACACATTGAAGATGTAGGCCAACCTTCAGCAGCACCTACCATCTCTTCAGCTCGTGTTGGGGCCTCTTCCTCCAGCTCACACACAGCTGGTTCGGCTTCCTCACTGGAACGCCATGGAAGAACCACTGCCACTGTTGTCCAGAGACCCAGTGAAATTCCACCCACTGAACCACGTTCGCAGTCATCAGCACCCTCCCAGGCCACTCACCAGCAATCGGTAGCACAGGCATGGGAGAAAAAGCGGCCATACTCGGCAAACCATCCCCAAGCACTGGCTCTGAATGCCGGCATTGCCAAACTACTGGCCCTTGAGATGCTGTCATTCAGGCTGGTGGAGACTGACACATTCCGGAACTTTATGTCATTGGCAGTTCCACAATACAATGTGCCCAGCCGCTTTTATTTCAGCAGGCAAGCTGTCCCTGCCCTGCAAAAGCATGTGGAGGGAAAAATTAAAAATGCGCTACTAAATGCCATCAGTAGCAAGGTCCACCTGACCACCGATGCGTGGACCAGTAGCCATGGACAGGGACGATACCTTTCCCTCACTGCCCATTGGGTCAATGTTGTGGAGCCAGGTACAGATCTGGAGAATGGCTCTGTACGTATTCTGCCAACTCCAAGGATTGCAGGAATGCAGTCTGTACATATTGAGTCCTCCTCCTACTCTAGTTCCTCGGAATCAGCACTGTGTGAGCCTGTTAGGCCAGATATGAGCACAGGTGTGGCCAAACGTCAACAGGCCGTCCTTAAATTAATTTCTTTGGGGAATCGGAGCCACACAGCACAGGAGCTCTGGAATGCCATCAAGCAGGAGAGCGATGTGTGGTTTGTGCCAGCGAATCTCCAGCCAGGTTTGGTAGTGAGTGACAATGGCCGAAATCTAGTGGCAGCTCTGGGCCTAGGCAACCTCACTCACATACCATGTCTGGCACACGTGCTCAATTTGGTCGTGCAGAGCTTTCTGAGGGACTATCCGGATCTTGATGCACTGCTGCACAAGGTTCGCCTAGAGTGTGCTCACTTGCGGAGTTCCAGCATGGCAAGATCGCGCATTGCATCTCTGCAACGCCGATTCCGCCTGCCAGAACATCGCGTCATATGTGACCTCCCCACCAGGTGGAATTCAACGTTACATATGTTGGAGCGGTTGTGTGAGCAGCAGGCAGCAGTAATGGAGTGCCAGCTGCATCAGGCGCAAACAAGTCGCACTGTGCGCCGGACACACTTCACCACCACTGAGTGGGCCACTATGAGGGACATCTGCCAAGTTTTGCGTGCCTTCGATGACTCCACGCGGATGGCCAGTGCAGATGATGCACTAATCAGCATGACTGTCCCCCTCATCTGTCTGCTTCAAAAAACTTTACAAGCACTAAGTGAGGAGGTTTTTGAAGAGGTCGAGGATGAGCAGTCAGAAATGCCATCTGTTTCTGGCAAGTCTGCGCAACGTGCTTCCACACAAAGGCCCAGGCAGGGGACACTTAGTGAGGAGGATGACGAGGAGTCAATGGAGGAGGAGGAACACATCTCTCCAGAGGAGGGAGGTACACAAGGCTCTAGTAGTCAGTGTGTACAGCGAGGGTGGGGTGATGCTGAGCAGGCAGAGATGCTGCCTCAAGCTGGGGACAGCGTTTCCGGTCTAGTTGGCAGTCTGCAGCACATGGTTGATTTCATGCTGCAGTGCTTGTTAAATGACCGCCGCATCGCCAACATTCTCCACACGGCTGATTATTGGGTGTACACCCTCCTAGATCCTCGCTACCAGGACAACTTACAAAGCCTCATACCACAGTTGAACCGGGAGCGAAAAATACGGGAGTACCAAGAAACACTTGTGCAGGCCATCATGTTCTCCATTCCCCCCACAAGTGTTGCTGGTAGTGCTTTTCAAAGCAGCCATGTGGGTAGAGGCAGTGGAGGAAGCTCTGCACAAAGAGGTAGCAGAGGCAGTGCCGCAGGACAAGGCAAGGCCAGTATGGCCCAAATGTGGAAAAGTTTTGTGGGACCGCCACAAACGGCTACACCATCACAGACGGCTCCAGTCAGCAGGAGGCAACGTTTCCGTCAGATGGTGACAGACTACTTGTCGTGCCCTGTTAGTGTTCTCCCAGACAGCTCTTCCCCGTTCAAGTATTGGGTCTCTAAGCTGGATACATGGCCAGAGCTTAGCCAGTATGCATTGGAGGTGCTGGCTTGCCCTGCTGCCAGTGTATTAAAGTGTATTATCGGAACGTGTCTTTAGTGCTGCAGGTGGTGTGGTAACAGACCGTCGCACGCGACTATCCGCCGATAATGTTGACCGGCTTACTTTTGTGAAAATGAACAAGGCCTGGATCTCACCTGAATTTGCCAGTCCTCTTCCAGAATAAATAATTGGCTGGCAACAGCATCCAGGTCTCCTGTTGTGTTCATGTTTCTATGACCTGAACTTTATTTCCTGGGCTACAGCAACGCCCGTTGTTGCTCAGAAGTGCTGTCCGCACAGACAAAACACTCGCTCATGTGTAAGTGGGGTTCGGTAACGTCAGCTGATCCCCTGCTGTGTGTACGGCAAACTCTCCTGCTGCCTACAACTTCTGACTACCTCTGATTTAATATGTTCTCTGATTTGCCCTCTGTCTCCACTCTGTTTTGAGTATTTCCTCCGGCCTACAACACCGCCTGTTTCTGCTCTCAAGTGCCGTCTGCACAATCCACACTTGATCCTGTGGTACCTGGGTCCTGTAACATCTGCTCATCTCCAGAGTTGAGCACGGCAATGTCTCCTGCTTTGTCTACATTCCCACTACTTGTAGTGGAAATGTGGACAGAGCAGGAGACATTGCCTGACTCACCTCTAGGGAGAAGCTGCTGTTACAGAACCCCAGTAACACAGGAACAAGTGTGGGTTGTGCAGACGGCATTTCAGAGCAGCAACTGGCGTGGTTGGAAGCCAGCGGAAATACTCGAAACAGAGTGAAGACAGAGGCCTAATTGGAGTACGTTGACAGTTAGTAGTAGTCTAGAAACAATCGCAAACTGCCACCAAGTAGGCCTCGGCCTACTACCTGATTTTCCCTGGGCTCCGACACCGCCAGTTGGTGCTCAGAAGTGCTGTCCGCACAGACAAAACACTCGCTCATGTGTAAGTGGGGTTCGGTAACGTCAGCTGATCCCCTGCTGTGTGTATGGCAAAGTGTCCTGCTCCCTCCACAGTCAAACAACCTCAGATTTACACCTGTCTCCAAGTAGGCCTCGGCCTACTACCTCATTTTCCCTGGGCTCCGACAACGCCAGTTGGTGCTCGGAAGTGCTGTCTGCACAGACAAAACACTCGCTCATGTGTAAGTGGGGTTCGGTAACGTCAGCTGATCCCCTGCTGTGTGTACGGCAAACTCTCCTGCTGCCTACAACTTCTGACTACCTCTGATTTAATATGATCTCTGATTTGCCCTCTGTCTCCACTCTCTTTTGGGTATTTCCTCCGGCCTACAACACCGCCTGTTTCTGCTCTCAAGTGCCGTCTGCACAATCCACACTTGATCCTGTGGTACCTGGGTCCTGTAACATCTGCTCATCTCCAGAGTTGAGCACGGCAATGTCTCCTGCTTTGTCTACATTCCCACTACTTGTAGTGGAAGTGTGGACAGAGCAGGAGACATTGCCTGACTCACCTCTAGGGAGAAGCTGCTGTTACAGAACCCCAGTAACACAGGAACAAGTGTGGGTTGTGCAGACGGCATTTCAGAGCAGCAACTGGCGTGGTTGGAAGCCAGCGGAAATACTCAAAACAGAGTGAAGACAGAGGCCTAATTGGAGTACGTTGACAGTTAGTAGTAGTCTAGAAACAATCGCAAACTGCCACCAAGTAGGCCTCGGCCTACTACCTGATTTTCCCTGGGCTCCGACATCGTCAGTTGTTGCTCGGAAGTGCCGTCCATACAGAAAAACACACTCGTTCATGTGAAAGTGGGGGTCAGTAACATCTGCTGATCCCCTGCTGTGTGGAGGGCAAAGTGTCCTGCTCCCTCCAAAAGTCAAAATACCTCAGCTTTACACCTGTCTCCTAGTAGGCCTCGGCCTGCACCCTGGTTCTCCCTGGGCTCCAACAACGCTAGTTGGTGCTCGGAAGTGCTGTCCACACAGAAAAACACACTCGTTCATGTGTAAGTGGGGTTCGGTAACGTCAGCTGCTCCCCTGCTGTGTGGAGGGCAAACTGCTGCTGCCTCCAAATTGTAACTACTTCAGATTTAAACATTCTCTGATTTGGCCTCTGTCTCCACTCTGTCTCTAGTATTTCCCCTGACCGCCAACACCGCCAGTTCCTGCTCACAGTTGCCGTCCACGCATTCCACACGTGTTCCTGTGTTACTGGGGTTCTGTTACGTCAGCAGATCCCCCAATGTGTGTCCGCCACTGTCTCCTGCGCTGTCCACCTTCCCACTGCAAGTGGTGGGAATGTGGACAGAGCAGGAGACATTGGCAGACAAACATCAGTGGATCTGCTGACATTGCAGAACACCAATAACACAGGAACACGTGTGGATTGGGCAGACGGCTACTGTACGCATAAACTGGCGGTGTTGGTAGTCACGTGAAATCCTGGAAACAGAGTGGAGACAGATGCCTAATTGGAGCACGTTGACAGTCTGTTGTAGCCTACAAACAATCTAAAACTGCCACCAAGTAGGCCTCGGCCTGCACCCTGGTTCTCCCTGGGCTCCAACAACGCTAGTTGGTGCTCGGAAGTGCTGTCCACACAGAAAAACACACTCGTTCATGTGAAAGTGGGGGTCAGTAACGTCAGCTGATCCCCTGCTGTGTGGAGGGCAAAGTGTCCTGCTCCCTCCAAAGTCAAAATACCTCTGCTTTACACCTCGCTCCTAGTAGGCCTCGGCCTGCACCATGATTGTCCCTGGGTTCCAACAATGCTAGTTGTTGCTCGGAAGTGCTTTCCACACAGAAAAACACACTCGTTCATGTGAAAGTGGGGTTCAGTAACGTCAGCTGATCCCCTGCTGTGTGGAGGGCAAACTGCTACTGCCTCCAAATTCAAACAACGTCTTATCTTAAACTGCCTCCAAGTAGGCCTCAGCCTACAAAATGACTATCCCTGGGCTCCAACATCGTCAGTTGTTGCTCGGAAGTGCTGTCCATACAGAAAAACACACTCGTTCATGTGAAAGTGGGGGTCAGTAACGTCAGCTGATCCCCTGCTGTGTGGAGGGCAAAGTGTCCTGCTCCCTCCAAAGTCAAAATACCTCTGCTTTACACCTCGCTCCTAGTAGACCTCGGCCTGCACCATGATTGTCCCTGGGTTCCAACAACGCTAGTTGGTGCTCAGAAGTGCTGTCCACACAGAAAAACACACTTGTTCATGTGAAAGTGGGGGTCAGTAACGTCAGCTGATCCCCTGCTGTGTGGGTGGCAAAGTGTCCTGCTCCCTCCAAAGTCAAAATACCTCTGCTTTACACCTCGCTCCTAGTAGGCCTCTGCCTGCACCATGATTTTCCCTGGGTTCCAACAATGCTGGGTTCCACTCTGTCTCTAGTATTTCCCCTGACCTCCAACACCGCCAGTTCCTGCTCACAGTAGCCGTCCACGCATTCCACACGTGTTCCTGTGTTACTGGGGTTCTGTAACATCAGCAGATCCCCCAATATGTGTCCGCCACTGTCTCCTGCGCTGTCCACCTTCCCACTGCAAGCGGTGGGAAGGTGGACAGAGCAGGAGACAGTGGCAGACAAACATCAGGGGATCTGCTGACATTAAAGAATCCCAGTAACACAGCAACACGTGTGGATTGGGCAGACGGCTACTGTACGCATAAACTGGTGGTGTTGGTGGTCACGTGAAATCCTGGAAACAGAGTGGAGACAGATGCCTAATTGGAGCACATTGACAGTCTGTTGTAGCCTACAAACAATCTAAAACTACCACCAAGTAGGCCTCGGCCTACACCATGATTGTCCCTGGGCTCCAACAACGCCAGTTGGTGCTCGGCAGTGTCTTTGCCACGGGGACTCCCTGTTGCCCAGCCTGGTTCCAGCACGCCTGCTGTTTCCGGGTAGTGTCAAGGTCACTATGCCATCAATCCGTTGTCCTGTCGTCTTGCGGCCGGGTTAGCCGACTCTACGGTGCCTGCAGTTTAGGTGACTCCTATGTGGGCTGCGGGAACTGGCACTGAAGGCTGGATCCTTAGTGCCAATGGGACATGGACCCCCTGTAGGATTGTGGGTTTCGGTAACTGCGGCCGGCTTGCGGCCTGGCTACTTTGCTTTCAATGGGTACCTTCTGCTACCCACCCGGGTTCCAGCACTGTCTGCTGGTTCTTGCCAGAGCCTTTGGCCTAGGTGCCTCCATCTCGGTATCCGAGGTCCAGCACCGTCAGCTGGTCCTTGGTAGTGCTTTCTAGCACAGGTACCTCCTGCCTAGTAACCGTGGTCCAGCACCGTCAGCTGTTCCTCGGTAGTGCCATTGGCTCTTGTAGCTTTTGCTACCCATCTGGGTTCCAGCACCGTCAGCTGGTTCTCGGCAGTGTCTTTGGCACGGGGACTCCCTGTTGCCCAGCCTGGTTCCAGCATGCCTGCTGTTTCCGGGTAGTGTCAAGGTCACTATGCCACCAATCTGTTGTCCTGTCGTCTTGCGGCCGGGTTAGCCGACTCTACGGTGCCTGCAGTTTAGGTGACTGCTATGTGGGCTGCGGGAACTGGCACTGAAGGCTGGATCCGTAGTGCCAATGGGACATGGACCCCCTGTAGGACTGTGGGTTTCGGTAACTGCGGCCGGCTTGCGGCCTGGCTACTTTGCTTTCAATGGGTACCTTCTGCTACCCACCCGGGTTCCAGCACTGTCTGCTGGTTCTCGCCAGAGCCTTTGGCCTAGGTGCCTCCATCTCGGTATCCGAGGTCCAGCACCGTCAGCTGGTCCTTGGTAGTGCTTTCTAGCACAGGTACCTCCTGCCCAGTAACCGTGGTCCAGCACCGTCAGCTGTTCCTCGGTAGTGCCATTGGCTCTTGTAGCTTTTGATACCCATCTGGGTTCCAGCACCGTCAGCTGGTTCTCGGCAGTGTCTTTGGCATGGGGACTCCCTGTTGCCCAGCCTGGTTCCAGCACGCCTGCTGTTTCCGGGTAGTGTCAAGGTCACTATGCCACCAATCCGTTGTCCTGTCGTCTTGCGGCCGGGTTAGCCGACTCTACGGTGCCTGCAGTTTAGGTGACTCCTATGTGGGCTGCGGGAACTGGCACTGAAGGCTGGATCCTTAGTGCCAATGGGACATGGACCCCCTGTAGGATTGTGGGTTTCGGTAACTGCGGCCGGCTTGCGGCCTGGCTACTTTGCTTTCAATGGGTACCTTCTGCTACCCACCCGGGTTCCAGCACTGTCTGCTGGTTCTTGCCAGAGCCTTTGGCCTAGGTGCCTCCATCTCGGTATCCGAGGTCCAGCACCGTCAGCTGGTCCTTGGTAGTGCTTTCTAGCACAGGTACCTCCTGCCTAGTAACCGTGGTCCAGCACTGTCAGCTGTTCCTCGGTAGTGCCATTGGCTCTTGTAGCTTTTGATACCCATCTGGGTTCCAGCACCGTCAGCTGGTTCTTGGCAGTGTCTTTGGCACGGGGACTCCCTGTTGCCCAGCCTGGTTCCAGCACGTCTGCTGTTTCCAGGTAGTGTCAAGGTCACTATGCCACCAATCCGTTGTCCTGTCGTCTTGCAGCCGGGTTAGCCGACTCTACGGTGCCTGCAGTTTAGGTGACTCCTATGTGGGCTGCGGGAACTGGCACTGAAGGCTGGATCCGTAGTGCCAATGGGACAGGGACCCCCTGTAGGACTGTGGGTTTCGGTAACTGCGGCCGGCTTGCGGCCTGGCTACTTTGCTTTCAATGGGTACCTTCTGCTACCCACCCGGGTTCCAGCACTGTCTGCTGGTTCTCGCCAGAGCCTTTGGCCTAGGTGCCTCCATCTCGGTATCCGAGGTCCAGCACCATCAGCTGGTCCTTGGTAGTGCTTTTTAGCACAGGTACCTTCTGCTTAGTAACCGTGGTCCAGCACCGTCAGTTGGTCCTCGGTAGTGCCATTGGCTCTTGTTCCTTCTGCTACCCATCCGGGTGCCAGCACTGTCTGCTGGTTCTCGCCACAGCCTTTGGCCTAGGTGCCTCCATCTCGGTATCCGAGGTCCAGCACCGTCAGCTGGTCCTTGGTAGTGCTTTTTAGCACAGGTACCTTCTGCTTAGTAACCATGGTCCAGCACCGTCAGTTGGTCCTCGGTAGTGCCATTGGCTCTTGTTCCTTCTGCTACCCATCCGGGTGCCAGCACTGTCTGCTGGTTCTCGCCACAGCCTTTGGCCTAGGTGCCTCCATCTCGGTATCCGAGGTCCAGCACCGTCAGCTGGTCCTTGGTAGTGGTTTCTAGTACAGGTACCTCCTGCATAGTAACCGGGGTCCAGCACCGTCAGCTGTTCCTCAGTAGTGCCATTGGCTATTGTTCCTTCTGCTGCCACTACGGGTTCCAGTACTGTCAGCTGGTTCTCGCATGAAGACAACCACCAAGATACAGAACAAAAGACAGAAGAACAAGATGCAGAAGAAGCAAAAGTAGAAGAACAGAAAGCAGAAGAACATTAAGCATAAGACAAAAAAATCAGCATAGAAGAAATCAAAATTATAAGCAGAAGAAGACTAAGCAGTAAATGGGGGTGAGTCCGTTCCTCCTCGTGGTGCCCCTGGAAAATGCCTGCTGCTGCAGGCCAAACTGAACGTGGACAAATCCTGTTGTAAATCTTTTGTGACAGGCAGAACGTAAGGTGTAATCTTATAACTTTTATAGATAAGTACTACAGGAATGCCTGTCGCCATAAGAAAATGAAGAAAAAGAAGAATAGGAAGAAGATGAAGAAATAGCATATGAAAATTAATAATAGCTGAATAAGAAGAATATGAAGAATGGAAAAAAAAAAATTAATGGGAAGAAGGTGAAGAAGATTAATAAGGTGAAGAAAAAGTTGATGAAAAAAGTGCTACTGCTGCGGATCATGAAGGAGAAAGCGTGGGAGAAGTACAAAAGAAGGTGAAGAGCATGGAAGTTGTGAAACATACATATCTGACTAAATATAAAAAAGTTAACATAGTCAATATCTTTTTAGCTCCGAACGTCTTGAAAAAAAAATTGGAATTAATGCTATGCCATGTGATTTGAATAAACCACTATGCTTTTAATGTCTCCTCCACCTCCCACAATACATTCTACATGATTCTTATTTGTTTTCAATTATGTAGAATTAGCCAACAAGGAAATAAACGCCTTTTTTTAATTCCGATACCGGAAGTCCCATTGACTTAAATGGGACTTCCGGTATCGGAATCGGCGATACCCGATATTTTTTTCGCATCGGGCGATACCATCCGATACGATATTTTTGGGTATCGAACGGTATCGCTCAACACTAATGAACACAGAACTTAAGCACATGCTAAAAAGGAAGAAAAAAATGTTTATAAAATGGAAAGAGGGAGGCATATCTAAAGAAGAATATAATGTTGTCTGCAGAACCCGCAGGGCACAAATCAGATTACTAAAGCTGACAATGAATTGAGGCTTGCAAGAGATGTCAAAAGCAATAATAAACAATTTTGGGGATATGTCAAAAGTAAAAGAAGAGTCAAAGCTGCTATAGGATTTTTACAGGATGAAAATGATGAAACGGTAAGACAGGATGTTGAGAAGGCCGAACTTTTAAATTCCTTTTTTGCATCTGTTTTCTCTCAGAAAGGAAATGTAACATCAACTGTTCTTCACTGTCCTATTAAGGGAATAGAAGAATCCAGGATATCTATAAACAGAAAGATAGTGAGGAAACACTTAGCTAACCTAAATGAATTCAAGACTCCAGGTCCAGATGAATTACACCCCAGAGTACTGAAGGAGATAGCAGAATAAATTTTTGAACCCCTCTCCATAATCTTTGAAAATTCTTGGAGAACAGGAGAAGTCCCAGAAGACTGGAGAAGAGCAAATGTTGTTCCTATCTTCAAAAACGGGAAGAAGGTGGACCCAGGCAACTATAGGCCGGTGAGTCTGACTTCTATACCAGGAAAGATCTTTGAACAAATTATTAAACAACATGTGTGTCAGTACCTGGATAAGAATGAAGTGATTAAACAGAGTCAGCATGGGTTTGTAACTAATTAGTCATGTCAGACTAACTTAATTTCCTTCTATGGCGGAATCACTGATTGGGTGGATCAAGGAAATGCTGTAGATATAGTATATCTTGACTTCAGCAAAGCATTTGACAAAGTATCTCATACAATCCTTATTGAAAAAATGACTAAGTATGGAATGGACAAGGCAACTGTTAGGTGGATTCATAACTGGCTTAGTGATCGGACCCAAAGAGTGGTCGTAAATGGCTGCACATACAGTTGGAAGAATGTCTCAAGTGGGGTACCACAGGGCTCTGTCCTGGGCCCTGTATTGTTCAACATCTTTATCAATGATTTAGATGAAGGAATTGAGGGTAAACTGATTAAATTTGCTGATGACACAAAGCTAGGAGGGATAGCTAATACTAGAGAAGAGAGAGAGAGGATTCAAAAAGATGTAAATAAACTGGAGCAGAGGGCAGCAACTAACAGAATGGTTTTTAACAGGGAAAAATGCAAAGTACTACATCTGGGCCATAAAAATGAAAATAGCATATACATAATGGGAGGAATAGGACTAAGCAACAGCACATGTGAAAAAGACTTTGGTATACTAATAGATCACAGACTGAATATGAGTCAACAGTGTGATGCAGCAGCAAAAAAGGCAAATGCAATTCTAGGATGTATTAACAGAAGCATACAGTCTAGATCACGTGAAGTCATTATTTCCCTCTACTCCTCTTTGGTCAGACCTCATCTGGAATATTGTGTCCAGTTTTGGGCACCACATTTTAAAAAAGACATCAACAAACTGGAGCAAGTTCAGAAAACAGCCGCCAGAATGGTGACCGGTCTGCAAACCCTGTCTTATGAGGAAAGGTTGCAGGATTTGGGAATGTTTAGTTTGCAAAAGAGAAGACTGAGAGGAGACTTAATAGCTGTCTACAAATATCTAAAGGGCTGTCACATTGTAGAAGGATCATCTTTATTCTCATTTGCACAAGGAAAGACTAGAAGCAATGGGATGAAACTGAATGGGAGGAGACACAGATTAGATATTAGAAAAAACTTTTTGACAGTTAGAATGATCAATAAGTGGAACAGGCTGCCACGAGAAGTGGTGAGTTCTCCTTCAATGGAAGTCTTCAAACAGAGGCTGGACAGACATCTGACTGGGATGATATAGCGAATCCTGCTTGGAGCAGGGGGTTGGACCAGATGGCCCAGGAGGTCCCTTCCAACTCTAGGATTCTATGATTCAAAGCGACAATTATCCAGTGAACATACTGAAGTTCTATCTAAAGGCTTAAATTTTTGTATTCCAGAAAATTTTGATTATGTCGATTTTAGGATTGAATTGTTTAAAAGTATAAGAAAGTTACATCTTAAAAAATCTTTTCTAGTGTTTAAGCTGCAATTTCTGTTCCTATACATGAAGGTGAGAAACCTCCAACTATTGGTCCTTTAGGCTTTATGTTAAATTCAGATATCTATCCCAGACAATTTTTAAGTGATGTTGAAATGTTAATAAGTATAACTGAACCAGATTTCTCCTTGGAATCAGCTAATTCCAACGAAGAAATACCAATACCTCTTAAAGGAGGAATAAAATCAAATTTCATGCCTCCCAAATCTCCTGGGAACAGTATCGATCTTTTCCATGACATGGTCATCAAGGATGTAGAAGCTTTACTCTATCCCATGTCAGAAAAAAATTTGCAAGAAATGAAGGGATGGAGTGATACTGTTTTCAGGAGATCTGATAAAGGAGGAAATTTGGTTCTTTTGGATAAGACATACTACATACAAGATGCCCTAAATCACTTGAATGATAGTAATACCTATTGTATGCTAAATGACAACCCTTTGTATAAATATAAGGACAAATTAAGATCTCTTTTAAGAAAGTATGTTCAATTGGGGATATTATCAAAAAAGAGAGCAGAAAAACTCTTTCCAGAATACCCAGAAATTCCTTATTGGTAGAGTTGAGCGACTTTTGTTTTTTTAGGGTCGAGTTTCGTTTCGTGAAACCCGACTTTTCCAAAAGTCGGGTCGAGCAAGATCGGCCAATTACAGAGAAAAGTCGGGGTCGTCCCGAAACACAAAACCCAATGTAAGTCAATGGGGAATAAAAGTCGGCAGTGAGAGGAGGACAGGAAACACACCTACAGTGCCCATTTGAATGCCAAAAGCATCAATTCTTCTTACTTAAGCTTGTCAACCTTAATTAACTTCATAATACAAGTTACGCACTGAAAAATGGGGGTTATTTGGCTAAAGTTGTGGGGGGGTAGGGCTGGCTCCAGGTTTTCATGTGCCCTGGGCGAAAGAGCGCCCCTTTAACACATACCACAACTCATCATGCTCCGATACGGCAGAGAAATAGCGGTATAGTACAATGAAAAATACTTCACTTTTTACATCTCATGACGAGGCCCATCTATTTCTCCATACAGAATCATTGGTCCCATATAATGTTTGAAACAGTATATGATGAGCTCCACATAATGCTACTGTATATGTTGGTCCCCATGGATGAAGCTCCACTGTCTTATGGGCCCAAATAATGCTCCAAACATAATGGGCCCCATTTCTAATGCCCTAGTGTATAATGGGCCCTGTAAATGCTGCTCCAGTGTCTGATGTCCACCTTTGGAATGTTCCAGTGTATGGTGGGCCCCATCTATCATTCTCCAGAGTATAGTGCTCCCCAAAAGTTGCTGTCCCAACATTGAAAACAATCAAATAAGTCTCCTCGCTAGGGAATCCCTGTACTAGTCTAGACTCCTCGTCGTCCCCATTTTCCATCTCACTGCACAGTATTTCAACTTTGCAAGTGCTGTGATCCTGAGCAAGCAGGGGGGGCCCACTCGTTGGCGACGGCACTGGCACAGGGCCCCTGATAGTACGGTGGTGTATCTGATGGCGGGTGGGCCGAACCTGCACTTTCATCTGCAGCTTCCTCTTTGTCACCGTGTAAGATGGAACTGTATATGGGACGGGTAACCTGAGTTTCATCAGGGTCAGATTCAGGCCGTGTAGCGTGCGAGGGGAATGTAGTGGTCTGGGTCAATGTACCAGCAGATTCATCGAGCAGTGGCTGGGCATCAGTGCACTTGTGTCGCCCCCAGGAGTACGGTCGCCACAGTGGCATTACCTTCCTCCTAGGGAGTGTGATGTCATGCTTGGGAGCAACGAAGGATCTCTCTAGCAGGTTAACTGATTGGGTGGCGTTATTCCCACGAGTCATGACCCTCCAAACAGCGTTCATGAAGCAAAGTGTTTGTTTTACGTGGGCAGTATGGTTGCAAAGCTGAACCTTAAAGGAATGTCCAGAAGGGCACCACCAGGAGTGGAGCCTACGGTTAAATTCGACTCCTCCTGGGAAACCTCAACCATGCCAGCTACAGAAAAGATGCACACATTGCAAGCTTAATTCCGTTAACGAACGAGACTCCGTCATGCCCCGCGGTCCGAGTCCGGCTTACTAGAGGGACACGTGAGGCTCTGGCACATGAGATTGGCCAATAACTGGTGTGTCATGCCCTTACATGTCCGTGGCTGCATGTGCGCTACACTGAAAAGGCCAGCGTTTGTCGCTTACAGGTGCAGATAACCCGCTGAACAACGTTAGTGATGGGGATCACTGATTACAATTATTACCCACGAACGATGATTTCCCAGTAAGTGCAGGTCAACCGCAGTTCCGGAATTAGGCCTAACCGTCATTCCAGAAAAAATGAAAAACTTACGTGTGCAAACCACAGGTGCTGTAGCTTGCTTAACAGCTCACCAGCCGTTCTCACGCCCAGTATGGATTACACGTGATTGCACATAGGTGAGAAAGGGTACCGTATCCCCGGATAACATGTATGGATAGCGTACACATTCAAAATATATGTCTATACATCAGGAGGCAGGCTCAGACGGTGTTAGGCCCAGTATGGATTGCACGTGATTGCACAAAGGTGAGAAAGGGTACCGTATCCCCGGATAACATGTATGGATAGCGTACACATTCAAAATATATGTCTATACATCAGGAGGCAGGCTCAGATGGTGTCAGGCACAGTATGGATTTGACGGCCCAGACTACACAGCGGAGGAGCAGGGAGAGGTAAAGATTGCAAATGCTGGGGCCCTGCCCAAGCAAGGGGGGCCCACTCGTGGGCGTCGGTACCGGCACTGGGCCCCTCATAGTACGGCGGTGTGTCTGACGGCGGGTGTGCACCACCACCGTCAGAGACACTTGATTGCACTATGAGGGACCCTGTGCCAGTGCCCACGCCCAAGAGTCGGCCTACCCACCTGTCCAGGGCAACGGCACTCACACGGTGTCGTGCGCTAGGTGGTGACCCCGCCCATGGGGGGGGAGGCAGCACAGTTAGGGAGTTTTAGAAAGTGGCATATGTTGATGTTGGACATTCAGCTGATGCAAAAGGCGAAATAGGTCAAGTCCCAGGAAGAGGTGGACCAAAGCAAGCCATTTTTCTGTCACCCTATGTGTCATCAGGGGAAGGTGGGACAAAATCCTTGGAAACCCATGCATGGTTCATTTTAATGAAGGTTAGATCATCCACATTTTGGGTTGACAGACGGGTCCTTTTTTCTGTCAGGATTGATCCAGCTGCACTGAGGACTCTTTCCGATAGCACACTTGCAGCTGGGCAAGCGAGCTCCTGTAAGGCATATTGTGCCAATTCAGGCCAGGTGTCCAGTTTAGCGGCCCAATAGTCAAAGGGGAATGACCTGTGTGGGAGAACATCGATATGGGAGGAAAAGTAGTTTGTAACCATAGTTGACAACTGCTGTCTCCTGTCACTTTCCATCGATGCAGTATTACCAGTTGTATGAGCGGTACTTGAAAAATCAGTCCACAACATTGTAATGAAAACCCTGTCTCCAACGCCACTTCTGCTGTGTGCACCATGAACACCTCTGCCAAGCTGCCCCCGGCCCGTACGGCTCGTGTGAGAACCATCACCGCTGCTGTGTGCTGGGAATGCCTCAAGCAACCGATTTACCAGAGTTGCTTGTTTATTAGCCAATATTAGGTCAAGGTTCTCCTGTGGCATGATGTTTTGTAATTTGCCTTTATAGCGTGGATCCAGGATGCTGGCCAACCAGTAGTCGTCATCGTTCATCATTTTGGCAATGCGGGGGTCCCTTTTTAGGATCTGCAAGGCATAATTTGACATGTGGGCCAATGTTCCCGGTGTCAATGATGCACTGCGAGTGCTGGCTGGAGGAGCACTTTCTGGCAAATCCACATCCCTCCAGTCACGCACAACATTTTCACTTGCCCCACGAGATGCATCCTCCTCCCCTAAGTAATCATCTCCATCATCATCCTCCTCCTCCTCTTCTTCCTCCACCTCGTCCAGGATAGGTCCCTGAGCAGACAATGGCTGAATGTCATCAAGGATTCCCTCCTCGTCAACATTGGCTGCAGACGCCTGCTCCTTAAGGTGCGTCAAAGTTTGCATGAGCAGACGCATAAGTGGGATGCTCATGCTTAGAATGGCATCGTCTGCGCTTACCAGCCGTGTGCATTCCTCAAAACACTGAAGGACTTTACAGAGGTCTTTCAGCTTCGACCACTGCACACCTGTCAACTCCATGTCTGCTCTAAAAGTGCCTGGCCGTGTATCCTCCCACAAATGCATTATGGCCTGCCTCTGCTCGCACAGCCGCTCCACCATGTGCAGGGTGGAGTTCCACCTTGTTGCAATGTCGATAATGAGGCGGTGGTTGGGAAGGTGGAGCAATCGCTGCAGCTTCTGCATATGAACGGAGTGTACAGGCGATCGGCGGATGTGCGCGCACAGTCTTCGCACCTTCTGGAGCAGGGCTGTTAACTCCGGATAATTTTTGAGGAAGCACTGCACCACCAGGTTCAAGGTGTGAGCCAAGCAAGGTATGTGGCTGAGTTTTGAAAGGGCTATGGCTGCCACAAAATTACGGCCGTTATCACTAACTACCTTGCCTGCCTCAAGATGTACACTGCCCAGCCATGACTCAGTTTGTCGCTTCAAGTACTCGGCCAGCACCTCGGCGGTTTGTCTGTTGCTCAAACACATCATCTGCAACACAGCCTGCTGATGCTTTCCACTAGCTGCTCGATAGGGAGACACCTCGTGTGCAACAGTGGCAGCTGCAGATGGAGTGCTCGTACGACTGCGCTCTGTGGACGAGCTTTCGCTTCTGGAGGAGGAGGAGGAGGAGGAGGAGGGTCGAACGCCTACAGCCAACTGTTTCCTATACCGTGGGCTAGACAGCACTGTCCCACCACCGCTGTCCCCTGTGGACCCTGCATCCACCACATTAACCCAGTGCGCAGTGATGGACACGTAACGGCCCTGGCCATGCCGACTGGACCATGCATCAGTTGTGAGGTGCACCTTTCCACTCACTGACTGCTTGAGTGCATGGACAATGCGGTCTTTTACATGATGGTGGAGGGCTGGGATGGCTTTGCGAGAGAAGAAGTGGCGACTGGGTAGGTTATAGCGTGGTACTGCATAGGCCATGAGTTCGCGGAAAACTGCGCTTTCCACCAACCGATAGGGCATCATCTCAAACGAGATTAGTTTGGCAATGTGGGCGTTCAAACCCAGTGTACGCGGATGAGAGACTGAGTACTTTCTTGACCTACTCATAGTGTCTGGGAGGGTGAGCTGGACTTGAGAGCTGCATATGGTGGAAGTAGCGGTGGACAGGGTGGACTGAGAGAGGGTTGATGATGGTGATGGAGTTGGTGTTCTTTCTGATGGCCTAGATTCAGTATTTCATTGATATAACAGTGGGATTCCCTGACTGCTGTGGCCTTGCAACGACACCTCAACATTTGCTGCTGTGCTCACCGGTGGGCTTACAGTGGGGGAAACAATGTAGCGGTGCTGACTACCTTCTTTGTGATCAGTTGCACATGTGGTACTTGAGTTTTGGTGTTGTGTCCACGCTTGCAAGTGCATGCTGGTTAAATGTCTAAGCATGCAACTGGTATTCAAATTTTTCAGATTTTTCCCTCGGCTAAAGGTCTTTGCGCACTTCTTACAGATAACCTTGGCCTGATCATGAGGATTTTGTTCAAAAAAGTGCCACACTGCACTCTTCCTACTTTAGCAGACATTTTGCAGCCTAGCACGCTGTGATCTTTTGACCCTCTGGACAAGCTGTCCAGCAACTCTTTTGATTTTTGGAACCTGTCTTTGGAGTCCTCCGGGCCTGCCAGATAACAGCTGTTGCGATGTCGATGTCTGCTGTGGATGCTCCTCATCTGAGCTATTGGAAGCAGCACCCTCTTCCCCCAATGGATACCAATCTGGGTCAACAACTGGGTCATCCATCACCTCCTCTTCAATGTCATGTGCACCTTCCTCTGTGTCACCGTGTATGTTGGTATAGTGTGCGGGAAGGGGCACCTGAGTCTCATCAGAGTCAGAATCTGGCTCTGTACACTGCGAGGACAATGTAGTGCTCTGAGTGAATGTACCAGCAGAATCATCTATCAGCGGCTGTGCATCAGTGCACTCCATGTCAGATTCATCTTGGCCTGGGTAATTCACCATTTCACTTGATAATCCAGGCATGGTATGTGAAAACAGCTCCATGGAGTAATCAGTAGTATGGCCTGCGTCATCCTTCAATCTTGGTTGGGGTGAAGGACACAAGGAAAGGTGTGGTTCATGAATATGAGCCTCCAATGACGACTCAGTGCTTTTACTTTTTACAACTTCAGAAGAGGAGGCGATAGAGCTAGAGGCTGAGTCAGCAATGTAAGACAAAACTTTTTCCTGAAGCTCTGGCTTTAAAAGCGGTTTGCCAACTCCTAGAAAACTAAGCCTTCGAGGCCTTATGGAGCCAGACGATGACGCAGGCTCAACACCTCCTGCATTCGGTCCTATTTTGCTCTTGCCACTACCATCAGATCCACCACCAACACCATCATTACCAGCTGCCAACCCCCGCCCAATTCCACGGCCTCTTCCACCAGCCTTCCTCATTTTTTGTAGAAATGTAGACAAAATCCAACAAACTATATAGTAATGTAAAACAAGGTACAAGGTGTCTATAGGACAGGGGAGATTTTGAATTTCTGCACACACTTGTGGACACTGGACACTTATGGATTGTGTGAGGCCCACTGAATATCAGAGCGCTATGTCACAGGCTCGATGGCACAGGTGTGAAAAAAGTGACTACAGGATAAGGGAGATTTTGAATTTCTGCACACACTAGTGGACACTGGACACTTTTGGATTATGTGAGGCCCACTGAATATCAGAGCACTATGTCACAGGCTCGATGGCACAGGTGTGAAAAAAGTGACTACAGGATCACAGAGATTTTGAATTTCTGCACACACTTGTGGACACTGGACACTTATGGATTGTGTGAGGCCCACTGAATATCAGAGCGCTATGTCACAGGCTCGATGGCACAGGTGTGAAAAAAGTGACTACAGGATAAGGGAGATTTTGAATTTCTGCACACACTAGTGGACACTGGACACTTTTGGATTGTGTGAGGCCCACTGAATATCAGAGCGCTATGTCACAGGCAGAAATTGGCTAGTGTATCACAAACTACAAGGTGTATGTAGAATTGGGCAGAATAGGAATCTCCCTAGAGTGTAGGTCTGTAAGAACGGAACAAGTCCTCCACTTATCCTTCCACAGTGACACACAGATAGCTTCACTGTAGCCGTGATAACAGCCGTTACACGGTACTGAGAGGAGTGTGCACGTACACGGCTGTCCGGTGTACGTAAAATTGTCAAGCTCCGTGTTTTTTAAGTATACGGACTGACACACGCTGTCTCTCTATAGTTTTGAATGTGATCAAACAGCAAATATATTTAACTGTTTGAAAGCTAGACAAAACTAGAAGGTGCAGGTCTGTAAGAACGGAACATGTCCTCGACTTATTCTCACAGAGTGACACACAGATAGCTTCACTGTGGCCGTGATAACAGCCGTTACACGGTACTGAGAGGAGCGTGCACGTACACGGCTGTCCGGTATATGTAAAATTGTCAAGCTCCGTGTTTTTTAAGTATACGGACTGACACACGTTGTCTCTCTATAGTTTTGAATGTGATCAAACAGCAAATATATTTAACTGTTTGAAAGCTACACAAAACTAGTAGGTGCAGGTCTGTAAGAACGGAACATGTCCTCGACTTATTCTCACAGAGTGACACACAGATAGTTTCACTGTGGCTGTGATAACAGCCGTTACACGGTACTGTGTGAGGAGCGTACACCGCTGTATGGTGTGAAAAAATGCACGCTCAGTACCTCAGCAGGACAAAAAAAAAAAAATGGGATTGCTTTTAAAAAAGCAGTTTGCAGAGCAGTGGGTAAACAGCAATGCAGCTGTCAGGAAGCCTTAGAAGGCAGCCTAACAACCAACACCGCTGATCCACCACAATATAGCCTCCCCTTGCACTGCACACACAGTGACTGGTGTGTTGTACAGGCAAAATCGCTAGCAGCAGAAGCAGTTTTTTTTTCTTCTTCCCTGCCTAACGCTCTCCCTACAGAATCCGCAGCAACCTCTCCCTATGCTAAGAAAGATGGCGGTCGGCGTGCACGCCCTTTTATAACCCCTGTGATGTCCACCAAAGCAAGCCAATCACTTGCATGCCCTTCTGAAAGATGGTGGTGACCCCTGCATATGTCATCACGTTGCCCACAGTGTCCGTGGATCCTGATTGGCTGAAAAAGAGCGCAAAACAAACTTTTGAAACGCGACTTTGGCACGTAAGTCGCCGACCTCGTGGCCGACCTCATCCTAGGGTCGGGTTTCGTTTCATGAAACCCGACTTTGCCAAAAGTCGGCGACTTTTGAAATTTTTCGACCTGTTTCGCTCAACTCTACTTATTGGTATAGTGTGCCAAAAGTGCACAAGTCTTTAAAAGAGCATCCGGGTCGCCCTATAATTTCAGGGAAAAACTCTTTGATTGAACCACTTTCACAATACTTGGACTGGCTACTAAAACCTTTACTAAAAGCAGTGAATAGATTTTCATTGGCAACCACATTTCTCCTTTGCATCTATTGATGTTGAGAGTCTATATACCCGCATCCCCCATGATAAAGGCATAGCAGCAATAAAGGAGATTTTACATAACACAAACAAATCACAGGATTTTATTTCCTTTATAATCGAGTCACTTGATTATGGTTTGACACATAATGCCTTCAAATTTCTGAATAAGTGGTATATACAAAGGGTGGGCACAGCAATGGGCACGCCAGTCTCTTGTGTTTATGCAAGTTTATTTCTAGCACGATTTGAAGAGTTTTATATAAAAACAGCCCTAAATCCACACTTAAAATATTTACAAGCATATCTTCGCTTTGTGGACGATATTTTTATTATCTGGGGGGGTTCTCAGGAAGAATTCGCAGATTTATAAAATACCTGAACAATGTGAACAGTGACAACATGCCCTTCACATTTTTATTTGGCGGAAACACAATAGATTTTCTTGATGTCAAATTTAAATAAAAAATGGCTCTTTAAAAACAGAAGTGTTTAGAAAAGAAACCGCAACAAATAATTACTTACATTATAAGAGCGCTCACCCATTACACACTAAAAAGGGACTTCCATATAGTCAAATGCTAAGAGTAAAAAAACTGAATAATGATGAAACCATTTTTAATGAACAAATTTCTGAGCTGAAACAACGTTTTTTGCAAAGGTGATACCCTATGACTTTATTAAATGAAGCATATGAAAGGGTAAAAAAATTTTCTCAAATGGATTTATTAAAGGAAAGGACTAAAAAATTAAATAGTGTAGTCAAACCTGCAAAAAAATGTAATTTTTGTTTCAAATATAGTGCAATGGATAGAGCAATACATGCAGCAGTGAGAAAACATTGGCATCTCATTGATGCAGAAAAAACCTTACACACAGATGGTAAATTAGTTCCACAATTTGCATACAAAAGGGCACATAATATAGGTGATTTATTAGTACATCATAGACTTTGTCCCCCTCAAAAAAATTGGCTACGAGATTTATCAATAAAGGGAAATTATAAATGTGGTCACAGCAGATACTGTCATCTTCATCTGACAGGGAATTCTATACATTTTGGCTCTATTGAACATAAGGTACAAAACTACATTTCTTGTCAAACTAAATTCGTGGTTTATATTATTTTTTGTCCATGCAGTTATTTTTATATTGGAAAAACTATAAGACCACTTACGATACGTTTTGGTGAACACTATAGATCTATTACATCAGGAAAGGGCTCATTGCGATTAATCAAGCATATTCAAGATGTGCATAAAGCTAACCCAGAAATTTTGAGTTTTGCAGGGATTGAACAGGTCAATTTTCCACCTCAAGGAGGCAACCATGACAAAGCTTTATTGCAACAAGAAGCAAAATGGGTCCTGAAAGCGAACGCACAAGGTCCTTTGGGACAAAATGACCGGATCGATCTATCATTATTTTTATAAAAAATGTTATATAAAAAATTGTATGTAAAGTTATTTAGATTATAATTTTCCTATGATATTGTAAAAATACAGATTATCTTGTAAATCGATATGGAAAGATTTATTCTTTACTAGTATCTTGCACTCTGTATATTGTATAACTATATTTTTTTGTAAATGTTTGTTTCACAACTTGTTATGTATGTTAATTAGTAAGGTCTGTGGTCCCATAAAGGGAATGACCTTTAGCTAATCCCCTCACCTGGACCCGTAGAAGCGAGTAATCGCGAAACGGCCATTGTCCGGTACCTCCCTACCCTAGCATTCATCTAACGTCCTGCATGTTCACATATCTATTGATGGAATTTATGTGAAATAAAGACGCACAGTTTTTCAGCTATATTGGTGAGTGCTGCATATTTTGCTTCACATCGAAATATTCATGTTTTTTCATGCAAGCACCTCCGTTTTTTGACTGAAATATATACCGCAATACTTCAGATAAATAGCTCCATCTGTTAATGTGGTGATTTGTGTGCCCTACTATGCCGTTCATCTGTTTGCTCTTTGCTGGGGTAATCCATACTGAGCCTGTGAGATTTTGTGTCTTACACTGGTAAAATATAAGGAGATTTAAAATGACACCAACACTGTATGCAGCTGACCGATTGTAAAACATTACCCTTTTTCAAGTTTTTATATTCTTGTGTAATCCATACTGAGCCTGTGAACGTCTGTCTGTAACTCCAGAAATATATTTGTAGAGTTAAGATTAACCCAACACTGTATACAGCTATACGCTTGTGATAACGTACCCATTTACTGCTTTTTATATAGTGGTCTAATCCATACTGTGCCAGTGAGAGTCTGTTTCTGACTCTGGAAATATCTACTGAGATTTACAATTACCCCAACACTGTATGCAGCTGTACGCTTCTGATCCATTACCTTTTTATTGCTTTTTATATTGTGTAATCCATACTGACCCTGAGAGCGTCTGTGTCTGCCTCCTGAAAAAAATAAGGAGATTTATAATGTTTAAACACTACTATATGTACCTTGTATCTGGTGATACAGTAACCCTTTTATACTTTTAATATTCTAGGCTAATGCATACTGGGACTGAGAGCATCTGTGTCTGCCTCATGAAATGTCTACGGAGATGTATAATGTTTAAACTATACTATATATACCTTGTATCTGGTCATACTGCACCCTTTTTCAACTTGTTACATTATTGTCAAATCCATACTGAGGGTGTGAGCATATGTGTCTGCCTCTTGAAATACATACGGAAATTTTTTGGTATTTTAAGTAGACTATATATACCTTGTATCTGTTGAACCAGTACCCTTTGTGCCTGAAATTCATCCTCCACCCACTACTCAAATTGTATCATTGACACCTGGAACATTGGCACACATGTGTGATTATTTCTTGTGGATCTTCTTTTTCTATTATGGTGTGATCCATACTGAGCCTGTGAGAGGCTGTGTGTTACTCTTGAAATATATATGTAGATCGCCAAATGACCCCAACACTGTATACAGCAGTATGCTTGGGATCTATTCCCCTTTTACTGCTTTTTACATTGTTGTGTAATCCATACTGGGCCTCAGAACGTCTGTGTCTGCCTCCTGAAATAAATACGGAGATTTTGAATGTTGAAACTATACTATATATAACTTGGATCTGGTGATACTGTACCATTTTTCAACTTTTTAGTTTGTTGTCGAATCCATGACAGCGTCTGTGTCTGCCTCCTCAAATATATAGGTAGATTTATAATTTTGAAACTATACAATATATCCCTGTTATCTGGTGTTAAAATGAAACGCCACGCAGGGCCGGGGGTTACTCAGTACTGGTCCTTTCAGGCTCTTTTAAGGGGGAAGTATGTCACGGTGGTGATTGGGACCTGGTCCATGGCCCTGGGTGTCCAATAAAGAAGATGACAGTTCAAATGAGGGGGAAGATGGTGTGATAATTAATTTGTAAAAGGGGGATTGTGATGCCACCCATGGTACTCGGCTAGGGTAGCCGACACTGCAATGCAGATCCTCTGTGCCGGTGTTAAAGCAGACAAGATGATGAAGCTCTCCATGGGCAGAGCTGTATCACAGGGCAGTTGAGATGGTGTTTGTGAGCTGTTGACGGTGATGGTGAGTGTAGTGTGTGTAGCAGGCGAGTTGTAAAAGTGACCAAGGACGCAGTTGGGTGGAGTTTCTGATTTTTTCCTCAAAAGTTTTGTGCACAAGATTACCCGATTGGTACTGTGTTATCCGAGGGTGGGGTCTGGCAAACTCAAAGGTAGATCAGTAACACCTGTTCAAGACTCCTCCTTGTGTATTCTTTCTAGGCGGTGTCTCTGCGCTGATCTCTCCCTTCCTTCCTGCTGTGGGCCTTCGCAAACAGTGTCCCAAGCCGGCAGCCATGGATCATACCACAGATCACTCCACTACCTAAGCTCCTCCCACTGTACCTACCTTCCACACTAACCCCCAACACCCTTTCCTAGTCAGTCTGGGATGAGGCCATCCTCCCGCCGGGTACACCCAGAAAGCACAGACTAACATGTGTGTGTGTTGAGTGCAGGGTTAGGTGTCCTGAGTGGTGATCTGTTATGAATGAGTCACCGTAGGAGGCAAAAACAGAAATGCTAGCTAAGTCCAGAAAACCAGAGAAGTTGGCAGCTATCGGATTGCAGACCCCTGAACCTATCAACACAACTAGCAGTAGCCGTGGGGGGTTCCTATGATGACCTAGACCCCTCGATCACAGCCAGAGAACTGCCTAGCCTAAAGACAGAAAGGGAAATCTAAACTGCCCCAGAGCAGACCCCAAAGCAAAAGGCAGCCCCCAACATATAAGGACGGTGAGGCAAGAAGAAAGAACACTAACACAGACAGAAAGATAGACTGAGCAAAGACGGGGCCCAAGCTAACTAGATAGGAAAGGACAGGAAGGCTGCTGTCTGCAATCCGTGAAAAACACTACAAAAATAAGAGCCAACAAACTGACAGAGAAAAAAGGCCCTGAAGACGCTAAGCTTCAAAAAGCTATGTCAGTACTCAGGAATATTCTGAAGACAGAGCAACAGGCAAAAGGAGATTCAGCTCACCCCAGCAGGGAATGGCAGAATCCAGAAAAGCAAGGCAAACAAAAAACAAAACACAAATGCTAACAGGCAAAGCAGAAAACTTAGCTTTAGAGGAGCAGGAATCAGACTGGTCTCAAAGAAGTCCACAGAGAAATCACCCGCAGGGCAGAAGGGCGTCAGCAGCCTTATATCCAGTCCGTGACTCCAATCAGCCAGTCATCATCATTAGACTCAGGTGCCTGATAATCAGGCTCATTACCTTCCTTTACCAGAATAGGGAGTTCACCAGACCTCAGTGACGAAGGGGAAAATGAACTCACAACAGTGATCCCTCCTTACCTTAGGGTGGGATACCACACCTTTGGATGAGGTGCAGTACCTCTGTGGCGACCGTATCCTCAGGGGCGCCATAGTACCCTTTCTCAACTTTCTATATGTTACACCGCTCCGACATACTCACCCGGCCTCCGATCCCACGCCGTCTCTGCATACTCACCTGGCCTCCGCTCCCACACCGCAGCCTCTCGCCACCCAACGGCCACAGCGGTCACCTCTGACGGGCACGCGGCCGACGCCATCTCTGCATGCAATGCGCATGCGCCATAGGCCGCGGCTGCGTCTCCCTTCTGCTTCTTGCACTCTGGCTGCGCCCTGACCCGGAAGCACCATCGGACCAATGGCAGACCTCCCCTGAGGGAGTCGCCTGATCATTGTGTTACCTTGCACACTGGGCCCTGCTTCCTCCTGTGCTCTTTGCAGCCTCTTGGTGCTGTCCTCGGTGTTTCCTGCAGCAGCTTCGCAGCCTGTCTTCCGTGTTCTCTGCAGTACTTTTAGTCCTGCTCCAGTGTTCCTGTTTCCTCCGTCTCCTGCCTCCGGTGTTCCTGTTCCATCCTGCTGCGGTCCTGCCTCCAGTGTTCCTGTTCCATCCTTCTCCAGTCCTGCTGTCCTACTCCAGTCCTGCCTCCGGTGTTCCTGTTCCATCCTGCTCCCGTCCTGCTGTCCTACTGCAGTCCTGCCTCCGGTTTTCCAGTTCAATCCTGCTCCAGTCCTTCCGTCCTCCTTTATTCCTGTCTCCTGTGTTCCAACTCTGTCCAGTCATCTACACTTCAGTCCCACAGCCCTACTCCAGTCCATCCTGAGCTGCCCCTCTCGGTACTGGCTACCGTGGTACTCGAACCCCTGGGCATGCTCCTAACAGTCCCTGTATAGGGGTCGGTTCCACCTGGCAACTCGCCCGGGGCCCCCCGGTGCCACGGCCAATGGGGTCCACTCCTGGAGATTCCGGCTCAGACCAGCCACGCTAACACTATATTGTTGTCGGATCCATACTGGGCCTGAGAGCGTCTGTGTTTGCCTCCTGAAATGTATACGGAGATTCAGTATGTTTAAACTATACTATATATACCTAGTATCTAGTGATAATGTACCCTTTTGCAAATTTTTATATTATTGTCTAATCCATACTCAGCCTGTGACCATCTGTGTCTGACTCATGAAATATATACGGAGATTTACAATTATCCCTAGACTGTATAGAGCTGTCCGCTTCTGAAACAGTACCATATATCTTCTGGTATTTTGAGCCCATTTTCACAAAAATTATTACGCATGGTGGAAGAGGCCGCGGACGTGGGTGTGGGGGGGCCAGCTGGTACTGATGGTGGTGGTGGTTCATCTGCTGGTATTGCCAAAAGCACAATAGCAGCTAAGGCAGGAGGTGTTGAGCCTGCATCATCAGCTGGCACAAGAAGGCCTTTAAGGCTCCCTTTTCTGGGAGAAGGTAAACTGCTTTTAAAGCCGGAGCATCAGGAACTGGTTTTGCCTTACATTGCCGAAAATGCGTCCAGCTCTATCGCCTCCTCTTCTGAAGTTTAAAAAAATGCAAGCACTGAGTCGTCAGTGCAGGCTTCTGGTCAGGAACCACCCTTTTCCTTGTTTCCTTCACCCCCACTAAAAGTGAAGGATGCAGCAGCCAACACTTCAGATTACTCCATGGAGCTCTTTTCACAGGCTATGCCTGTGTTATCAAGTGAAATTCTGAATTCCCCAGTTAAACATGAATTGGACATGGAGTGCACTGATGCACAGCCACTGCTAGATGATTCTGCTGGTACATTAACCCACTGCACTACATTCCCCTCACACTCTACAGAGCCAGAATGTGACACTGATGAATCTCAGGTGCCCCTTCCTGCATACTATACCACCTTACATGGTGACACAGAGGAAGGTGCAGATGAAAGTGCAGGTTCCCTGAGCAGGTGTGGGGGTCCTACTCGTGGGCGACGGCAGTGGCACAGGGCCCCTCATAGTATGCAAAATTGTCTCTGCCGGTGGGAGGGACCACTCGCCGTCAGACATACCGTCGTACTATGAGGGGCCCTGTGCCAGTGCCATAGCCCACGAGTGGGCCCCCAATGCTTGCTCAGGGCCACAGCACTTGCAATGCTTACCTCTCCCTGCTTCACCGTCGTGACGTCTTCCGCCTTTCCTGACAGTGACATTCAGGTTACAGAGCGCGATGACATCACGTCTGTATGCCCTCTACCGAAACAGTACAAGTGCAGAGAGCTTTAAAATGGCAATGCTGAGAGTCCCGAGTAGAGAAGTGCCCAGCGAGGAGAGGTATTTAATTTTTTATATGTTGGAAGCATTTTTTTGGGAGCAATATACACTGGAGAATGATATATGGGGCCCATCATACACTGGAGCATCATTCATTTGGCCCATCATATACTGGAGCTTTCCAAATGGGGGACATCAGACACTGGAGCAGCATTTACGGGGTCCATTATACACTGGAGCATTAGAAATGGGGCCCATTATATATGGAGCATTATTTGGGCCCATTAGACAGTGGAGCATCATCCATGGGGACCAACATATACTGTAGCATTATGTGGAGCTCATCATATACTGTATTGAACATTATATGGGACCAATTATTCTGTATGGAGAAATATATGGGGCTCATTATTCTGTATGGCGCATTAGGTGGTGGCCATAATACTGCAAGGAGTAATTTACTGTCTGGTTTTTGAGCTATTGTTGAATTTAAAATAGATATCAGTCATGTCATGTAAGCAGTGAAGTATTTTTCATTGTACTATACCTATATTTCTGTGCCGTATCGGAGCATTATGAATTGTGGTATGTGTTAAAAAGGTGCACTGACACTCTTTGGCCCAGGGCACACGAAAACATGGCGCCAGCCCTACCCCTCCACAACTTTAGCCAAATAACCCCCAGTTTTCAATGCGTAACTATTATTATAAAGTAAATTAAGGTTCCCAAGCTTAAGTAATAAGAATTGATGTCGTTAGCATTGAAATCACACATGGTAGAGTGGGAATGGTAACAGGCTATGGGTTAGTGCAAAGACATATCACATAGATCTATCCTGGGATATAGCAACCGCTCGGCAAGTGCTTAATATATCAGGCTGTAAGGTGCTTAGTAGTGCAAGGCAAATGTAAACCACACAGGATGTTATGTGTAAAATTCCAGAACATACCCATATATAAATGGAGTGCCCGTCCACAGTACCACAAATACCCCGACGCGCGTTTCACAGATTGCTTTCTCAAGGGGAAATGTTGTGAGTTCATTTTCCCCTTCACCGTCGATGTCTGATGAACTCCCTCTTCTGGTGAAGGAAGGTAGTGAGGCTGATTACCAAACACCTGATCTGGTAGATGATGACTGGGTAACAGGAAATTCTGACTGGATATAAGGCAGCCGATGCCCTTCTGAGTCGCTGGTGATTTCTCTGCTGGATTCTTGGAGACCAGTCTGATTCCTGCTTCCCAAAGGTAAGTTTTTGCTCTGCTATTGAACTTAGTTTTGCTTACCTTGTGTTTTGGAGTTCAGCCATACCCGGTCGAGGGTGTGCTGAGTTCCATTTTGTCTCTTTGCTCTGTCTTCAGAATTTACCTGAGTGCTGATATAGTCTTTTTGAAGTCCTAGCGACTTCAGGGCCTGTTTTTCCTATCAGACAGTTGGGACATTTTTTGGTAGGGTTTTTTACGGATTGTAGACAGCAGCTTTTCTATCCTGTCCTTTTTAGTTAGCTTGGGCCCCATCGTTTGCTCAACCTATCTTTCTATCTGTGTTAGTGTTTTCATCTTGCTTCACTGTCATTATATGTTGGGGGCTGCCTATTGCTTTGGGGTCTGCTCTGGGGCAGTTTAGTTTTCCCCTTTCTTTCTTTAGGCCTATTTAGTTTTCCGGCTGTGATCGAGGGGTCTAGGGCATCGTAGGAACCCCCCACAGCTACTGTTAGTTGTTGTGGATAGGATCAGGGGTCTGCAATCCGATAGCTTCCAACCTCTCCGGTTTTCTGGACTTAGCTTGTATTTTTGTTTTTTCCTCCTTCGGTGACTCATTCATAACAGGGAAAAGTGTGTATGCGTCCAATCAGAGGAATTTAGAGTTGCAGCTGGCTGCCAGATCCTTGCACCACAATATTTGTCACCAATTAATCACAGGCTGGCAGCTGACATCGATGTGTCTGTCATGAGCAACGTATGGCAGTGACGTCATACACTGCACATAGCCGGCACAACAAAATTGGCTGTAAGCTAAGGAAGAGGACACCACACATGATGGGAATGGAGGAAAGGATGAAGAATTGCTTTTTTCTTTTTACATTTTGGAAAAGAGCAGCAGAACTGACATTATGCCAAGAAGAGTCCCAGGATGCACGACATTATACCAGGATAGGGGTCAATATACTAATAAGGTGCCTAGGATGGAGGATGTTACACCAAGAGGGAAACCTAGCATGAGGTCATTATACCAGGATAGACTCACAATGAAGGTCATTACACCAGGAAGGGGTCCAGGATAGGCAACAGTATACCAGGATAGCTGACATTGTTATGGAATGGAGATATTATACCAGTACGGGACCCATGATGGGAGACATTATACCAGAAAGGGGAACATTATACCAAGAATGGGTCCAGAATGGTGGACATTAAAATAAAGGAAGAAGCCCAGGAGAGGGGACATTATAATAGGAAGGGGCACAGGATTGGGGACATTATAGCATGAAAGGGCTTAAGATGAGAGAGGTTAGTACAGGATGGCGGCTAGGACAGGGCACATTATTACAGATAGCGGCCAGGACGTGATAAATTATTACAGACAGGAGCCAGGATAAGGGACATTATTGCAGAAAGTGGCCCAGGATGTGGGACATTATTACAGGAAGAAGCCAGGATAGGGGACATTATTGCAGGGCACACTATTTCATGGAGGGTGAACACGTATGTTTTTATAGGATCTAAAAAAACGACAAAGGCCCATACATCTGACCAACATGGAGATGGGGTTTCAGGTCCAAATTTTGCCCAGGATCCCATTGACCACTAATTTTAGCCTTAAATGTTGTGTAGTTTAGGTATGCTTCTGTTGGCAGTCATTGATTATGGGGTGGCAAAGTTTGATTTGGCTAGATTTTATTTTATTGGCAACAGTGTACATGTCTTTAATATATTGCTGATATTTATGTGAAACATGTTAGGAGCCACAAGTTCATAAAAGTAGTTGTCCATTTTGCTTAGGAAAAATTGGGGTGGTGGGCAGGTAATATTTTAAAATAACAAATTACCGTTTTGTTAATTGCAGTGGTGACATCCTACCTACAACACATGACTACGGAAGCCAATCTCTCGACTTAGCAGTCAAATGTAAGTCTACGACCAATATTGTAAATGGTAGGTATGATAAATTTTGCACAGGGGCCTACTAAGTTTTGATTTGGGTTGTTTGCTGTAAAACTGATAAAAACGAAGTTTCATAGTCAAGTAAATCTAAACTTCCTGGGCCATACATACGGCACTAACAAAACATAATGAATAGGATAAGAAAATCATTAGCTATGTTCTGTGGTGTAGTGACCACTGTGTCCGCTAGGGGGCGCTGTGTGGATGTCCGAGGAGAGAGTATGAATGGCATAGTCATGAATGACCATTATGTATCTCAAGGTGGGTGGCCTTGAGATGGAGACTGATGTGTGTATTGATCAGCAGTGATATTGCTGAGGTGTTGTTTCAATGTGTCAGGGAGAAGTCTCCAGGTAACTAGGGAGACGGGCGGCCCTAGTTACCTACAAACCCACCCAGGGGGTGTGTTTAGTACACTATAGTAAAAGAGTGTGAGTGGGTCAAGGACCTGTGATGAGGTCATAGTCATGTGACCCAGTGGGCGTGGCTACGGACCATATATGGTGGCTAGGGTAGGTCACAGGTGGTGAATGCAGGGACCAGGATGGTCCAGAGCAGAAGGTCCCGGTAGGAGAGGTGTCTCCTGGCTCACAGCATGTGAGGTGGCTGTGAGCAATGGCGATGTGTGCCTGAGAGTTCCCTGGAGGGAACGAACGTGTGCAGTATAGTGAAGCTGCATGAGGTACCCTGACGGGTGAGATAACACGGAGGCTGAAGATGGACATTTGCATTACCTGTGTGAGTAAAGGGTAACCAAAGTGAAGCTCTGTAATGGACGCTAAGCTGTTGTATATTGCTGCTGTGGGTTTATGATGGAGGAATAAACCGCAAGGACTATGTTATGGTTTATGAAAACCAGGTGCCGGATGTGTTTTATTCTCTGCCAAGCGAGTGATCCCCTAACTGAATAACAGTGCTACCTCACAGTTCACTAAAACAATTAATAATGAAGCATTGTGACAAGCGTCAGCTTACGCTGAGTCATTTTTCTTGAATGAGTGGACCCTCTGGGCTGTGGCGCCCACCCACCTAAGGCAAGCTGACTAGTGAGAACCCACCCCCTGTACAGGAAGTGTCAGGGGCAAGACCAAGGGGGTGAGCCACCACGGCAGCTAGACAAGATGGCCGGCTCAGGGAGACACTATTGAGTGTCTGGCAACAGGACGGACAGGATACCAAACTTAAAGCGAAGTCACAGAGTTTCTTCAGCAAACGTGGTTTCACACTTTATTCAGGTGCAAGGCATAAACAGGGAATCAGGTGCAGGGCACAAACAGTGAAACACGGCAAGGTGCGTGCAAGGGCACGCCAAATGTTCCAGGCATAACACGTGCTAGAAAACATACCAGGGTCCAAGGCAGGGTACGTGTTAGGGATCACACCAGAGTTCCTAAGAGGGATGCGTGCTAGCTCACGCCAGAGTCCAAGACAAGGTGCGTGCTAGGAAACACGCCAGAGTCCAAGGCGGAGTGCGTGCAAGGAGACACGCCAAGGTCTAAGACATAGTACGTGCAAGATGGTAGGCAACGGCACGCTGGCATCGGACTCTGGACATCTGGCAACAATCAACATGATCAGGGCATCATGCTGTGGACATCAGCTCCGGACATCAGGCCGCAGTCATCAGGCTTACGATCTCGGCAGGTTCCGGGCATCCGGCAGGCAAACCAGGGTTCCATGCAAGGAGACAAGACAAGTTAGCAACATGATGCGTGTTAAGGAACACGCCAAGGTCAGACTCAAGGACGGAGGCCTGGGCGCGTGCAGAGGGACATACCAGGGTCAGGCAAGACAGAGTCCTTCGCGTGCAGAGAAGCACGCCATGGTCAGGCGAGGCAGAGTCCTGTTATGATTGAGTCACCGTAGGAGGCAAAAATAGAAATGCTAGCTAAGTCCAGAAAACCAGAGAAGTTGGCAGCTATCGGATTGCAGACCCCTGAACCTATCAACACAACTAGCAGTAGCCGTGGGGGGCTCCTACGATGCCCTAGGCCCCTCGATCACAGCCGGAGGACTACATAGCCTAAAGACAGAAAGGGAAATCTAAACTGCCCCAGAGCAGACCCCAAAGTAAAAGGCAGCCCCCCACATAAAATGACGGTGAAGCAAGAAGAAAGAACAAAACACAGACAGAAGGATAGACTGAGCAAAGATGGGGCCCACGCTAGCTTAGATAGGAAAGGACAGGAAGGCTGCTGTCAGCAATCCGTGAAAAACCCTATGAAAATAAGAGCCAACAAACTGACAGTAAAAAAGGCCCTGAAGGCGCTAGGCTTCAAAAAAGCTATGTCAGTACTCAGGAATATTCTGAAGACAGAGCAACAGGCAAAAGGAGATTCAGCTAACCCCAGCAGGGAATGGCAGAATCCAGAAAAGCAAGGAAAACAAAACACTAATGCAAAAAGGCAAAGCAGAAATCTTAGCTTTAGATGAGCAGGAATCAGACTGGTTTCCTAGAAGTCCACAGAGAAATCACCTGCAGGCCAGAAGGGCGTCGGCAGCCTTATATCCAGTCATTAACTCCACTCAGCCAGTCATCATCATCAGCCCCAGGTGTTTGACAATCAGGCTCACTACCTTTCTTCACCAGAAGAGGGAGTTCCTTGGGCCTCAGTAGTGAAGGGGAAAATGAACTCACAACAGAGTCCTGTGCGTGCAGAGAGGCACGCCAGGGTCAGGCAAGGCAGAGTCCTGCGAGTGCAGAGAGGCACGCCAGGGTCAGGCGAGGCAGAGTCCTGCGCATGCAGAGAGGCACGCCAGGGTCAGGCGAGGCAGAGTCCTGCGCATGCAGAGAGGCACGCCAGGGTCAGGGTTCAAGGACAGGGTTAGGACCTGTGCGTGCAAGAGGGCACGACAGGGTACATGACAAGACCTGCGAGTACTTTTATAGAAGCACAGGGAGGTATGCCAAGGAGCAGGCGAGGGCCTGCGCATGCTTTAGAGAGCACGTAGAGTGCAGTGCAGAAACAGCGTGAGGTGTAAGGGAGCACAGAAAGCACAGCTGGGGCACTGGCTAGCTGATCGGGCTGCGGCACTGACAGACGGGCAATACTCCAGCGAACCTGGCTGAGGCATGGCAGGCGACACAGCTGTCACTGACCAACGAGCACGACTGAGGCACAAGCAGGCGGGCACGGCTGAGGCACAAACAGGAGGCTAGGAAGGCCAGGCGCATGCATAGGGCACACGAAGCAGCAAGGGAAGACAAGACAAGAAACCAGGCAGAGCTTAGGCAAAGTACGGAACCAGGAACGGAAGCATAGGCAGAAACACAGAGTCAGGTCAGAGCAGGAATAGGGCTTGCAGTGGAGCGTAGGCCGAAGCCCAGAGCTGGGCCAAGGTAAAGCCTTGGGACTAGCCAGGGAACGTGCTTGAGAGCACCGTAGAACAGCGAGCAGGAGTAACAGGCAGAGACAGAGAACAGAGGAGAAAACACAAGGCAGTGCATAGCGAAGACAAGACATGGCAGAAACAGGCAAGGCAGAGAATAACAGGACCATAAGTCCAAGCAGGACAAGGATGAACATGGCACAACGGACAATCACAAGACAAGGCACGGGGCAAGAGACGGAGTACGAGCACAGAGCGTGTGCAGAGACGCACGACAGAGTAAAGTGCAAGGGCACAGAATAGAGGGAGCGACCCAGCAGTCCAAGCAGCCATGCAGGGAAGCAACACAATACTCAGGCCCTGCGCATAGGGAGGGGTGGTCTGATATAGGGCATTATCACCTCCACTTCTGGGTCAGGACCAGGGGAGAACTTCCAGTTCAGATCCTCCAGGATCACAGAGAGCGGTCACATGATCAGGGGTTTCAGACATGCAGAGATGATTGAAAACAAAAAGCAAAAAACACAAATATCCTGAACTAAAAAGTAAAAAATAAACTGCAAATAATGCAGTGTTTTTTGCTTTCTGTTTTCTCTGGTAAATGGTCATGTGTTAATATGCACTTACATTGTACATACACATTAACTTACTTTCTCAGTTCAGATTCGTTTTATATTAATTTCTTTGTGCATTCAGTGCATATATGGGTGTGACCGCCCTCTTTCTGAGCTGGGAAAACCATCCTGTCTGGCCTAAACTTTTACTAGTAGTTCAGCTGCTCGATCCTTGTTCACATTCACGTCACTTGGCAAGTGAAAAGGTTTTAAATACTAGAGTAGGGACTGTCCCACAAGGGTTGCTGTGACGTGGCGGGATGGCTTGTACATTATTTTGATCAAAATTATGTTTACTAAATACCCTTATTATTATTATTACCTTTATGCATTATTTGCAGTTTATTTTTTACTTTTTAGTTCAGGATATTTGTGTTTTTTGCTTTTTGTTTTCTCTGATTAATGGCATGTTATGCACTTACATTGTGCATACACATTAACTTACTTTCTCAGTTCAGATTCATTTTTTATTCATTTCTTTGAGCATTCAGTGCATATATGTGTAGAGTCGGTGGGCCGGGCTGGGGGGTGGCCCCTCTGTATACCGCGCAGTAACGTACAGACACAAGCTGGAGGCAAGTTTCAGGTGCAATTTATTCTTTCTCTCGACGTACGCCAGACGGCCTCACAGCATACCGCACTTTCCTTCACAGTCCTCCGGTTACAGAACACAGGTTGACACACTTTCTCCAGGGACATATATTTACGTACCGTCCCCTTTACACTCAGTGACGCTCTGACAGCTCCGTCACTGTGGCTGCCTTAGGCCTATACACCAACAGTAATGTTACTGGTCAAGCGTCGTTCCAATACGGTGTCCCACACCCGGAGCCTCGTCTATACTGTGGTACTTCGTGTCAGGACCACCCCCCTGACTTCCTTTCTCCTCTGTCCCCCTGGTTGGGTTTTCCTCACAGTGCAGCAACTGTCACAGTCTCCTCGTCATTTGAGCTCCCCCTGGGAACTGGAACTTTCTGGAACCCTCCTGTCCAATTTATAGCTTTCCCGGTTCCCTATAACTCCGCCCCCATGACCAACGGTTTCTTAGCCCTAAGCTGATGTCAAGTCCTATGCTCACCCTCCTCCCTGCCCTCTAATGTCAGTTCAAGGTACTGCACGTCACCTACACTTTCCTAGCTGTTTTCCCTTTTGAAATCTGACCAGTCAGTCCGTCCCTCAGGTCATCTTCCCTACACTCTCCCTTCCTTTGTCTATTGTCGTCCCCAACAATCTTACTCTCCTACTCTTCCCTTCTGTCACTTTTCACAATCCGGTACGCCATGATTGAGGCCTTCCACCTACCAGATCATCGCCGGTGCCCGCCTTCCTTTTGCTGGGGTGTCTGTGGTGTCTGGGACCTGACCTAGGACTACTGTCTGCTTCACATCTTCCATTTCTTTGTCTTTCTCTTAATTACCAGTCATGGTCGGCATCCCAGTCTCCCAGACCCTCTCAACTCATAGACCCTTTCGGTCTCACGCTTCCTTCGGTCACACAGACCTTCCCTTACCCGGACCTGTCACATTTTCTTGTGCATATCATACATCAGAACAACTCTATAATATCACAAGTACCCCATTTTCTTACATTTTTTTTTTTTACTATTGCTTGTTAAAACCAACGTATAAACAACATAAACATAACAGATTTTCTCCTTCTCCCCCTTCCTTTAACATGGACACTTCCTCTCTCCTTACATCCCCGCTTTGTCAGGCTTAACACACAAAAAAACTTCAATTTTTATATTAAACTTTTTTTTCATTAACTTGGACGCAAACTGTCCTTGTGATTTGCACAACGGTGCAACGAAATTTCGAAAGTTCAAGCCACCTCCTAGTGGCCGGCAGCGAGGGGCCCCACAGCTGTGGAGCTCCCGGGATGTAAGGAGTGTCCTGTGAGTTCTTTCTACGGGGCTCGTGACCTTCGGGGACTCAGCAATCACAGCTACCGCGTAGTAGCCGCGGGGACAGTACTCTTTGTAGTACGACACCAAGTCCCCCTCGTGTAGAGCCCGGCCGTGACGAATAGAGGCCACATTAATATAAACCTTCTGGCCGGTAGCCAGATCGCGTATGAACCCATACCCCCTGGGTATATTCGTATACACGAGCCGTCCCATAGATCTTGTCGCCGCCATGCCAGCCTCCCCCTTTGCATGAAGCAGGCTCCATATTTCCTGCTCCCTGGCTTTCTTCTTTTTCGCCACTTCTGCGACCCAAACGGAGGGTCCGGTGTCAGCCTGGGAGTCTGGTGGGCGGGACTTAGCCGGGGACAAAAACAGGGCAGAGGCGGCTGGTGATGTCTACAGCCCAGCAGCCGCTGGGGCCAGGTGGCGGATAGGGGCAGACAGGTTTTCCAGATGTTGGGCCACAGGGCCTGACAAACAGGCCGCAGCCAGTTCCAATGCCGGCATAACCACGGCCGCAGGGTGGGCTGCATCCGTAGCTTCAGCCGGAGCTGTCATAACCGGAGTAACAGCTGGTTTCAGGGAGGATGTCACCACTTGCAGGGGGGTGCAACAGTGTCTTCTGGAAACAGGCTCCGCACCGGCGACACCGGGCGTGGCGTCTCCAGGTGTGGTGGCTCGGGGCTGGGAGTGGAGGGCCCACTCAGCTCCGCATAGACAGTGGGGTCTTCCTTAGCCAGCCTTTCGGGATCACAGGAGGCCGCGTGCTGCGGCTGAGTGGTGGGGGCCGCTTGCGGAGCCGCTGGCAGAGCCAGGGGAACTCTCACCTTTCCCGAAGTCGCGGTCTCCATCACATCTTCCTGCGGCTGCTCCTGCAGTCTCCGCTCTTCACTCCACCAACTGGTGAGGCTGGCCTCCAGGCCCAGAGGTTCCGCGGAGGGGCTCTCTGCTGGTATCTTGGGCGGCCGCTCCCATGGTATCCGCCATGGCTCCGCTCCTCCACCCGAGACCGGACTGGCTGTTCGTGACTCCGAGGTATAGATCTTCTGGCGGTGCTTGACCTCCCACCGCCACTCCAGGCGGCCGATGCCTCTACAACCGCAGCGTCGCATCCCATCCAGTGGGCAGCAATCGAATGGTGCTAAACAGCCGCAAACAATCTTTTCCTCTGTGCCACTCCCTCTGCTTGGTGGGGCGACGGCAGGCCTTTCCACCCACTTGTCAGGGTCCAGTATGTGGGAGCGTCGGCCTCCTGGTACATATCGCTGTCCCCAAGGGTATGTAGGAGGGGGCCCCAGTCCATTGGAGACAACGGCAAACACCTGGATCTCTCCTCTGCGCTGAAGCAGCACCGCAATCTTGCTCCGGACCTGGTACCACCCCAGATCCTCTGCTGGCAACGCAGGTATGCCACAGTGCTCCCAATTTGTAATCCACAGGTTGGTAATTTGTAATCCACAGGTGTTTATAATCCACACAGTGCAGTCAAAGTCCGTTCCCACTCCTCAGAGGCAGGCCTGCCGCAGAACATATTGTATTAGCGGCGTCGATCCTGCCGACTAAGCCAAGTGTAGAGTCGGTGGGCCGGGCTGGGGGATGGTCCCTCTGTATACCACGCAGTAACTTACAGACACAAGCTGGAGGCAAGTTTCGGGTGCAACAGGTCCAAGTTTATTCTTTCTCTCGACGTCCGCCAGACGGCCTCACAGCACACCGCACTTTCCTTCACAGTTCTCTGGTTACAGAACACAGGGTGACACACTTTCTCCAGGGACGTATATTTATTACTATTATTATTTGCATTATTATTATTACCTTTATGCATTATTTGCAGTTTATTTTTTACTTTTTAGTTCAGGATATTTGTGTTTTTTGCTTTTTGTTTTCGCTGGTTAATGGTCATGTGTTAATATGCACTTACATTGTGCATACACATTAACTTACTTTCTCAGTTCAGATTCGTTTTTTTATGCAGAGATGATTGAAGAACCAGACAATGCTGGCACCCAGGAAAGGACACATGATCAGGGTTTCAGACATGCAGAGATGATCACAGAAGGCAGAGCAGAAACGCAGGCATCTTGCAGCCCAACAGTCTTGAGGTGAGTGTGCACACTGCTCTAGGGGTCATGAGGCAAAACAGACATGGCGAGCATGACAAGCATGTTATTATTTACATAGTTAGATATAATTATCGAGCTATAACAATGTGTCTACCATAACTACAGTACGTCTCATTTAAAATATAACTTCCTACTTTTAAAAGATGCATAAAAAATTATTCCAATTATAATGGATGCAAACATGCAATATACGGTATTTCTTCTACTGAAAATCCACCAAGGAGAAAACTTTTAATGATTCCTCCTCTGAGCGTTGGTACACAGCTGATTGCCCTGGATATAAAGAGTTAAATTAATCTCGTCTGTTAGTCTCCTTGACTCATTATTCCAATTCTGCACCTGAAAAAAAAAAATGTGCTGTAAAGGTGGAATCTGACTTTAACGTTGCACATTACTCGTGGCTTCTCCAGTCATTTCTATAATTACTTTTCTTGATTAGAGTGTGGAGTATGCGAGGATCAGACCTGTTTCATTATTCTCTCTAATGATGATCTAACCCTTGCAATGTTTTAAGGTCAAAAAGGAAGTAAGAAGAATTTCATAATGTAAATCTGTTATACTTATAAGTCATCCAATTTGGTGAGTTTGTAATTATAAGTAGCACTAGAGTTCCCACGCCTGTGCCCAAGTAATAGGAACTGGAGCTGGAGAGAGGATGCTACCTGACAACAGAAGCATGCAAGACTCCCAAGCGAGACACTTGATATATCAACACCCTGTTGCTTGATTACATGAGACTATTGAAATGAATAATTTGTGTGCTTTAAAAAAAACTAGCAGAAAATAAGAAGTCCTTCCGGTAATTCACCCAAAGTTCGGATTTTATAGGAAATTAAAAATGTGAAAACATAGAAAAGGCATACCAGTAATAGCTTAAAAGCAATCCGTCAACAGGCTTTTGCTACAAAATCTGAGAGCAGCATAATGTAGAGGCAGAGACTCAGATTCTAGTGATATATTGTAGCAGTTCTCTGAATGCTGAGCTCTGCATAACCCCGCCCACATCCCTGATTTGCAGCTTTCTGTGTACTGCTTGCTTAGGTAAAACATTTCCAATTAGTGATTGGGGTGGGGTTTATAGACAGGACTACCTGGCAGCTGGTTTACTAGTCCTCTAGCGATTGTCTCCTGCTGGTGAAACAGTGATTTTATGAAATTTACAGAAAGTAGCTTAGTAAGGCATCTTTCACACATCCGGTTTTAGTAATCCGGCACGATGCGGCAAAATTTTTAATAACCGGATCCAGCACCGGATCTGGTTTTGTCCCATAAGCTTTCATGGTCGCCGCATCGTGCCGGATGGTTATGCGTCGTGTCCGGTTGTTGCCGGACACGGCATAAATTAGCCGTTCGGCATCTGCAAAAAACGTTGCCTGCAACGTTTTTTGTCAGCGCCGGACCGGCTTTTTCCACAGCGCATGCCCGGACTCTGTGAATGTTAACCCCACAAGTGCCCGGCGAGAGAGAGAGAGATCTCTCTCTGTCACCCGGACACTTGTGAGAGATCTCTCTCGCCGGGCACTTGTGGGGTTAACACTCACAGTGTCTGGGTGAGAGAGAGAGATCTCTCTGTGGGGTTAACCCCACAAGTTCCCGGCAAGAGAGAGAAATTCTCTCGCCTGGACACTATGTGTTAACCCCCCATGTCTCTCTCTCTCCACCCCCCTCCCCTATCCTCTCCTCTCCTCCCCTCCCCTCACCTCCCTTTCAGCAGCTGTCTCTCATTGGCTGCCTCTGTCCACCTCGTCCAGCGGCTCCTTTAAGTAATGTCCGAGCCGTATCTCTCGCCGCATACACATCCGGTGTCACGGCTGCAGGCCGGATCCGGCGGCCCGGCTTTTCGCCGCACGCCGCCGGACCCCACACACCGGATGTGTGAAAGTAGCCTAAGGCCTCTTTCACACATCAGTTTTTTGCCGTCAGGCGCGATCCGGCTTTTTTTTGTAAAACCGGATCCGGCAAAATGCAATGCCGGATCCAGTTTTTCCCCATTGACTTGCATTAGCGCCGGATCGCGCCGGATGGCATTGCGTTTCATCCGTTTTTTGCCGGATCCGGCTACTTGTCTCATTCCGGCGTCTGGAAAAAACGGCTACTGTAATGTTTTTTGTCTCCGGCGAAAAAGCCGGAAGCGCCGGATCCGGCGCTTCCAGCTTTTTGCTACAATGAAAGTCTATGGGCGCCGGAATGCGCCGGATCCAGAAAAAGACGGATCCAGCCACCGGATCCGTTTTTTCAAGTCTGCGCATGCTCAGATTCAATTGGCCAGCCCCCAGGAAACAGATATAACCTGCTAGACGGATCCAGCAAAAAAACAGATCCGTTTCTACAGTTCTCCAAAATTTATGCCGGATCCGTTTTTTCTAAAAATAGCCGGATCCTGCCTGACGGCAAAAAACTGATGTGTGAAAGTAGCCTTAGTGACACATTGCTGGAATCAGGGTCTCTTTGTCTCTTTCTCATGCTGATCTCAGACTACTTGGCAAAAATATGGGGTCTCCCTTTATGAACAGAAAACAAGCGGATTGTATAGCATCTAAAAAGTAAGGATTTAAGTTAGTGAAGCAAATATCTGATCAATAACACAAAAGTTAATCACGGCATATATATGTAAACAGGTGATTAGGCTGCTATGGCTCAGAATAGAGGGACGCAGCTGTAACTTCACCAAAGATTATTTATTACTCTAACACAGCAATTTGAATGATTTGGATAAACAATTAAACAAGGTCAGCAGATTATTAGAGTGCAATGTAATGTTTTATAATTTAAACTTCACTTTTTCGAATAGAAGCAGCTGTAACAGTTATAATAGTTAATCCCTACCATACACGGCACTAAACATTTACAATAGAAACAAGCGTCTCTATTTTATCACTCTTTTCCATGGTGCCTTGCACCCATCACTGTTGTTACCCAATAACTCTGGTAGTAATGACACATGCTGTCCAGGCCTAATGGGAGTCTACTACTACATCGTAATGCCGCAAGTCCATTCTTGGTGCGTCGCTTCTAACACACATTGTGCTGGACACCTTCATCCAATTAAGTGCAGCCCCGGTTCCCTGTGTACGATACTTCTGCACCTCACATTGCAGATCTCACGAATACCCCTCTGACATGATCTGCTGGCTACTTGTGGCTCTAGTCCCACTCACCTCGCTCTGGCTGCAATCACTTAGCTCCGATCTTGTCTCTTGGTTCTTCCCTCAGCTCTCGTCACTCGGTTCTTATCTCGGTTCTGTTTCCAGTCCGGTCTCTCAGTTTTTCTTTCATTTCTGGTTCTGGTCTGGTCACTCAGTTCTTCTCTTGGAGCTAGTTCTGGTCTGGTCATTCAGTTCTTCTCTGGGATCTGGTCACTCGATTACTCGTTTGTTTCTGGTCACTCGCAATGGCTTGTATAAAGTAACCTCGCTGCCCCTTCTCTGCCCTCCTGGGCTTTTTATAATTCCTAAATGCGACACAGTATCACCTGACCTGATGTCTCCTCCAATCTCTTCCTCCAGGGAACATGCAATTCACTCTTCGCTTCCTGCTAATGTAATTCTCTCTGCTTTCCCTTTTCCTGCCATCTTTAACCAGTAGATGGTGGTGTTAACTTGCTGACACTCTGTTAGGCATTAACTGTGTTAGTCTTCTCAATTTTCCATCTCCTTACATCTATACTGAGACGTCTTCATTTAAGTCAAAGCCAGAGGCCACAATTCAGAGAGTGTCCTTTTGAGGAGAAACAACCTTATAAATATGGTTTCTCCAGTGTGGTAATCAATATTGAGAGAAGCCCATCAAGTCAATGAGCCATAGTATGGAAGGCTAAAGGCATTGTGGTTCTATTGAGGTTCTTCGCTATAACACCACAAGCTATTAGAGATGTCAGCTTTACTTTTCATTTTTTTAGAAAGATTACTGAAAAACATGGTCAGACAATAGTTTTTACTGACACATTGAAAAACCATCATAAATCATTATGAGTATAAGTGATACATGTATACTGCTCATAATTCTGATTTGAAGACATCAGCTGGATTCACTGTAAACTGTAAAATGACAATTACAATCTGTGTAAGTTTGCTCAGTTTAAAAAAAAATCACGGATGCCCTAAATTTCTGACGGACAGGGTAAAAAAGTGCCTATGTTTATGGACTGTGCTGAAATTTCTGGACGGTTGCAGCCTGCAAGTTTTAGCTATATGACATTACTTTAGTATAATGAACAATATAAATGACTATAGGCTCAGTGGGTGACTTGTCATGTGCTTTGAGTTCCCCCGCAATTGTTCTTAAAGGTACCGAGTCAGATCTTAAAGGTCAGAGCAGGGCCAGACTGAGACCAAAACGCAGCCCTGGCACAAAAAAAAAATCACCAGCCCACATGCAATGAATGTCCTCACCCAAATCATAGAACACTTGCAGGTTGTGCCAACTTTTGCTTTAGCTCACACACACACGTATCACACAGCTCACACAAGTAGCTCACACACACACAGCTCACTCAAGTAGCTCACACACACGTATCACACAGCTCACACAAGTAGCTCACACACACACAGCTCACACATATCACACACAGCTCACACAAGTAGCTCACACACACACGTATCACACAGCTCACACAAGTAGCTCACACACAGCTCACTCAAGTAGCTCACACACACACAGCTCACTCAAGTAGCTCACACACACGTATCACACAGCTCACACAAGTAGCTCACACACAGCTCACACATATCACACACAGCTCACACAAGTAGCTCACACACACACAGCTCACACATATCACACACAGCTCACACAAGTAGCTCACACACACGTATCACACAGCTCACACAAGTAGCTCACACACACACAGCTCACACATATCACACACAGCTCACACGAATCACACACAGCCCATATGTATCACACACGCTGTATCACAGCTCACACCCACAAGTAGCTCACACACAGCTCAAGCACACACACATGTATCACACATAGCTCACACACATATAACACAGCTCACACACACAAGTAGCTCACACACAGCTCACACACGTATATCACACATACACGTATAACACAGCTCACATACACAGCTCACACGCAGCTCACACACACATGGATCACACACACAAGTAGCTCACACTCACACACAGCTCACACACGTATATCACACATACATGTATCACACAGCTCACATACACAGCTCACACTCACACGCAGCTCACACACACATGTATCACACAGCTCTCACACACACAGCTCACACACACAAGTAGCTCACACACATAGCTCACACACACAGCTCACGCTCACACGTATCACACACGTATCACACATGCACACAGCCTCACACACATACAGCCATACACACAGCCACACACATACACACAGCCACACACATACACACAGACTCACACATACACACAGCCTCAAACATACACATAGCCACAAACATACAGCCACACACATACAGCCACACACACAGCCTCACACACATACACACAGCCACACACATACACATAGCCACACACATACAGCCACACACACATACACACAGCCTCACACACACATACACACAGCCTCACACACACATAAACACAGCAACACACATACACACAGCCTCACACATACACACAGCCACACACATACACACAGCCTCACACATACACACAGCCACACACATTCACACAGCCACACACACACACACAGCCACACACATACACACAGCCTCACACATTCACACAGCCACACACATACACACAGCACACACATTCACACAGCCACACACATACACATAGCCTCACACACACACACACAGCCTCACACACATACACACAGCCACACACATACACACAGCCTCACACATTCACACAGCCACACACATACATACAGCCACACACATTCACACAGCCACACACATACACATAGCCTCACACACACACACACACACACACACAGCCTCACACACATACACACACATACACATAGCCTCACACATACACACAGCCACACACATACACACAGCCTCACACATACACACAGCCACACACATATACATAGCCTCACACATACACACAGCCACACATACACAGACTCACACATACACACAGCCTCACACATACACACAGCCACACACATACACACAGTCACACACATACACACAGACTCACACATACACACAGACTCAAACATACACATAGCCACAAACATACAGCCTCACACATACAGCCACACACACAGCCTCACACACATACACACAGCCACACACATACACATAGCCACACACATACAGCCACACACACATACACACAGCCTCACACACACATACACACAGCCTCACACACACAGCAACACACATACACACAGCCACAAACATACACACAGCCTCACACACATACAGCCATACACACATTCAGCCATGCACACATACAGCCACACACATACACAGCCACACACATAAACAGCCACACACACATACACACAGCCTCACACACACATACACACAGCCTCACACACATACACACAGACACACACATATACACACAGCCACACACAGCCTCACACATACACACAGCCACACACATACACACAGCCTCACACATACACACAGCCACACACATTCACACAGCCACACACATACACATAGCCTCACACACACACACACAGCCTCACACACATACACACAGCCACACACATACACACAGCCTCACACATACACACAGCCACACACATACACACAGCCTCACACATACACACAGCCACACACATTCACACAGCCACACACACACACACAGCCACACACATACACACAGCCTCACACATTCACACAGCCACACACATACACACAGCACACACATTCACACAGCCACACACATACACATAGCCTCACACACACACACACAGCCTCACACACATACACACAGCCACACACATACACACAGCCTCACACATTCACACAGCCACACACATACATACAGCCACACTCATTCACACAGCCACACACATACACATAGCCTCACACACACACACACACACACACACAGCCTCACACACATACACACACATACACATAGCCTCACACATACACACAGCCACACACATACACACAGCCTCACACATACACACAGCCACACACATATACATAGCCTCACACATACACACAGCCACACATACACAGACTCACACATACACACAGCCTCACACATACACACAGCCACACACATACACACAGTCACACACATACACACAGACTCACACATACACACAGACTCAAACATACACATAGCCACAAACATACAGCCTCACACATACAGCCACACACACAGCCTCACACACATACACACAGCCACACACATACACATAGCCACACACATACAGCCACACACACATACACACAGCCTCACACACACATACACACAGCCTCACACACACAGCAACACACATACACACAGCCACAAACATACACACAGCCTCACACACATACAGCCATACACACATTCAGCCATGCACATATACAGCCACACACACATACAGCCGCACACACATACAGCCACACACATACACAGCCACACACTTAAACAGCCACACACACATACACACAGCCTCACACACACATACACACAGCCTCACACACATACACACAGACACACACATTCACACAGCCACACACATACACATAGCCTCACACATACACACAGCCACACACATTCACACAGCCACACACATACACATAGCCTCACACACACACACACAGCCTCACACACATACACACAGCCACACACATACACACAGCCTCACACATACACACAGCCACACACATACACATAGCCTCACACATACACACAGCCACACACATACACACAGCCACACACATACACATAGCCTCACACATGCACACAGCCACACATACACAGACACACACATACACACAGCCTCACACATACACACAGCCTCACACATACACACAGCCACACACATACACAGCCTCACACATACACACAGCCTCACACATACACACAGTCTCACACATACACATAGCCTCACACATACACACAGCCTCACACATACACACAGCCTCACACACATACACACAGCCACACACATACACACAGCCTCACACATACACACAGAGCCTCACACATACACACAGCCTCACACATACACATAGCCACACACATACAGCCACACACACATACACACAGCCTCATACACACAGTCTCACACATACACAGCCTCACACATACACAGCCTCACACATACACACAGCCACACACATACACACAGCCTTACACATACAAAGCCTCACACATACACACAGCCTCACACATACACACAGTCTCACACATACACATAGCCTCACACATACACACAGCCTCACACATACACACAGCCTCACACACATACACACAGCCACACACATATACACAGCCTCACACAGACACACACAGCCTCACACATACACACAGCCACACATACACAGCCACACACATACACATAGCCACACACATACAGCCACACACACATACACACAGCCTCATACACACAGCCTCACACATACACAGCCTCACACATACACACAGCCACACATACACACAGCCTCACACATACACACAGCCTCACACATACACACAGCCTCACACATACACACAGCCACACATACACAGCCACACACATACACACAGCCACACACATACACATAGCCTCACACATACACACAGCCACACATACACAGTCACACACATACACACAGCCTCACACATACACACAGCCTCACACACATACACACAGCCACACACATATACACAGCCTCACACAGACACACACAGCCTCACACATACACACAGCCACACATACACAGCCACACACATACACACAGCCTCACACGTACACATAGCCACACACATACAGCCACACACACATACACACAGCCTCATACACACAGCCTCACACATACACAGCCTCACACATACACACAGCCACACATACACACAGCCTCACACATACACACAGCCTCACACATACACACAGCCTCACACATACACACAGCCACACATACACAGCCACACACATACACACAGCCACACACATACACATAGCCTCACACATACACACAGCCACACATACACAGTCACACACATACACACAGCCTCACACATACACACAGCCTCACACATACACAGCCTCACACATACACACAGCCTCACACATACACACAGTCTCACACATACACATAGCCTCACACATACACACAGCCTCACACATACACACAGCCTCACACACATACACACAGCCACACACATACACACAGCCTCACACATACACACAGACACACACAACCTCACACATACACACAGCCACACATACACAGCCACACACATAGCCACACACATACAGCCACACACATACACACTGCCTCATACACACAGCCTCACACATACACAGCCTCACACATACACACAGCCACACATACACACAGCCTCACACATACACACAGCCTCACACATACACACAGCCTCACACATACACACAGCCACACATACACAGCCACACATACACAGCCACACACATACACACAGCCACACACATACACATAGCCACACACATACAGCCACACACACATACAGCCACACACACATACACACAGCCTCATACACACAGCCTCACACATACACAGCCTCACACATACACAGCCTCACACATACACACAGCCACACATACACAGCCACACACATACACACAGCCTCACACATACACAGCCTCACACATACACACAGCCACACACATAGGCCGGGGTCACACTGGCGAGGAATACGGGAGAGTGAGAGGCGCTAAAAGCACGCATTAGACACGGACAAATGATTCTCTATGGGGTCACTCGCATCAGGCGTATATTTCTCCTCTGTATCCTACGCTCCGTGCCACTCGCAGCATGCTGCGATTGTCAGCGTACTACGCCCGTAGTACGCCAATGCAAGTCTATGGGTGCACAAAAAATACGGATTACACATGGAACACACGTGTGACCTGCGAGCAATACGCAGGTCTTTTGGCTGGTGAACAGGAAATGGGCCAATCCATCATCAGGAAGCCTAGACATGCAAATGAGCTCAAAAACAGCTCCAGACATCCAGGAAGTCAGCCTCCACTGAGTACAGCATCAGCATGGCGTCCACATACATTAATGTAGAGCTCCTCATTGTGCTGGTGCAGGAGCGTCCAGAAATATGGGACCCACGCGACGCAAACTATGCGAACCGCACAAGAAAGGAGGCGTCATGGAGGCGCATCTGTCGCCAGATGTACCATGACTTTGGTGACAGACCACGTGATGAGCAGCATAAAATTCGTAAGTGCAACCATAAAAATATAATTAACCTTAGCGCGCGCTATAAAATGAATCTACAGTCAGCACCCCCCCCTTCCTGTGCATGTACTTTTCTTAGCCTCATGAGGCCGTTACATTAGGATGTGACACGTGGCTTCACACAGCCATAATTAGGGGTTAGGCTACAAGCTCCTCATCCTCCTACCCAATAAAATTAGTTTCAGTGGAGCTAATGAGACCCTGGGTGTCGGCCCAATTACATATGCCACCATGGGTAGAACGCACACCCCAGAAGGCCCCATGCCTAGACTACTGTTTGAAAGTGTGACCTCTCAAATATGTGATTTTGACAATCTTTCCTGTCACATTGCAGTGGAAGATGTGATGAAACGATGGAGAAGCATCCGGGACCAGTACCGCCGGGAACGCCAGCAGCGGTCCAGGAGTGGGGATGCTGGCCATGTAAAGCGCAAATATATATACTATGACCGGCTGAACTTCCTCGCCCCAATTCTGGCTCTGAGACCGTAAGTACATACCTCACACCACATGACACAAAAACATTACACAAATACTTTACAGGGACAAAAATATTGATGTATTTTTGCCTCTGTTCTATTTCATTACAGAACTCAATCCAACCTTACGGATCGAGGAACGGCCTCAGAGGCAGAGCCCATTATAGATCCTGTAGGGGATGAAGTGGCTGGCCCATCTTTTCCCCCTACAAGAAGGATGGCTGAAGAGGAGGCATCACCAGAACACACAATGGCTTCCCTACACAACACACCACCAGGACGGTCTGCTGCTGCAACCTCACCCATCCTGGAAGAGCCGGGCAACTTGAGCAGCAGCCCAACTGCCCAGATCAGGCCCTCTCCACAGGCTGCTCTAGCATCACGGCGAATAAGAAGAAGGCGCCAGGTCACCATTCAAGAGAGCAGGACCAATGTGGACACAGGGGTGCTGAATTACTTGTCCAGAGTCACTACAGATGATGGTGAGGAGGCCTATGCACGTAGCCTCACCCTTTATCTCCGTGCCCTTACCTGTGAGGTCAGGCTCCGTATTAGGGGATGTATTCAGATCCTGCTTGATGCAAGCACCCCCCCAATACCCCATATGAGGTGTTTGAATTTCTGGAGAGGTGGCAGCTCTCACCAAGAAATTTAATGCGCATGAGACCATCCACACAGATGCATGCTCAAGCAGGGTCTGAACAGCCCCTAATACGTGGGACAACACCTCAAGCCCTTTCTCCCCCTACCCATCCTTCTATTCCGCAGCCCCAAATGTCTTCCTCAAGCCAACCCCACCAATATGGCCACTTGTACCCACCCAGTGTTGGAAGCTGGTCCCAACCTGGTTGGGGACGATCTGGCTATGTTGGTGGGTATGAGCCACGGGCCTACCATAGCCAACAAGAAGCCCCTCACCATCATCAGTACTCTGGCCAGTATCACCAACAGGCCCAGGAGGCTGGACAACTACAGCATCATGGGCAACAGTATGGCCCCACACAGGGCGATGTTGCCCACAATGTCCAGCAGCACCCACAGGCTGTTCCTCCACGTTCCCCTTCCCCTACATATGAGGATTTATGATTCAAAAGTTTGGAGATGTCCAGTGACATGTAACTGGTGCTTCTAATCTAGACAAAAAAAACAGGTGTTCTCCTTCACCAACATTTAGAACATAATTTAACACTCACATTTTTAAACAATGTTTTCCAAACATATGAAACAATCCATCATGACAGGCAATGCTACCTCATGCCTTTCACACAGATATTAAATGTGTGTATAAAAGAGAAGATTTAAATGCGCTATACTGTTACCTGAAAGGATGAAAATACACTATTCACTTGCTAACGCATAGGAAAGGCGTGCTTGCCTTTAGTTAAGTAGTCAACTTTGTTGTTAGCAATCTCTAGTAAAACAATTTGAGGTGACCAGCATTCAGAATATCACGCTCTCTCTATGTCTTAACAAGTGAGTTTTGTATTTTCATCCTTTCCAGTATAGCATGCTTAAATATTGTCTGTTCTACAGACAGGTAATATCTGTGTGAAAGATTTGAGGTAGCCTTGCCTGTCATGGTGGAATCTTTCTATGATTGGATAACATTATGAGGAAATGTGAGTGTTATCTTATTGACTTTATTTAGGTGATGGAGCTCACCCTTTGTTGCCTAATCAAGGTTAATGTAGGCATCCAGCAATGTTGTTATTGCATAATGTTTGTTGCAGTTTTTTTCTGTAATGTTAATGTTACACCAAGTTAAAGAAGGCACAAAGGGTCATTTTGGCCATTGCCAAATTTGTGTTATGGCAAAATTATGTTTGCCTTTAAGCAAAACAAAAAAAAAAAAGGCAAAACTAAAAATTTGTCTACTCTAGTTAACATCTCTGTGTGATTTTTCACAATCCCTCACAACATACTAACAGACACCAACCAATGCAAGGAAACAGTCATAGAATCATAAAGGCTTGAGTAATATATATTTAGACACACTTTTAAAGAAACAAATTATAACATAGACACAGCATTCTCTTGCCAAGAAGTTGCCCCCTCAGGTGAGATAAAGTAATTCGTGAATATATCACGCACTTTGAGTCCAGAGAGTGGTCTACGTTGAGGGATGATAGGTGGTCTCACCCTGCGCACATTGTCCGGCCTAAGCACAACACCATCAGAGGAGGAACAATCATGTATCCTGGTGAAGTTATGCAGAACAACACAGGCTTTGACAACTTCATTCACATTTTGCTCACTCAACTGAATGGCAGACTGGAGTACCCGCCATTTGGCACAAAGAATCCCAAAGGAACACTCCACCAGTCGCCTAGCACGTGATAGGCGCAAGTTAAAAATTCTGCGCCTGTGGTCAAGGTTGCGCCGGGGATATGGCCTCATGACATTGCGTGATAACTGAAAGGTCTCATCTGCCACAAGGACATAAGGGACTGATTGTTCGGGGGAGCCTGGTAGCTGGCGTGGTGGTGGTAGATCCAACTGGTTGGTGCGTAGCCGCCGACCCATTATGGAAGTATTGAAGACTCTAGAGTCTCCCGTCCTTCCATAGGCCCCAATGTCAACAATTATAAACTTGTATTGAGGGTCTACCAGAGTCAACAATACAACAGAAAAGTATTGTTTATAATTGAAGAATTGGGAGCCTGAGTTCGGCGGCTTACGCACCCTGATATGTTTGCCATCCAGGGCCCCAATACAATTTGGAATCTGGCAGTCCTCCTCAAAGTCCCTTGAAACCCTTAACCAGTCTTCCATCCTGGGCTCGGGTAGGACCACCCGATGGAGTCTTGTCCAGATTTGTGCACATGTAGACCTCACTATGCCTGAAATGGTTGACTTTCCAATGAGAAACTCATGGTGGAGGGCGGCATAAGACAGGCCAGTGGACAGGAAGCTGTAGAACAACATAAATAGTACAGTTTAGAATGGCTAAAGTAAAAAAAAAATCAGTTAGATGCCGACCAAACTTGGTAGGAAATGAGAGAGAAGAACACACACATATTTGGTGGCACAATGACTAAGTGATATTAGATGTAACATTCTGCTGTGTCAGGTGAAACATATTTTGAGTAAGATGAGGGTATTAAACTTTGTCCAAGAAGGCCAAAAAACATAAAATAACACACACATTATGAACATAGAGAATGTGGTTGTGTAGTACATACCGTATTGTGAGCAGGAGTCGCTCCTCTGCAGATATGGCTTTGCGCATCCTAGTGTCCTGAAAGGTGATCCCAGGGCGCACTGTCTCCAAGAGGCGATCAAATGTGGAAATGCTCATTCGACAGTACTGGTAAAATTTCTCCGGATCCTCCCGCAGAGACGAATAGAGGCGGTGAAAATGACCTCTTGTGAGTCATTGCCTCAAAAGTGGATGTACCCACATGCGTCTCCTCCTCCGCGGATCCACTATCACAGGATATGGTTGCCCAAAGCGCCGTGACAAAAGCCAGGTAAAGAGAACCTGCTCAGTTGTATTGAATGTCAGACCCTCTGCCATGCTGCACAAGGAACACCAACACACCTCGTGAAAGCAAGGTGACAAATGTACAGAATGTAGGTAGCCACCTGTTTCTGAGTGTCTAAATAGGGTGCAGGCTAATTATTTAAATTGTTTGCAGGCCTCAAAACCGTTAAATGTTCATTTTGCAAGGCTGCGAGAAAATCTCGCCATACGTATTGCATACAGATTACATACGGATACACACATGCGCAAAATACGCGACCTCACCTTGCTTACGGATGACCTACGGACCACTATTTAGTGGTGATTCATCCGTATTACGCATGTAAAATACGGAGTGTATTTTGCGCAGGTTAGTGTGACTCCAGCCATACACACAGCCTCACACATACACAGCCACACACATACACACAGCCTCACACATACATAGCCTCACACATACACACAGCATCACACATACACAGAGCCTCACACATACACACAGCCACACATACACACAGCCACACACATACACACAGCCTCACACACTCTTCTCTGTGGTGCAGGGGAGGCTGGTGTCCACGTTCAGCTCTTCAGCTTCTCCTGCTCACAGCAGCTCTGTCCGCACATCCCCTGGTCTCTCCGGATACTAGCGGATGAGAGCAGGGGGAGCTGTCACCTGCTGACAGGAGCTTATCTCTCCCTGGGAGCAACCACCTATGCTGACCTTTTTACTGACGTACGTTTCATCTTGATTGCTTCACTGGCTGTCTCCCTCAGAGCGTGCTGCACAGGAGGACAAGAGCCCCAGAGCTTTCATAATGACACCCCTTGGGGAGAGCAGAGAGGCATCCTGTGCGCGCCCAAACGGCCCTTTCAAATTTCTGACTAGGTCCTGTGTGCATGCACTCTCCTGCTTGGCCGCACTGACGAGGGCCGCGGCCGCGCTCACACACTGAGGCAGTCCGCTGCGGCCCTTATCAACGTGTGCACTAACAGGAGCGCGAGCGCACACAGGGCCTAGTCAGAAGTTTTAAAAGGCCAGTGGCCCATTTTGTAGTTCAGAGCCGCCGGCCCACGGGGAATCTTCCCGGTTCTCCAGATTATCAATCTGGGCCTGGGTCAGAGTCTAAGGCCGGGGTCATACTAACCGACGCAAAATACGGTCAGTATTTTACATGCGTAATACGGATGAATGGCCCCTAAACAGTGCTCTGTATGTCATCCGTGGACAAGGTGTGGTCGCGTATTTTGCGCATGTCGGCGTCCGTATGTAATCCGTATGGCATCCGTATGGCGAGATTTTCTTGCAGGCTTGCAAAATGGACATATAATGGAGCCCTACGACAGGGTTTCTAACAAAAACGAAAGAATAGATATAGACACATAGAATGCCTACATGTATGTATATATATATATATATATACTGTATATATATATATATATAAGACACCTGGTGCGTATTTCTCGCAAGTCACATGTGTGGTCCGTGTGTAATCCGTATTTTTTGCGCACCCATAGACCTGCATTGGCGTACTACGGGCGTAGTACGCTGACAATCGCAGCATGCTGCGATTGGCACGGAGCGTAGAATACGGATGAGAAATATACGGCTGGTGCGAGGGACCCCATAGAGAATCATTGGTCTGTGTCTATTGCGTGCATTTAGCGCCTCTCACTCGGCCGTATTCCTCACCAGTGTGACCCCGGCCTAAGAGCGCGGTTAGCACTCGAAACTCATCCGGATTCTACTCTCACACCTCTTTTCCCCAACTCACACCTATGCCTAGGTGTATGCAGTATTGCCTGATATGGTTTTAAAGGACAAATAACATTTCTGGATTTTATGGACTGAAGCTGGATTTTTACCTTTATGCAGGTTTGATTTTGAAGTCTGGCAGAGACAAGATCCCATGCTTCGATATCTGAAACTCATCTTAAAAGGTACTAATTTTATGAGATGGTTGTGAGATAAGATCAAATTAGCACAGCCATAAAGGTACAATAATCTAATAATCTATTGTAATATTAAATATGATATCCTGAATAGGGAAAAGAGTAAGACTGTCAATAAGCCTTAGCCAAGAGCCACAATACTGTCATTAAATTATAACTATCATTTTAACAAATGTTACTTAAATTAATAGTGCAGGCAAATATACAAAACAACTTTACAATATACGAGTATCTTATCAGAAAAAATATTCTTCTTTCTCTACTTATGGGCCACTTCATCTTCTCCCATTTGCTCTTCAATTCATCCATTCTGAAAAGCAGCTTAACTCCATCTTGGTCAGAGCAAGACAGTCTGCCTGCTTAGTGTGGGATCAGATGACAGAACCTACTATAGGCTATGGACAGGGAGCTGGGGAAGAGGAGTGATGAGCACTCTGCTTAGTGGAAGATCAGGCAGACATAAGCAGACACCGCTGCAAATTTATTTCACTTCAATGCTGGATGCACAGATACACTGATCAGTCGGTTTGTAAAATGTCTATGATTCTGCTATTCTGTCTGCGTGCTGCATAAGAAATACGGGCAAAAGAACAGTAATCCCAAATGTGCTGTGAATGGGAGACATCTTAGCAGGTTGCACCACCTAATAATTCAGAGACAATTCAAAATTGGAAAAAGGACCACAAATGGAAAACTGATGGAAAGTGCAAGAGCCAGATAATGGCCAGAAAATAGTTTTAATACTCATGTACATACACATGACAACTTTTTTTTTTCAAAAATTTCTTAAAATAACACACTTTAAATTTATGAATAGCGGAACATCAATTGATTTCTTTGTCTAATTTTATTGAAGGTTAATAAGGAATGACTTGTCAGTGTAAGAACAATATGGCAAGGCCCTGGCTGACTGGACAAATGACATAAGACATCAAATATTGGCAAATATTTTTATGTACATTCAGCTTACTTTCTCTTCTACAGATGAGGCTTTATATTTGAGTGCAATTACTTTGAAGTATCAAAGGAAATTATCTATATTTTTTAAATTGAAATGAGAAAGGATAATCCTTAAAGTGCAAGTACAATGTCTGGTATCTTTTAAGAATGACCACTACACAGTAAACATAGGCCCGATTGATAAAGACCTACATTTTTCACACTAGCCTTAATGAGGAGGAAGGGTGGAGTGCAAGGTGGCAGATGAGGCGCAAAGTGGTGTGCGCCTCTCCATATGCATTGCCAGAAATCTTACGCCTGTCAGAAATTGTATTTAGATTCATGGTATAAGTAGCACCGCTGCTCATCAAGTGCCATATTCTTGTCCTGCCGTAGCTCTGCACACTTTGTCAAAGCTGGGCGATTTTGGCATGAAAACAACAAAAGTCGAAAAAATGCTGTCCAACCTCACTCTGTAAAAAATGTTGTGATTTTTCAAATCTTTTTATGCCACAGTTCAGGCATAAAAGCTTTGATGAATCAGGGCAATGGTCTTTTGCTGGAGTTTGACCCCAGTTATTGTTTCAATCTCTGGGCTTAATGGAAGATCCTCTGCTTTTTTTTTTATTCCCTGCAAGATTAAGTGATTGTGCAGGGATGTAGTAGAAAGACAACAGCAGAACAGAGAGATAGCAGTTTTAAAGCTGTACCATGACCGCTGAATGTGAATGCAATCTGACGGTTGTTCAATTTGGCCAATGGTATGTAAATTCTGTAGGAACATCTTAAAAGGATTATCCAGGACTATATTTTTTTTTTACCTTGGGTCTAAGAAAAAACAGGCAGGTAGTAACTAACTAACTTTCTGTGGTGAACCACAAGAAAGAACTAAGTTTAGAGTGGTAACAGACCGTTCCTTCCACTGATGTCACATCAACAGACCAGTGGCTTCTCAACCACTCTGCTCTGTTGACAGGGTATGACTGCCGATGTCATTCTGCCTAAGGCTAGTTTCACATTTGCGTTTCAGGGCGCAGCGACGGCCTGCGCACGGCCGCCGCTAAGCCCCGCCCCCTGTCGCGCCACCTCAGATAGCTCTGCCTCCAGGCGCATGACGCTGCATGTGTCATGCGGCCCCTATCTTTATCACTGAGGACGCAGGCCGTGCGCAGTATGCGTTTTGGCGGCGCCTGCGTCCTTTTGACGGTGCGCCGACCAGCGCCAAACGCAACCTGTTGCAATTTGGTTGCGCTCGGCGCACCGTCAAAAGGACGTAGGCGCCGCCAAATGCATACTGCGCACGGCCTGCGTCCCCAGTGATAAAGATAAGGGACGCATGACGCATGCAGCATCATGCGCCCGGAGGTGGAGCTATCGGAGGGGGTGCAGCAGGGGGCGGGGCTTAGCGGCGGCCATGCGCAGGCTGTCATTGCTCCCTGAAACGCAAATGTGAAACTAGCCTAACTGCAGGTAGGCGATTGCCAATGAACATGACATCAATAGTCATGCCCCATCGACAGTGCAGCTCGGAAGAAGAGTTGCTCTGTTGATGTGGAGAAGCATGAGCAGTCGCATTTGACCCCTCTTACCCTATGTTAGCAACTACCTGCCTGTTAGCTTTTAGGCCCACGATGAAAAAAACATAATAGTTCTGGACAAACCCTTTAAGGATACATACTGTATATAGTTGTATATAGCTGAAGTGTGGACAAAGCTAAGTCTTTACTGCACTATTAAAAATCGACTTTGCAGTTTGTATGTTACAGAACCATTTCTGTGGTTTTTGTTTCAATAAATATTTTAACAATGTTATAGGAGGAGGGAAAAACATATGACTGGATGATATCGGAAGTAAAACAAGACAGATTGATTATGGGGTAGAAAATATAGAAGTACTTTATATTGAAAGCTGAATGCACTTAAACTGGGTTGTTTATCAAGCTCAGATTCCACTGACATAAGAAGACGAGCAAGGTTCTCCTTAACGGTGTTTTATGCCATTGAATCTCCTCAATGATAGTTTCTCCTTTATCTTATCAATCCCACACAATTCAACTAAACAGCGAATTTACTTATATTTTTGGCGTTTTTTTTTATTCACCGAAAGCTAAAACAATAGAGCCCTTAATAAATTGGTCAATACATCAGTTAGAGAGCTCTGCAAAAATCTGACATGAACTTTCCAGTGTCTGTACTGAAAATCAGATTACAAATGTGAGGAAACGGCAAAAGAAATAGCGAAGATGAAGAAAGAATGTGTTAGACATTTCAAGAGGTGCAAGTGAATTAAGAATCACACACTGACTATGCCAAAGAAAGACACAGGTTTTGAAACCCATTATAAGTCAGGTCCCATCGTTTTGGAAAAAGAGCAGGGGCCCCCAACCTGATGCTTTGGTACCACATGTGGTTTGCAGGCCCATGTTGTGTGGGCCAGCTTGGTGGAGCAGGTGTCCAAATGGTGACCTTTGTGAGTAGCCCCGCACAAAGAGCAGATCTGGATGAACAAACACTGACCTTGGTATAGGATGATACTACCACATAGAGGGTTGCTTAGAGTTAAATGTGACAGTATAGAGGTAGTGCTTGCAGCAAAAACACCAAATAGGGTTAGGTGTGAACCCTTGGATGCAAGTATACTGTCCATAAGTGAAAATTGCACAAGGCTTCAGTGTGATTTTTGCAGAAAAACTTTTGTAATAGGGTCTGCAAAAGTGTTGGTAATAGTAAGCTTTGAGTGTCACTACTATCAGGAGGCACTGGATGTTTTCACTCACAGGGCTCTGGATGTAGTTTACGACAATCTCTTGGAAAAAAGATGGAGACAATTGACCTAGACATACAGAAGGAGAACTCAATGATCTCAAACTGGGAATTTACATTGTAAATGTATGTAGTATTCATAAGACTTATTTATGCAAGTAAATGAAACAAAAAAAAAACAAAGGCACTCTGTGATGTTATATCTCCCTTGGATGCCTGATCGGATTTAATCCCAGACACCTCTTTTGCCTTTCATCTCTGCTAGACCCTCTGAACTTGACCTCTGCAGTTCTCTATGTTTCAACTCACCGATTCCATCTCTCCATTATTGACCTGGCCTCCAGACCATTCTACCCCAACTTACTCAATGGACCACCAACTTCTCCTTGGGCATAACCCAAAAACATCTACAATGAAACGGTGAAAACAAGAGTGTTCATGGGAGAGTCGCTTCACTTGCGAAAAGTCTATTCTTGATAGTCCCTTTTAAGTTGGTGATTTCACAATTAATCTCACTTGGGACTTACATGTAGACATAAATTTAAGTCTTTACTATTGATGAGGGAGTATACTCATTGCTCGGGTTTTTCCGAGCATGCTCGGGTGTCCTCCGAGTATTATGGCGTGCTCTGAGATTTAGTTTCTATCGACACAGCTGCATGATTTGCGGCTGCTGGACAGGCTGAATACATGTGAAGAATGCCTGTTTGTTAGGGAATCTCCACATGTACTCAGGCTGTCTATTAGTCATAAATCATGCAGCTACTTTAACAAAAACTAAATCTCCCAGCAAGCCAAAATACTGGGAGGTCACTCGAGCCTGGTCGGGAAAACCCGAGCAACGAGTATACTCTCTCATCACAAGCCACTAGGTTTTCCTGAGCATGCTCGGGTGTCCTCCGAGTATTTTGGCGTGCTCGGAGATTTAGTTTTCGCTGTCTTATCTGTATGATTTGCGACTGCTAGACAGCTTGAATACATGTGTGGAATGCCTGTTTGTTAGTGAATTCCCACATGTATTCAGCCTGTTTACAAGTCATAAATCATGCAGATGAGACGACGAAAACTAAATCTCCAAGCACGCCAAAATACTCGGAGATCACCCGAGCATGCTCAGGAAAACCCGATCAATGAGTATACTCGCTCATCACTAGTCTTTACACTTAAATATAACATAGTTTTTCCAATAAGATGTGCATCTAACAGAAGTTTAAATATATAGTTAAATAAACTCAAGGTTAGTGACAAGGAATCCAACAGAGTATTTGGGAAAACAAAATGCTAAAATCCCTTCTAATTATTGACAAATGGGAAGAAAAAGTTTCAGTCACACCAATTATTGATCTGTTTTACAAAATGATTCCACTCATCTGCCACCATGAAGCCAAGGCATGGCTGTGATTGTGGGCATGTCTCTGTAGTTTTTAAACTGACTGTTTAAATTAACCAGATTCTGCTCCAAGAATTACAGAATTATGCATACTCTATTTAATCCTACAAGGACTAGGCAATTTGTTGGCTTTTGTACTTATACTAGCTGAAGAGCCCGGTGTTGCCTGGGCATAGTAACCAACTGTGGTTAGTTATAACAGATTATATTGATTATATTGCACATAAAAACCATGCATCTAATCCTCTCCTGTGTGATACTGACCGCTGAGCCGTGTCTCTAATCCTTTTCTGTGTGATACTGTCTGCTGAGCCGTGTATCTAATACTATTCTGTGTGATACTGTGTGCTGAGCTGCGTATCTAATCCTATCCTGTGTGATACTGACTGCTGAGCTGTGTATCTAATCCTATTCTGTGTGATACTGTCTGTTGAGCCGTGTATCTAATACTATTCTGTGTGAAACTGCCTGCTGAGCTGTGTATCTAATCCTATCCTGTGGGATACTGACTGCTGAGCTGTATATCTAATCCTCTCCTGTGTGATACTGACTGCTGAGCCGTGTACCTAATCCTATCCTGTGTGATTCTGGGCTCCCCCTGCTGTCTGTGTCAGAGGGTGGCCTGTGTTGGCACGGTAATAAATTGTGTTATTTCGAGCTTTACAGAAGGACAATAACACCATAGAAATGATAAGAATAATAGGCCTCAGTTGCCACAACTGTCTACAAAGAAAACTGTTGCTGATAGCAACCAATCACAGCTCATTTTTCATCTTTTAAACAGCTCTGGGACAGCATGGCGAGTTTTGAGTGGCGACTTTTGTGTTTCAACTTTTATGTGGCGAGGTTGGTGTATGTGTGGTGAAATGTGTGCTGAGGGTCGTATATGTGTTGAAGCACGTGTGTTGTGAATTCGCTTTCTGGCCTACCTCTGGTTACTAGTGAAGGTAGTGGAGCTGGTTATTTTGACAGAGGGGTCGCGAGTTCTCTTTCCGAGCTCCCTCTGGTGGTTACTGGAGGTAATGGAGCTGATCTAATTAACAGAGGCCTGCCACCTGATAATGAGGAGGATGACTGGAGATCAGGAGTTTCTGACTGGATTTAAGACAGCCGACTCCCTCTATCCCTGCTGATAATTTTTTCCTGCCTCCTGAGGTCTTAGTTTCCTGCTCAGTCCCTGCTTACTCAGCTAAGTGTTCTTTTGCTATTGTTCTCATTTGATCTGGTTTTGTCTATTTCAGTTTTGTGTGTTCAGCCAGCTCCGGCTGGGCCTGTGCTGAATTTCCATCCTTATGTTACTGCTTGTGCCAGTTTGTTTTTTTCCCTTATTGGATTGGCCTCTTTTTGCTCTGCTTTCAGGATATACTAGAGTGCTGATATAGTGGGCGAAGTCTAGTGACTTCAGTATTTTTCTATCAGACGTGTTGGGCATTTTTTGCATGGTTTTTTGCGTGATTGCAGACAGAGTCTTTCCTTTGCTGTCCTTTCTAGTTAGTGTGGGCCCCATCATTTTCTCAGTCTATTTTCCTATCTGTGTTTGTGTTTTCATCTTGTCTCACCGACAATATATGTTTGGGGGCTATCTATTCCTTTGGGGTCTGCTCTGGGGCAATTTAGATTTCCCCTTTCTTGCTTTAGGTTTATTTAGTTCTCCGGCTGTGTTGAGGTGTGTAGGATCATCGTATGTATGCTCCACGGCTACTGCTAGTTGTGTGGATAGGATCAGGGGTCTGCAATCCGCTTAGTTGCCAACCTCTCTGGTTTTCTGTGGCTTAGCTTGGTCTTGCTTTTCTACTCGGTGACCCAATCATAACAGAATCACCAGCCTAAACCGTAGATTCCAGGGTACTCAAAAGCAGGAGAGAATTGTAAAAAAAAAAAAGTGTCAGAATTTTTTTTTTTATTTATTTTGTCCTTTTTTTCTCTGGAGCCGTAGGAGGATTTTTTTTTTTTAATGGAGATTAAGCAATTGTCTCATCATGTTGAGCAGCTAGCAGCTGAAGTGCGGGGAATTTCCGCCTATCTGGCTCAATCATCTGCTGTTGAACCAAAAATCCCTACTCCTGATGTCTTTTCTGGGGATCGGTCTAAATTTTTGAATTTTAAGAATAATTGTAAACTATTTCTTGCCTTGAAGCCTAACTCATTGGAGAGCTATGTGCAGCAGGTTAAAATTGTCATCTCCTTGCTGCGCGGCGATCCCCAGGATTGGGCTTTTTCTCTTACACCTGGAGACCCTATTCTGACTAATGTGGATGCATTTTTTCAAGCCTTGGGGTTGTTGTATGATGAACCTAATGCTATTGATCAAGCTGAGAAAACCCTATTGGCATTGAACCAGGGTCAGGATTCTGCAGAGTTATACTGTAAAAAATTCCAAAAGTGGGCGGTCCTTACTACATGGAATGACGGTGCCTTAGCAACGCTCTTTCGGAAGGGTTTGGCAGAAACCGTAAAATATTTTATGGTGGGATTTCCTGTTCCCTCTGGTCTTGATGATTCTATGTCGTTAGCCATTCAAGTTGATCAGCGTTTACGTGAAAGTAAAACTACACGAGAGGCATTGCCGTCTTTTGAATGAACGTCTGAACCCATGCAATGTGATGGGGTTTTGTCTAGGACGCAGCATCAGGAGCTTAGAAGGCGCAATAAGCTGTGTTTTTTCTGTGGAGACGCCTCTCATACTATTTCTGTCGGCCCTAAACGAGAAAAATGTTTTGCGCACACATTTGCGATGGGCAGTGTACAACCTAAGTTCCTTTTGGCAATTACTCTGATCTGCTCCTTGTCTACATTTTCCGCTAAGGCTTTTATAGATTTAGGAGCAGCTTTGAATCTGGATTTAGACTTTGCTAAACGTTGTGGTTTTCCTATGATACCCCTGTAGACTCATATCCCTTTTAGGGGTATTGATGCTACTCCTTTGGCGGAGAATAAACCCCAGTTTTGGACCCTGGTGATAATGCGGGTCGCCCCGGACCACCAAGAAAATTGTAAATTTTTGGTATTGCACAATTTGCATTAAACTATTGTTCTGGGTTTTCCCTGGTTGCAAACTCATAATCCTGTTTTGGATTGGAAATCTGTGTCTGTGGTGAGTTGGGGTTGTCAGTGTGTTCTTATTGACACTCCTGTTTTCTCCACCTCTCCCCAGTCTCATGATATTCCTGATTATTGGGCTGATTTTACTGATGTATTTAGTGAGAGTAAGTCTGCGTCTTTGCCTCCTCATAGAAGTTATGACTGTGCAATTGAGTTAATGCCCGGGTGTAAATTTCCCAAGGGTCGGCTTTTCAACTTATCGGTACCTGAACATGATGCTATGCGATCTAATATCAAAGAGTCGTTGGAGAAGGGTCATATTAGACCATCCACTTCACCATTAGGTGCTTTTTTTTGTGGCCAAGAAAGATGGTTCATTAAGGCCTTGTATTGACTATCGTTACCTTAACAAAATCACTGTTAAATATCAGTACCCGTTACCCCTGATTTCTGATTTATTTTCCAGCGTTAAAAGTGCCTGCTGGTTTACCAAGCTTGACCTCAGGTATAATCTTATTCGCATCAAGCACGGGGATGAATGGAAGACAGCGTTTAATACTCCAGAGGGACATTTTGAGTACCTGGTGATGCCTTTTAGGCTCACTAATGCCCCTTCTGTCTTCCAATCTTTTATGAACGATATTTTCCGGGACTTTGTGGATAAGTTTTTGATCATTTATCTGGATAATATTTTGATCTTTTCCAGTGATTGGGATTCTCATGTGGAACATGTCCGGACTGTGTTCCGTATTTTGAGGGAAAATTCCCTGTATGTTAAGGGATCGAAGTGCCTCTTTGGTGTACAGAGGATTTCATTTTTGGTATTTATTTTGTCCCAGTCGGCAATTGAAATGAACTCGTCCAAGGTACAGGCCATTTATGATGGGGTTCAGCCCACTTCTTTGAAGGCTCTCCAGAAGTTTTTGGGTTTTGCTAATTTCTATCGTAAATTTATAAGTAATTTTTCTGGTATTGTCAAACCACTGACAGATCAGACCAAAAAGGGCACTGATGTGGTGAATTGGTCTCCAGAGGCAGTCTCGGCATTTCAGGAGCTTCAGCGGAAATGCACTTCTGCTCCGGTTCTACGGCAACCTGATGTCTCACTCCCATTTCAGGTGGAGGTAGATGCTTCTGAGATTGGTGCAGGAGCTTTTTTGTCCCAAAAAGATCCGGTGACTTCTAAAATGAATCCCTGTGCCTTCTTTTCTCAAAAATTCTCCCCATCTGAGCGCAACTATGACGTGGGGAATCGGGAATTGTTGGCCATGAAATGGGCATTTGAAGAGTGGAGACATTGGTTGGAGGGAGCAAGACATTAAGTTGTGGTCCTCACTGACCACAAGAATTTGATTTATCTTGAATCAGCCAAACGCTTGAATCCTAGACAGGCTAGGTGGGCCTTGTTTTTCACGTGTATTAATTTTGTGGTCTCTTTTCTTCCGGGCACTAAGAATGTCAAGGCCGATGCCCTTTCTAGGAGTTTCTTTGCGGATTCTCTTATTATGACCGAGCCTACTACCATTCTAAATGAGGGGGTAGTTCTTTCCGCCATCTCACCCGATTTGAGACGTGCCCTGGAGGAATTTCAGGAGGACAAAATTGAACGTTGCCCAATGGGAAAATTGTATGTTCCTGATCAGTGGAAGAAGAGAGTAATGTCTGAAATTCATTGCTCCACGTTGGCTGGTCATCCAGGTATTTTTGGTACCAGAGATTTGGTGAGTCGGTCTTTTTGGTGGCCTGCCTTATCTCGTGATGTTAGGAATTTTGTGCAGTCCTGTGGGACTTGTTCTCGCTCTAAACCCTGTTCTCATTCTAGTGGGTTGTTGATGCCCCTGCCGGTGCCCAAGAGGCCATGGACCCATATCTCAATGGATTTTATTTCTGATCTTCCTGTCTCTCAGAGAATGACTGTTATCTTGGTGATTTGTGATAGATTTTCTAAGATGATCCATCTTGTACCACTCCCAAAGTTGCCATCTTCTTCAGAGCTGGTGCCCTTGTTTTTACAACAGGTGGTTCGGTTGCATGGGATTCCTGAGAAAATTGTGTCGGACAGAGGAGTCCAGTTTGTTTCCAGATTTTGGAGAGCTTTTTGTTCCAAACTGGGAATTCAGTTATCTTTCTCCTCTGCATTTCATCCTCAGACCAATGGGCAGACTGAGAGAACAAACTGGAGTCCTATTTTAGATGTTTTATATCTGCTGATCAGGATGACTGGGTCTCATTTTTGCCCTTGGCCGAATTCGCGCTAAACAATAGTGCTAGTTCTGCCACTTTGATGTCGCCCTTTTTCTGTAACTTTGGGTTTCATCCTCGATTTTCTTCAGGGCAAGTGGAATCTTCGACCTGCGCAAGTGTGGACACTGTGGTAGAGAGAATGCAGCAGATTTGGGACAAAGTGGTGGATAAGTTGTCCCTCTCTCAGGAAAAGGCCCAACGGTTTTTCAACCAGCATAGGACCATTGGTCCCCGGTTTAAAGTGGGTGATATGGTTTGGTTGTCATCAAAGAATATTCCTATGAAGGTTGCGTCTCCAAAGTTCAAGCCAAGATTCATTGGACCTTATAAGATTTTGGAGATTCTTAATCCTGTTTCTTTTCGATTGGCTATTCCAGTTACATTTAAGATCCATAACGTGTTTCATAAATCTCTGTTGAAGAGGTTTGTGGAGCCAGTAGTTCCTATGGCGGCGCCTCCTGACCCTGTATTGGTTAAAGGCAATGTGGAATATGAGGTAGAGAAAATATTGGATTCTCATTTGGCTAGACGGAGACTCCAGTACTTGGTCAAATGGAAGGGTTATGGCCAGGAGAATAATTCTTGGGTCTCTGCTACTGACATTCATGTCGATAGATTGGTTCATGCTTTTCACCGGGCCCATCCTGATCGGCCTGGTGGTGTGGATGAGGGTTCGGTGACCCCTCCTCAAGGGTGGGTACTGTTGTGAAATCGCTTTCTGGCCTACCACTGGTTACTAGTGAAGGTAGTGGAGCTGGTTATATTGACAGAGGGGTTGCGAGTTCTCTTTCCAGGCTCCTCTGGTGGTTACTGGAGGTAATGGAGCTGATCTAATTAACAGAGGCATGCCACCTGATAATGAGGAGGATGACTGGAGATCAGGAGTTTCTGACTGGATTTAAGACAGCCGACTCCCTCTATCCCTGCTGGTGATTTTTTCCTGCCTCCTGAGGTCTTAGTTTCCTGCTCAGTCCCTGCTTACTCAGCTAAGTGTTCTTTTGCTATTGTTCTCATTTGATCTGGTTTTGTCTATTTCGGTTTTGTGTGTTCAGCCAGCTCCGGCTGGGGCTGTGCTGAATTTCCATCCTTATGTTACTGCTTGTGCCAGTTTGTTTTTATCCCTTATTAGATTGACCTCTTTTTGCTCTGCTTTCAGAATATACCAGAGTGCTGATATAGTGGGCGAAGTCTAGTGACTTCAGTATTTTTCTATCAGACGTGTTGGGCATTTTTTGCAGGGTTTTTTGCGTGATTGCAGACAGAGTCTTTCCTTTGCTGTCCTTTCTAGTTAGTGTGGGCCCCATCGTTTTCTCAGTCTATTTTCCTATCTGTGTTTGTGTTTTCATCTTGTCTCACCGACAATATATGTTTGGGGGCTATCTATTCCTTTGGGGTCTGCTCTGGGGCAGTTTAGATTTCCCCTTTCTTGCTTTAGGCTTATTTAGTTCTCCGGCTGTGTTGAGGTGTCTAGGATCATCGTAGGTACACTCCACGGCTACTGCTAGTTGTGTGGATAGGATCAGGGGTCTGCAATCTGCTTAGTTGCCAACCTCTCTGGTTTTCTGTGGCTTAGCTTGGTCTTGCTTTCCTCCTCAGTGACCCAATCATAACACACGTTTTAGTGTGTGGCGCATTTTGTGTGTGTGTTCATATCCCCATGTGTGGTGAGTATCCCATGTCAGGGCCCCACCTTAGCAACTGTATGGTATATACTCTTTGGTGCCATCGCTCTTATTCTGTAAGTCCCCTTTGTTCACATCTGGCAGCTGTCAATTTGCCTCTAACACTTTTCCTTTCACTTTTTCCCCATTATGTAGATAGGGGCAAAATTGTTTGGTGAATTGGAACGTGCGGAGTTAAAATTTCGCCTCACAACATAGCCTATGACACTCTCGGGGTCCAGACGTGTGACTGTGCAAAATTTTGTGGCTGTAGCTACGACGGTGAAGATGCCAATACATACATACACTTTTTCCCCATTATGTAGATAGGGGCAAAATTGTTTGGTGAATTGGAACGTGCGGGGTTAAAATTTCACCTCACAACATAGCCTATGACGCTCTCGGGGTCCAGACGTGTGACTGTGCCAAATTTTGTGGCTGTAGCTGCAACGGTGAGGGTGCCAATCCCGGACATACATACATACTGTACAGTACATACATACACACACACATTGAGCTTTATATATTAGATATTTTCATTCCCTTCTTCCATGACCAATAACGTTTTATTTTATTATTGACATAGCCATATGATGACTTGTTTTTTGAGGGACAAACTTTATCTTTGAATGACATCTTTCATTTTACCAAAATAATGTCCCCAAAAAATGAGAAATGAATCTTCGACATTCAGGCTATGGCTAATCCATTGAACAAGTTTAAAACGAATTCTTTGTATTAGATTACTGCCATGGATCATTAAACCAGCTAAGAAAATAGTCTTCTTCGTTAAGGCTAGTTTACACTGGCTGAGCCATGGCCGTAAACGACTGCCAATGGGCTACATCAGCGGACATTTAAAAGACTGTGTAGACTGCACTTTCAATGCACACAGAACAATCAGTAATGAATAATTCTGTTTATATAGGTTGCCATTGTTAAGGATTTGTAGACATAGGTTGTTGTGCTGCTGAGAGCAATGATTTTTAAGCCAGCATAAAAATCATTTTACTCAATGCACAAGCATTTTGCTCATTCGTAGGGTGATTAGCAGTCTGCTTACATTGCTGATGAAGAACTGAGTGCCCGAGGAATGTCCGCTCCTAATAATCATTCAGTGTAAATACAATTATTTTGTTTTTTTTTGCCTTCTCTGCATCAACTTTATAGGAAAACTAGATTTACTTTTTATACAAAACCTTACTGTAATCGTACTGGTAAAAATTTGAGTTCAAAACTAAAAGAAGGACCAGTAGTGGACAAGTCTAGTATCAGATACCAGTTCTGATACATTCTACATAGATCCTGTTACAAAGGGAACCGAAGGGCAATAACTAATGATGGATACAAGCTTTAGTTATCCTTCAAAAAGCTATATCATTTATTATGCCTACTCTTTAGTTGACCTGTGAACATTTTTAGGCTATTACTGATATTTCTATAGCTCTCAAAGGATTTGCATTACTGCTGGTGAAACCAGGCTATACTATGCTTAGCTTGCATTATTAAATGAAAGCTAAAATGGAATTTTTTAAACAGAAGCATGAATATATACTGGTAGCAATTAATTCTAACTTATTGTCCAGTATTCTAATTTAGTGTTAGTCTCATACAAGCCAAACTAATTCTATCATCTGTATAAATAAGTGAACATTTGTATTTCCTTTTATGGATTCTATCGAATGTGTGTCATTCAATGATTCACAACACCATCTATAATAATGAAATGAAGTCACAATCTTCCAAGGAACCACCATGTTTCACTCTGTCTTGCAGACATTCAGTATTGTACTGATCATCAGCCTTTAGGTGAACAAACTGCCTTCTATTCCAGAAAAATGTCAAATTTTGAGGCGTTAGTCCAGAGCAGCGGCTACTATTTTTCTGTACTTCAATTCCTATGGATAGTGAAGTTGCTTGAACTTGTTTCTATGTCAAAAAATGGCTTTTTAGGCAAAGCTGTATCCCATTTGTTGTTGCCAGTTCTAAACTTATGGGGTACTGCTCAATATCTTATGATTTCAAAAGCAAGTAAGCATGACGTGTCTTTCATCTGCTGCATTAAGTTTCCTTGGCTCTTCACTATGTCTAAGGTCCTCAAAGTTGTCACTTGTTTGGTGTTTCTTATGAAGAACTTGAACAGCACATCTTTAAACTCCAGTCTGCTTTGAAAATCTTTGCTAGTATTGTGAGGAAAGCGGGAGACACAAGCGCAATATAGGGTCTTATCCCACAAATACAGTAAGCGGTTTGACAAAAAACTGTTCACCTGGTAGTAGGTATTCAAAGCATGTATAGTTAAGGGCTGCCGCAGATCCACAAGTCGGTCATCGACTATATGAAAAAGAACTCTGCAAAGGAATACGTGGATTTCATCTGCGCTGCCCAAATGATGAAATTCCAGAAGGTTAATATAGTTTGACTGTGGTTTATTCTACGCGTTTCAAGGTTTTTTGCAACCTCTTCTTCAGGAAATACCACCTTCTGGAATTTCATCATTTGGGCAGCGCAGACGAAATCCCCATATTCCTTTGCAGAGTTTTAAAATCTTTGCTGGGAGAGTCCTTGTTGATGAAGTGCAACCTTGTGTTGCTTTGTTGAGTATCGCCATGGTTGACTGTGACATAAAAAAAGAAGAACAAGGCATCCTGAAAGTGATGATATGGCCGCTAGAGAGTCCTGAAATGAACATCATTGAGACTGTCTGGAGTTACATGAAAAGACATATGGATTTGGATAAAACTGCATCCTCAAAAGATCTGTGGAATAACTCCCCTGCTGAGTTCCTTCAAAAACTGTGAGCAAGCCTACCCAAAACAAATCATGCTACATGTATATGAAGAAGCGAGGCAATGTAAACATATATCCAAAAGCAGAAGCAACATATAGGAGAATCAACTTTTGCTTCCTTTGCACTTCCTATAATTTTAATTGGGGTGTTTTGATGGCAAGATACATATGAAGAGATAAGAAACATATCCTTAAAAATATTGGAACTTCCATGATTTTTGCTTCATTTGTTTAGAAATAAAGAAAATGTTTACATCATTGCTGTCTCTCTTTCTAGGTGATTTATAGCATGACTACCTGTCTCAAGGTGATTCTAAATATTGCTGCTTGTATCTAGGTGAACTGAAGCAAGATCTCTTGATAATTTAAAACACGACTACTTGTCACTCAGGAATTCATGACATGGCTGATTGCCTTTAGGTGATTCAAACATGACTGCTTGTCTTTAGCGGGGAATGAGCAGACCAGCAGATGTTTTGGTTTGGCTGCTCGGTAGAGTTAAAAGGTCCGAACTTGACCCCAATCTTGACCCCGAACCCAATAGAAATCAAAGAGACCCGACCTTTGGGGCTTTAAAAAGGCTGTAAAATGGTCATAGTAAGGGCTAGGAGGCTGCAAAAGGAAACTAAATGGCGTTAAGATCAGGACAATCGCCCTGCAAACAAATATGGATAGGAAAATTACTGAAATTAACAGAATTAAAAAAAATTAAAAATGATACTCTTGAACCAGGAGGCGAATGTCCAAGTGGAGCAGGAGGTTGAGGAGAAGATGGAGGTGGCAGTGTAAGTGGAAAAGGCAAAGGAGAAGTTATTCAACACTGCTTTTGTGTTTTGTTTTTGATTATTTTTTGTGGGGTACTCAGAAAACAGGGAATGTAATAATCTCCTGGCCACTCTGTCTCTGTATATTGTCCATGTAATGCTCTGCCATTTTGGGGGTTGAAAACAATGAGGATATCATCAAATAGGAGATGTGGGTGTGTTGCTGGTGATGGTGGTGTAGCTGCTGCAGGGGAGAGAGGACATGGTTGACTTGTGTCTGCTACGTGCCCAAATAAAACACCTTCCTCTGGTACAAGCAGGTGACAGGACGATCTGTGAAATTTCGTAAACACGAGAACAGTTGGATGAATGGGGAGGCCATAACAAGTAGAGGTGGTTTTAGATTGGTTGGCTGAAAGTGCCTTTAGTCACTTTGCTTTGTTTTCCACCTGGTCCCCTGCTGAAAGTGCAAATTTTGCACCTCCAGCCCACGAGCTGTCTTCCACCTTATTCCTTTGCAAATCAGGCAGTCTGAGCCCCAAATCATGCAGCAGACACTTCTGCTTTTTGTTGACTCTGCTATTTCCATGGGCCATCCACCTGGCCCTGCCCCACAATTCGAAGAGACTGACTGCGCTGATGCCCAACCACTTGTTCTGTTGAAGGATGAGTATGAATGAGGGGTAGTGCAAACGGTGAGAGGACCACTGCAGTACATCTCTGATGATACTCATGATGAAACACAGGTGTCAGCTGCTGTAGTTTTCAGCTGTGTGCACACTGCCAAGGAGGGCAGGGATGAAGTCTGGGTGGAACATCATGAGGGAGATTATTATTATTTATTTTTAGAGCACCACTGATTCCATAGTGCTGTACATAAGGAGGGGTTACATGCAGACAGGCAAGAAGCGGTAAGGTGAGAACGGTGAAAGCACTCACACACTGCCAGAACTTTCAGCAGCAGCTTTAACATAAGTGGGTAGTTTTTCAGAAAGCTCTGCACCTCCAAGGTCAGCACATGTGCCAGGCAAAGGATGTGGTCAAATCGCCTAGACAAAGAGCTGATACAAGATTTGCCATTTATCACACACCACCAGGCAGGGCGTGAGGTTCACTTTTCCAACCATTCCGCAGTTCTTGCAAGGTGTGGGATTTGTCCGCCAAAAAGAGGAGTTGAAGAACAGCTTGCTGTCATTTCCCTTTGGCTGTGCTGAAGTTGATGGTGCAGTGAAGGAAGAGGAGCAGGAGGAGGCAACCTGGACAGAGAAACATCCAGCAATCATTGATAGTGGTAGCACATGGGTTAGAATGCCTTCTGCCTCTGTCCCAGCTGCCATTACTTTTACCCATTGGTCAGTTAGGGAGCTGTAACCTCTCTGGCCGTGCTTACTGATGTACGTATCGTTGTATCGTTGGTTATATAGACCTTGGCACTGATGGTGTTGCGCAGTGAACACCTTATTTTAGTATGGCACGCATGGAAAAGTTAGTCAGTTTTTGGAATCTATCTGTTAGGGTCAGCGGAACGCACCAAATATAAATAATAGTAGGTGCGTTTGCCGCCCGGGGTCCACCGTGCGGTAGGTGACAAGACCGCTGCTGAACAATGGCAGATGCACCTAGTAGGTGCGGGACTGCGCTCGGGTTAACGTCACCCGAACGCTAAGGGCGACTCCGTACAAACACAGAGTCGCTTGGAGAACACTAAAGCAAAGGCACAGGCCCTGTTAGCGTCACAGAGGCCTGCGTGTGGCGTCGCAGCCGCGAACACCAATAGTTGCTGTTACTACAGCGCAGCGGCAGAGAAAAGCTGCAAGCGTCGGCGCCGAGGACCGGACGCCGACGGACGCTAGTGTAGGTGTGGAGCAAGTGGCGTGTAGCTTGCCACAACCCTGGAGCTGACTATTCACACTCGGTCACCACTCGTAATATCAGAGGGTAGGGGTTTCATAATGAGTCAGACATCAGTCCATACATCCATCACCATACACACACAGAATAATATGCTACACTAGCACATGGCCGAGCCGCTATGCGGGCTTTTTATAGCCATGCGCTTCTGGGACCTTCTAGTACTTTGGGAAGGACCAATCAGATCCGACATAGGACCTGCACATGTGACCCCTGCTCTCCACTGAGAGGACAAGTTGCGGGCATGCCCAGTAGCACGGCACGAGGACTTAGCCTCTGGAGCAGTTCCCTGCAAAGCAGGTTGCGCTACCATTGCTGCACCAGAGGGGGCAGCAACATCCAGGCTCACAGAATGAGTCTGAGGGGAATGCCTGGCTCGCCGTGATTGCTGAGCAGGAGTCGGAGGAGAATGAGAGACCGCAGGATGTCTGGCTCTGGATTCCCGCTGTGCAGTGCCAGTAATCCGACGCCTAACACTATCCGTCTCCACCAGCTAAAATAGCAGCATTTCAAAGGCTGGTTATTTGGAAATGATGTGATTCAGGATCATTGCTCTTGGGTAGCTAGGGGGAATACTCCTCTTTCTCTTGAGGGTTTGGGAGATGGAAAGCTGAACACTTCAATGAAACGGTGTGGTTGTGGTGTCACTTCCTATCTATGCATTGAGGCAGTTGGCCCTGTTGACCTTTTTGGGTCTGCACACTGCAGAAAGATACTGGCAATTGTGTTTCGTTATCCTCTGACATGTGCTGCAGTGGTCCACTGACCATGTTGACTAGCCCTCCCATGTACTCTTTATCGAGCCTAAAAATAGTTGGCCATCAGTGCACTCAGTCTCTTCTACTTCTGGGGCAGGGGTAGGTGGATGGGCCACTGAACCCCAGCCAGCAGAGTCATCAAAAATTAGAAGAGACTGCTGCATGACTTGGCGCTCAGACTGCTTGGCTGATTTGCAAGGGGTTGAGGTGGAAGCCGAATGTCCATGGTCCTCAGGTGCAAACTGTGCACTTTCTTTAGTGTACAGGGTAGAAGATAATACGAAGGAACTAAAGCCAATCTCAGCCATCCAATCTAACACCTTTTCAACATCTTTTGGCCTCACCATTCGTGCAACGGTATTCAGGGCTAAAAAAGAATGCATAATGTCCAGTGGCCTGCGGACACCAGAGGAAGGTCTTTTATTTGGGCACAAAACAGCCACAGAACAACAATATCCTCTTCCTGCAGTAGCTACACCATCGCCACCATCAGCAGCTACACCAGCACCACCACGTCCAGTCCAGGTTCCTTATTTGATGCTCGCCTCATTTTTGGAAGTGTTTTTTCTGCACACTAATATAAAAACTAAGGAAAAAGAAAAGCACAATAGGGTCTTATCTGCGTGGAAAACGGAATAAAAACTGATGAAATCTACTCACCCTTTCCGGGAAGGATATAGGCATATAAACCAATGTCAGCTTGCTGCACGCCCGAAGGTCCACTCCGTGACAACCAATATAAATCCTTATGGATAAAGTATCTATCTCAGGCTTACTGTGCGCTGCTTGACCAGGATAAAAATACTACCACATGAGAAGTTTAACCATTTAATTCCCGACGTGTTTCAAAGTGTAAACCACTTCTTCCTCAGGGGATGACATGTAGTCATCCCCTGAGGAAGAAGTGGTTTACACTTTGAAACGCGTCGGGAATTAAATGGTTAAACTTCTCATGTGGTAGTATTTTTATCCTGGTCAAGCAGCGCACAGTAAGCCTGAGATAGATACTTTATCCATAAGGATTTATTTTTCTGCACACTACTCGCACAGACATTACGGAAGTGTAGATTTTTTTTTTTCCGCAATGCTAGTATAGTAATGCTAGTGTAGGCACAGCGGTAGACTAACATTATTTGTTTGACCTACAAATGACAAAGAGATGGCTGCTGATACTTATTTATTTGCCACACTGCTAGAAAAGACAGTTGTACAGTAAAATTATTTGTTTGGCCTACAAATGGCATATAGGCGGCTTTTGAGATTGATGTATTTGCTACACTACTAGAAAAGACACAACGGTACAGAAAAATTATGTGCTTGGCCTACAAATGGCAAAGAGACAGCTGCTGAGAGTTATTTTTTTTTGCCACACTTCTCGTATAGACACAGCGGTACAGTAAAATTATTTGTGTGTGTAGGGGTGGCGGCAGCGAGGCAGGGATAACAATTGGGTTGTGGTGCTGCTGATGTTAGTGCAGATAGGCGGTGGAGGTGTGCTGTACTCACAGGAATGGGGAGGTGACCTGCTTCTTGGCGTCGACAGGCACGAGACAGAGACAGGAGATGTATTCAACAGGTTCTGCTTTTATTGGCCGCCCTTACGACGACCAGCACATGCATGACAGGACTTTTACACTGTTCTCTCTTGCAGACAGGACCGAGTACCTTCGCTTATTGACTTTCACTGTCGAAGTGTACTTTGTGGCTCTTCCACCGTGGCTGCCCTAGGTCAATCCACCATGGCGTTTCACCCTGCAAAGTCCATCAAATTACAGGTCCTCACAGACCGTCTCTGCCTGTGACCAACATCCTCAAGGGTCACCCCCCGTAACCGTATCTGCTGTCCAAGCTCTCTGAGAGGTCTCCTCTGTATAACAGACCCTCCTTCCTTGTGAGCTCCCCTGGCTGACTGAAGTTTCTAGAAGCTTACCTCAGTATTTATTCAGTCAGTCCAGGTAGCCCCGCCACTGTCACCTGACAATCACCTTTGCCCAATCAGAGTCACCTTGACCTCTGACAGTTATGTAACGCTCGCATGGCAGTTACATAACCACTATCGTCGGTGCTCTCCAGTGACCTCTAATGGACAGACTGCCACATGACACCTTCTTTTCCTACCTCTCTGTCTTCTACTACAGACAGAGCCGTGCTCAGCTCAACCTCCCCACATGTGGTCTACAAATGGCAAAGAGACTGCGGCAGAGTAGAATAATTTTTTAAGCACAGTGCTCGTACAGAAACGGCTGCAGAAAAAACACAGCAGCTTTTTGGCACAATACTCTAAAAGCAGGAGGTTAAAGAATATACACAGTGGCCTTTGACACAGTGCTCCCACAGGAGGGGGTTGTAGATTACACATAGAGGTTTTTGGTACAGTACTCTCACAGGCAGAGTTACAGAGTACATACAGCAGTTTTTAGCACAGTACTCCAGTAGGCAGGGATGCAGAGAACACTCAGCGACTTTTGTCACAGGACTCCCACAGGTGGGATTGCAGATTACACATAGAGGCTCTTGGCACAGTTCTCCCATAGGCAGGTTTTCAGAGTATTGTGAGGTAGCGCTGTCATCTAAGTGGGGGATCACTTGCTTGCAGCCACAAAACCTGATCCGGCACAGATTTTCCATCAAATCAATACAGTCCTTGCGGTTTATTCACCACCATAAACCATCACAGCAACAGACAGTTCACTTAACAGCATAATCAGCATAGCGTCCATTACAGAGTTTCCCTCTGTTAGAATAGTCCTATAGTCATATAGGCTATGCAGTATTCAATGTGCAGGCTTCCTAGCCCCAAGTTATCTCACCCACGTCCGGGTAACCTCACGGTTCCTTTATCATGCAGCCAACATTCATTCCCTCCAGGGAACTAACAGATGCTGGCAGCCATTACACACAGCCACTCCACACGTGCTGTCAGGCAGGAAGCTCCATCGCATCGGGACCTTCCACACTGGACCAACCAGGTCCCAGCATTCACCCCTTGTGACTCACCCTGGCCACATTATATCGTTCATAACCACGCCCACTGGGTCACATGACTCTGACCTCATCACAGGTCCTTCAGGCATTTTCACACTCTTTACAACCGTGCTTTAAACACATCCCCTGGGTGGGTTTGTACATATCCAGGCCCCCCCAAAATCTCTAGTTACCTGGAGACTTCTCCCTCACATATTAACGCAGCACCTCAGCAATGTCCTTGCTGATCACACATACACAAGTCTCCATCTCAAAGCCACCCACTTTGAGATACACAACGGCCACTCAATACTCTGCCATTCATCCTTTCCCCTGGGACCTCCACACAGTGCCCCCTAACGGACACAGTGGTTACTACACCACAGTATTCACAGTATACATTTTTGGCACATGACTCCTATAGATATAGGTGCAGAATATACAATGTGGCTTTTTGGCACAGTTCACGCACTAAGACATGTGATAAACCGCAGTTAATTTATGTTTTAGGGGGCCAGGGCAATCACTATTTCACATAGGGCCATGTAGTTTTGGATTTCTTTTTCCCTTAATAATAAAGACCTTCATTTGAAAACTGCATTTTGTGTGTACTTGTGTTATCTTTCTCTAATATTTAAATTCGTTTGGTGATCTGAAACATTTAAGTGTGACAAACATGTAAGCAAAATAGGAAATCAGGAAGGGAGCAAACACTTTTTCACACAACATTATGTCCTACTCCTCAAAATTATACTATTGATCTCTTACAGTGGGTACATAAAGTATTCAGAACCCTTTAAATTTTTCACTCTTTGTTTCATTGCAGCTATTTGGTAAATTCAAAAAAGTTCATTTTTTTCTCATGAATGTACACTCTGCACCCCATCTTGACTGAAAAAAAACTGAAATGTAGAAATTTTTGCAAATTTATAAAAAAGGAAAAACTGAAATATCATATTGTCATAAGCATTCAGACCCTTTGCTCAGGCACTCATATTTAAGTCACATGCTGTCCATTTCCATGTGATCCTCCTTGAGATGGTCCTACTACTTCTTTGGAGTCCAGCTGTGTTTAATTAAACTGATCGGACTTGATTTGTAAAGGCACACATCTGTCTATATAAGACCTCACAGCTCACAGTGTATGTCAGACCAAATGAGAATCATGAGGTCAATGGAACTGACCAAAGAGCTCAGAGACAGAATTGTGGCAAGGAACACATCTGGCCAAGGTTATAAAAGAATTTCTGCAGTACTAAAGGTTCCTAAGAGCACAGTGGCCTCCATAATCCTTAAATGGAAGAAGTTTGGGACCACCAGAAGTCTTCCTAGACCTGGCTGTCCAGCCAAACTGAGCAATTGTGGGAGAAGAGCCTTGGTGAGAGAGGTAAAGAAGAATCCCAAGATCACTGTGGCTGAGCTGCACTGATGCAGTAGGGAGATGGGAGAAAGTTCCACAAAGTCAACTATCACTGCAGCCCTCCACCAGTCGGGCCTTTATGGCAGAATGGCCCAACAGAAGCCACTCCTTTGTGTCATACATATGAAAACCCGCATAAAGTTTGCTAAAAAACACATGAAGGATTCCCAGACTATGAGAAATAAGATTCTCTGGTCTGTGTGAAGAAAACCAGGCACTGCTCATCACCTGTCCAATACAATCCCAACAGTGAAACATGGTGGCGGCAGCATCATGCTATCGGGGTGTTTTTCAGCTGCAGGGACAAGATGACTGGTTGCAATTGAAGGAAACATGATTGCACCCAAGTACAGAGATATCCTGGATGAAAACCTCTTCCAGAGTGCTCTGGACCTCAGACTTGGCCAAAGGTTCACCTTCCATAGAATCATAGAATCGTAGAGTTGGAAGGGACCTCCTGGTCAAAGCAGGATTCGCTAAATCATCCCAGACAGATGTCTGTCCAGCCTCTGCTTGAAAACTTCTATTGAAGGAGAACTCACCACCTCTCATGGCAGCCTGTTCCACTCATTGATCACTCTGTCAAAAAGTTTTTTCTAATATCTAATCTGTGTCTCCTCCCATTCAGTTTCATCCCATTGCTTCTAGTCTTTCCTTGTGCAAATGAGAATAAAGATGATCCTTCTACAATGTGACAACCCTTGAGATATTTGTAGACAGCTATTAAGTCTCCTCTCAGTCTTCTTTTCTGCAAGCTAAACATTCCCAAATCCTGCAACCTTTCCTCATAAGACAGGGTTTGCACACCGGTCACCATTCTGGTCGCTCTTTTCTGAACTTGCTCCAGTTTGTTGATGTTTTTTTTTAAATGTGGTGCCCAAAACTGGACACAGTATTCCAGATGAGGTCTGACCAAAGAGGAGTAGAGGGCAATAATGACTTCAAGTGATCTAGACTGTATGCTTCTGTTACTACACCCTTGAATTGCATTTGCCTTTTTTGCTGCTGCATCACACTGTTGACTCATATTCAGTCTGGGATCAATTAGTATACCTAAGTCTTTTTCACATGTGCTGTTACTTAGCCCTATTCCTCCCATTCTGTATATGCTTTTCTCATTTTTATTGCCCAGATGTAGTACTTTGCATTTTTCCCTGTTAAAAACCATTCTGTTAGTTGCTGCCCACTGCTCCAGTTTATTTATATCTTTTTGATTCCTCTTTCTCTCTTCTCTAGTGTTAGCTATCCCTCCAAGCTTTGTGTCATCAGCAAATTTAATCAGTTTTCCCTCAATTCCTTCATCTAAATCGTTGATAAAGATGTTAAACAATACAGGGCCCAGGACAGAGCCCTGTGGTACTCCACTTGAGACATTCTTCCAACTGGATGTGCAGCCATTTACGACCACTCTTTGGATCCGATCACTAAGCCAGTTATGAATCCACCTAACAGTTGCCTTGTCCATTCCATACTTAGCCATTTTTTCAATAAGGATAGTGTGAGATACTTTGTCAAATGCTTTTGCTGAAGTAAAGATATACTATATCTACAGCAATTCCCTGATCCACCCAATCAGTGATTCTGTCATAGAAGGAAATTAAGTTAGTTTGACATGACTTATTAGTTACAAACCCATGCTAACTCTGTTTAATCACTTAATTCTTATCCAGGTACTTACATACATGTAGTTTAATAATTTGTTCAAAGATCTTTCCTGGTATAGAAGTCAGACTCACCGGCCTATAGTTGCCTGGGTCCACCTTCTTCCCCTTTTTGAAGATAGGAACCACATTCCGACAAGACAATTTTTTGTAATTAGTTTTTGAACAAATGCATCAAGATGGTGGAAGCTGGACACCATTTTTCTGAACCATTAAAGTGCCATCAAAAGGTGAAAAATGAAGAAATATTTATACTTACCTTGCTGCTCACCTCCATGGCCCCTCCACATCTCACAGTCACCCATCCAGTCCTCACCGCATCCTCTGATCCCCTACACGAGCACTAAAATCTCCTGGCCTATCACATTGAGCTGTGACTTCCAGCTTGCATGCATGCACGTGCAAGGTAACCGCAAACATTGTAAGATCATGATATAATGACCTCCTGCAGCCTCACTAGAGTGGGAAGTGCTGACCTAACGCAAGTGGGGATTTCAACTAGCAGCAGGGATCAGAAGATGCAGTGAGGATCAGACAGATGATATTGAAAAGCAGAGAGGCCGAAGAATTGAATGACGAGATGAGAATAAGGTTTTTGTTTTTTTCACATTATGTTTATACAGTATAAGGATCTTTCCATTTTCTTCTCTCCAAATTGAATTTCCCGGTAAAATCCGTGCTATCAAGTGAATTTGAATTTGACCTGATCTGCTCATTTCAAGTTTATTTATATGTCTTTAACTTTTTAAAATGAAGAATACATCAATTATACTAGGCTTAGATCTCACTACTGCCCAACTTAGATTTACCTCCAAATTTGTACTGTTTTTCTCTCATCGATTCAATTCCATACTGTACGTAAAGTTACTGATGCTATGATTGAGCATTACAAGGCATCAAGATAATCAGATATAGTGAAATCCCTTTCCGTAAGCCACAAATTCATCTCTTATATCTCTGAAATGGAAGCCTCTGCAAAGAAGACCAATTTCAGATTATTTTCAAAACCCTGGGGTGTCAAATGTTGGTTTCTGGAAATTGTATAGACAATTGCAAAAGTCTTCTGATATAAAGGCCTTGGAGAGATGGACACTGTGTAAGTGCTCTTACTAATCTATTAGCTAGAACCTGGTACATTTAATTTACAAATGTATTTTTCAATCTGACTCCCGTTTTAGATAATTGAAGGGAATCCATTTTGTTCTAGCTCACAGTCTTGTATCTGTACAGCAAGATGATACCTGTTCTGCTAGCATAAAATGAAACAAGCAGCATTGTAGGCTTTCCTATAATGTGTGGCTATGAATAGCTTTTATTTTCCAGGAAAAAGAATAGCACAATGAGCACATGTTGATGTACACAGGACAAGTTGCACCCATATAAAAAGAGCATTGCTTGATATGTTGTTTGATGTGCTTTGACCCCATGTGCATTCAGAGCTAGCTATGTCTTTTAACTCTGTGCCATGCTGTGTGCTGCATCTCACTTCATCAAGAATTGGTATACTGCACTCAGGATAAGCGGCTCTAGATACATTGATATTTAATTCATCAAACTGGCAGCGGCTTCTTACAATAACATGTCGCACAGCAGGTGTCTCCCTACTTCTGTTGGACCAGTCTTTCATTACTCCGCATCCCCTCAGGTGACACTGACATTTTACGGAGTGTGATGTGTCATGAACCAAAGCAGGGTTGCATAGGGCATAGAGAGACACTCAACACAACCTCATCAGATTCTGATTACCTGCATGTTTGGTAATATTTAAAAGACAAAAATGTAACAGCAACAATATTTAGATCTCAATCCATCAATGTTAGTGAAGAAATTGACAGGACCCTTGTGGTTATGTAGCTCCCTTGAAAAAATTTCAGATTAATAATTTGGAATATTACCACAATGCTATACTTATGAAAGAAAACTATGTGGAACAAAGTTCTCCTCAGTTTGGTTTCATGTCTTCAAATACCACATTTACACAAAAAAATGAATGTAGGGATGAGCGAACCTGAACTGTAAAATTTAGAGTCTTTATCGGACACCTAGTGTTTGGTATTGGTACCCAACTATGAACACTGTCTTCCTACTGTTCATTCGGTACACTGTTTGGGTTCGGTAAACTAACAAAACTTGTCGAAAGGCTGTGGTGCAATCAATCAAGAAGCTTTTCCAGTGTGGGCCCTTCTGCCACCATCACATCCATGATTGACCGGCACCACAGGTTAGAAAAAAAAGAAGAGAAAAAAGATGTGAAACCCCCTTTATTTTTAATAACAAGCACAGGTAGGCAGAAAGTTGCAACCCTCAGCTGTCTGCTTAACTGTAGCTGGTTATGAAAAATAGAGAGGCCCCAATGCCCTTTTTTAATTATTTAAATAAATAATGCAAATAAAGGTGTGAGATCCTCCAATTTTTGATAAGCAGCCAAGCTAAAACAGACAGCTGCTGGATGGTAATCTCAGGCTGGGAAGGTCCATGGATATTTGGCCCTCCCCAGCCTAATAATAGAGGCCAGCAGTCACCCCAGAAAAAGCACATTCATTAGATGCCAAGCTCTCCTCGCTTTCGCTGATGTGTTGACCAGTGGGGTAATATTTGGAGTTGATGCCAGCTGTGTAATATCCACTGACTGCAAGTCCAGTGGTTAGTAATTGGGCACCATCTATCAGACACAACCTTTACTAAACCAGTAAGTTAAGCCCTATCTGACCTTAGACATTCTATCCAGTCCATGAAACCCATGACATTCTGACCATAGACGGGATAGTACGTCATCGCGACCGGCACACCCCCGGCACACTGCGATCAAACAAGATTGCAGCGTTCTGGTGGCATAGAGAAACATGACGCAGGGAGAGGGCTCCCTGCGTGCTTCCCTGAGGCCCTCGGAGCAACGTGATGTGATTGTGTTGTTCTGAGGTTCTCCTCTCTGCAGGCCCCAGATCCAAGATGGCCGCTGAGTCCTTCCGGGTCCTGCAGGAAGGTGACTTGTCAGTGCCTGCTGAGAGCAGGCACCCGCAAGCTTCTTACACTGCCTGTCAGATCGCTGATCTGACACAGTGCTGTGCAAAGTGTCAGATCAGTGATCTGACTTTGTACAGTAATGTCCCACCATGGGACAATGTAAAAAGATAAAAAAAAAATTATACTGTTAAAAATATTTTTTAAAAATTCCTAAATAAAGAAATATATATATTTCCCCAATAAATACATTTATTTCTGTAAATAAAAAAACAATAAAAGTACATGTATTTAGTATGGCTGCCTCCTTAAAACTGTCCCACAAGCTAACCCCTTCAGTGAACACAGTTAAAAAAAAAAAACAAGGCAAAAAACAATGCTTTACCGCCAATCAAAAAGTGCAATAACACACGATGAAAAAGACAGATATAAAGAAGCATGGTATTGCTGAAAACGTCATCTTGTCTCACAAAAAATGAGCCGCCACGCAGTGTCATCAGCGAAAAATAAAAGTTACAGCTCTCAGAATAAAGCGATGCAAAAACAATTATTTTTTTATATAAAATAGTTTTTATTGTATAAAAGCATCAAAACATAAAAAAGATATAAATGAGGTATCGTTGTAGTCATACTAACCCAAAGAAAAAAACTGCTTTATCAATCTTACCACACGCGGAACGGTATAAACGCCCCCCCCAAAAAAGAAATTGCTGGTTTTCGTTCATTCTGCCTCCCAAAAATCGCAATAAAAAGTGATCAAAAAAGTAATGTGCCCTAAAATGGTACCAATAAAAACATCAGCCTGTCCTGCAAAAAACAAGATGTCACATGACTCTGTGGGCCAAACTATGGAAAGATTATCTATAGCTCTCAAAATATGGTGATGCAAAAACAATTGTTTGCAATAAAAAGCGTCATTTAGCATGTGACAGCTGCCAAACATAAAACCCTGCTATATTTGGTAAATCAAACCCCCTTTTATCACCCTCTTAGTTAGGTAGAAATAATGCAACAAAAAAAAATGTTTATTTCCATTTTCCCATTAGGGTTAGGGTCAAGGTTAAAATTAGGGTTAGGGCTAAAGTTAGGGTTGGGGTTGGGGCTAAAGTTAGGGTTAGGGTTGGAGCTAAAGTTAGGGTTAGGGTTTGGATTAGGGTTAGGGTTGGGATTGGGGTTAGTGGTGTGTTAGGATTAGGTTTGTGGTTAGGGTTATGGTTAAGGCTGGGATTAGGGTTAGGGTTGTGTTGGGATTAGGGTTGGAGTTAGAATTGGGGTTTTCCACTGTTTAGGCACATCAGAGGCTCTCCAAACGGGACATGGCATCCGATCTCAATTCCAGACAATTCTGCGCTGTAAAAGTCAAACGGTACTCCTTCCCTTCCGAGCTCTGCTGTGCACCGAAACAGTGATTTACCCCCACATATAGGGTATCGACATATTCAGGACAAATGGTACAACTAGGCATCCAATTTCTCCTGTTACCCTTGGTAAAATAAAAACAAGGACCTGAAATAATTTGTTTGCAAAAAAATGTAAAGTGTTTATTTTTTTAATCATTCCAATTTCTCCTGTTACCCTTGTAAAAATAAAAAATTGGGGGCGAAAAGATCATTTTTGTAAAAAAAAATCTGATTTTTTATTTTTACGGCTCTATGTTATAGACTTCTATGTAGTACTTGGGGGTTCAAAGTGCTCACCACACATCTAGATAAGTTTCTTATTGGGTCTAGTTTCCAAAATGGTGTCACTTATGGGGTTTTCCACTGTTTAGGCACATCAGGGGCTCTCCAAACGTGACATGGCGTCTGATCTCAATTCTAGCCAATTTTGCATTGAAAAGTCAAACGACGCTCTTTCCCTTCCGAGCTCTGCCATGCGCCCAAACAGTGGTTTACCCCCACATATGGAGTATCAGCATACTCATGACGAATTGTACAACTTTTGGCATCCAATTTCTCCTGCTACCCTTGGTAAAATAAAAAATATGGACCTGAAGTAATTTGTTTGTGAATAAACGTAAAATGTTCATTTTTTTTTTAATCATTCCAAAAATTCCTGTGAAGTACCTGAAGGGTTAATAAACTTATTGAATGTGGTTTTGAGCACCTTCAGGGGTACAGTTTTTAGAATGGTGTCACTCTTGGATATTTTCTATCATATAGACTCCTCAAAGTGACTTCAAATATGACAACAAATCTTGTAAAAATAAGAAATCGCTGTTTAAATTTAACCCTTATAATTTCCTAATAAAAAAAAATGTGATTCCAAAATTGTGCTGATATAAAGTAAACATGTGGAAAATGTTACTTATTAAGTATTTTGTGTGACATAACTCTGTGATTTAAGGGCATGGAAATTCTTAATTGGAAAATTTAAAACATTTTTGCCAAATTGCCATTTTTTCACAAACAAATGCAAGTCATATCAAAGAAATGTTACCTCTATCATGAAGTAAAATATGTCACGAGTAAACAATGTCAGAATCACCAGGATCCATGGAAGCGTTCTAGCGTTATTACCTCATAAAGGGACAGTGGTCAGAATTGTAAAAATTGGCCTGGTCATTAACATGCAAACCACCCTTGGGGGTCAAGGGGCTAATAGATATAAAAACACATTCCATCATTTGCCCAGTTAGTAAAAAAAAAATAATAATGAATAAAATAATTATCCACAGGGTCTGCCATATTCCATAATATGGAGGTCCCACCATGATCGTAATTCGGCACTGGCCGCATCATGAGAATCGATTGCTATGAATTGAAGTGACCTTTTTTGCTTCATGTCAGTTCACAGCAGCTGGTTATGACACCGGACTGATGAGCGATCATCCATCAATCCGGAACTGGTGCTGCACATCTTGAGAACTATGACCTTATTGACGTCACCTCAGTTCACAGCGGCTGGTTTTCTTGTTGCTCAGCACAAGTGCAGACTGATAAGCTGTCAATCAATCCCACAAGAACAGATACTATATCCCTCACCAACATTATGGGATTTGCTTTCATCTAACAATTATGAAAAATATCTGATGTATAAGTTGATATTTTGGTTAAAATCCACAATCTTGTAACCATCATCAAGGGTCCTCATTTCCTTCATAGTCACAATTAATTTTCATACATTAAAATAACAGTAATTCACTGAAAAGGACATCAAATTAAAAAAATCACATAAAATACATAGTCTACGTACCAAAACCAGGTAACATTACTAATATACTGCACAATGCAGACAGACCCCCATGATTAATGGTAGAGGTAGTACAGGTGCAAAGTACCAGTCAACAATCATTAACATCCTTACCGTCCATGACTGCCTTTTATAATCTATCCCAGAATAGCTGTATAATCCTCTGTAAAAGTTGAAACTCAATCTCAGCTCACCCAAGGTTATAGTTAAGATTCTCTGCTGAAATCTCCCACTGCTCAGTGCAAGCTGCTGATGCTAGTCAGGCCAGGCTAGATGAGTAGAGATTAAAGACTCATGAGCTATATCACTCTATAGCTGGACTCATATACTGCTCATTTATTATTATGAACAATTCTGACATGGAATTTTAAAATAAGTATATCAGCCTTTTCAGGCATAACAAATCCACTTTAATAAACACTATTTCAAGCTTCATTAAAATGGCAATTCTCTTTGCTGTAGGCACTTCAAACAGAGACACGTACAACTTACCTTGCACTTTTACTTTGCAGAGAAAGACGACAACAGTTTACATACTCTCACTGTGTTTGCATAGGTACTCCGCTTACTCTCATACTCCAGAGTGTGTTTACATAGGTACTCCGCTTACTCTCATACTCCAAAGTGTGTTTACATAGGTACTCTGCTTACCTCTCATTCTCCAAAGTGTGTTTACATAGGTACTCCGCTTACCTCTCATACTCCAAAGTGTGTTTACATAGGTACTCCGCTTACTCTCATACTCCAAAGTGTGTTTACATAGGTACTCCGCTTACCTCTCGTACTCCAAAGTGTGTTTACCATAGGTACTCCGCTTACTCTCATACTCCAAAGTGTGTTTACATAGGTACTCCGCTTACTCTCATACTCCAAAGTGTGTTTACATAGGTACTCCGCTTACCTCTCGTACTCCAAAGTGTGTTTACCATAGGTACTCCGCTTACTCTCATACTCCAAAGTGTGTTTACATAGGTACTCCGCTTACCTCTCATACTCCAAAGAAGCACTAATAGAGACATTAGATTGGGAGCTGCATTCGGGACAGTGAGAACTTAGCACTGAGAAAAATGTAATGAATAATATAAATAGCAAATAAATAATAAATAAACTACTACTCCTGGTTCATCAAGACCCCCATCCTCGAGTTGTGAATAGTAAGAATTAAGACGGTTAACAGCGAGTGATCTACTAGCTAGAAGACTATATCTACACCAGCAAGCTAGAAAAATACCAGAAATAAAACTAATCTACTTTATTCAAAATTAGATTTAAAAAGGACTTAGTCCATTCATAAAAAATGTACATGTACAAAAAGACAAACACTTACAAGAAAAAACCGCTCAAGTCAGATGCGGTAAGACCAAACTTTCAAACACCTTACCGGTATACCCTTAGTGTCGTTATCCAACTATACATAGACACCCCCTCAGAGTATCCGCTTAGTGTAAATTTCTTTTGAGAAATCACACTCTCATGGTGCTAGAAAAATGTCTTTTACAGATCCATTGTTCTTTATGTGCCACTTCTGTGTAACATACATAATCATCACTAACAATGATCCTGGACAAATTTCGTAGTAACAGCCTTATTACAATAATCACCTAAAAATAAAGAATGGCATAATAAACAGTCTGTAATTATGAAACCAGGGTGTGAACCTAGACATTCCTCTTTAGATCATGCAGTTCACCACCTTTACAGATTTTTTATGTCATCTAGTATATCATGGAAAGATCTCACCCAAATCTTTACATTCATGGGTTCCTCCATGTGACGCTCCCTTCTCCCTACACGTTTCACCAACCAGATCATCAGGGGAGTACTGAGTACAGCGTTATGCCTACATGAGAAAAATGCCATCACTGGGCTGTTCATTTACCCGCTTTTTATAGCATGCACTCTTTAGTGTGTTCCCGCCTCATAAAGATGGGCGGGTGTATGCCTGTGACCACTTCCTGTTTCTGTGTCACTATAGTGACAAGCCCGTTACTCATATATTCCTTCACATCACTTACTCACTTACTCACATAGCATATTAGTAGTATGCGATTACATCGACCTCCATTTAGGAATAGTAAGAATTACTATGCAAGTATGGTTGAACTCACCTTTACAAAATCTATCATATACCCATTACTCAATGTGTTGCTGCATAATGCTCCATACAGTACCATATTACTAGAGTTTCTTTCCCTAGAAGAAATGCTTCTAAAGCATAATAGCTCTGTCATAGCACATCAAGCTATCTTTTTTTTCTCTTAACAATGGCTCTCTAAAATTTGGAAGGTGGTATGGAGCCGTGATACGACCATTTGCATGGGGCCGCACACTATTTGATGATGGTGGCTACATTTGCAAAGCTAAAAAGAATATTTTCTCAATTGGTTCTCTGTCTTTGCAAATTGTTTCTATTATTTCTTTAGTGATTAACGGCCTTCCATTTTACTTATTATATTTTTATGGCTTCCTATAACTTATTCATAACGTTGAGAAATTATTACATATGAAAATGTTTTACAGAGAAGACAATGTTCTGCTTCAAAATGACTCACAAAACAATTGCTTACCTAATTTTCTTTAATTACACTCATTGCAATTTCTTTGACGTGTCCCATATGCGTCAGTCGCCTTTTACTTGCTGGTTTCCGAACTACTTGTTCATCGCATCCAGTTACTAGTTGTTAACCTCTTCCTGACCAGGTCAATTTTTGTTTTTGTACTTTGGTTTCTTTTTCCTTCCCTTCTTCCAAGAGCAATATAGGATTTTTTTCCATCAACAGCGGCATGTAAGGGATTGTTTTTTGAGTGGTGTGATTGTTGTTTTGCAAAACTGAGTGGTGCAGTAGGGTCAAATAATCCAAATTTTACTATTTGTAGGGGGAAGGGTTTAGTATTATTAACAAGCAATTTGATGTTTCAGGTTAATATGATTATGGTAATGCAAAATTTATATATTTTTTTTTCATAAATTAATATCTTTGTAAAAAGAAGAATAGATTTGTATCACCATTAGTGTTGAGCGATACCATCCGATACCATGAAGGATCGGATTGGATCGGACTGATACCCAAAAAGTATCGGGTATCGCCGATTCCGATACCGGAAACCCCATTCAAGTCAATGGGACAGAAATATCAGAATTAAAAAAAAACCCCTTTCTTTACTTGTACATCCAGTTCGGGAGGGGGGAAGAGTATGGGCGGTGCGTGTCTGTGTGTGCGGGCGGGGTCTGTACGGGCCTCTCGGGGGTCTGTACGGGCCTCTCGGTGGTCTGTGCGGGCCTGCCGGGGGTCTGTGCGGGCCTCTCGGGAGTCTGTGCGGGCCTCTCGGGGGTCTGTACAGGCCTGCCGGGGGTCCGTACGGGCCAGCCGGGGGTCTGCGCGGGCCTGCCGGGGATCTGTGCGTGTGTGTGTGTGCAGGCATCGTCCGATGGGACTACAAGTCCCATCGGGCTATGCCTGCTACAATGACAGTGACTGACACATTAGCCAATGATGGGACAGTAGTAGTCCCATCATCCGGCTAATGTGTTGAATGTAAAGAAAAAACAAACATACATACTACATATATACTACATTCATACAACATACATACATACTACATTCATACAACATACATACATACTTACTTAATATATACTACATTCATACAACATACATACTACATACTACATACATACTTCATATATACTACATTCATACAACATACGTACATACTACATACATACTACATTCACACAACATACATACTACATATATACTACATTCATACAACATACATACATACAATACATTCATACATTCATACAACATACTGTGGGGATGTGACTCGCTTAGGTGCAGCGGGAGACAAAAATGAGACAGGTTCTTCAACAGTGCTTGCGGTTTATTCACGTCATAAACGCACAAGGCAGCGTAACACCAAATAGTAGCCTTTAGCTCAGGCAAAATAACACAAAATGTCCGTGGTTGTAGACTCAGAGCAGGAGTCTCAGCACACATGGGAGGCTTAGTCCTCCCCACATACAGCTTCCTGGTTCAGGAGCAGGCCACATTATAAGGCTGTAGCCACACCCATGATCCCAGCAGCTGACTGGTCACCTGACTGTGACCTCACCACAGGTCCTTCAAACAACAACAATAACCATATCTGGTATGCTTTACTTATGCCTTACATTATAGAGACAAGCCATTTATGAGGCACATATCTCCCCATCGATTACACGACCCTTAGCCCTGCCACATACCTCCCCCCTCTGCCTAAAGTCGTAGGGCTTGGCACTTTCACCTACCAGGCAAGGGATTCTGGAGAGGGTATCGGCATTCCCATGTAGCTTCCCGGCCCTATGCTCTACATGGAAGCTGAAGTCTTGTAGGGCTAAGAACCAGCGGGTGCCCTTTGTTTCCCTCATCCACCTGAGTGGGGCATGGTCGGATATTAACCTAAACTTCCATCCCACCAGGTAGTACCGTAATGTGTCCACTGCCCATTTTATGGCCAAACACTCCTTCTCTACAACTGAGTAATTTCTCTCACAAGAAGTCAACTTCCTACTCAAGTAGAGAACAGGATGCTCTTCCCCACGTATCTCTTGGGAGAGGACTGCTCCTATCCCGACATCTCAGGCATCTGTCTGGAGGACAAATTCACGCTTAAAGTCTGGGGCCACCAAAAGAGCTCCCTTCATTTCCTGGAAGGCTGACTCTGCTTCTTCGGACCAGCTGACCATCACTGACTTTGTCCCCTTTTGCAGATCAGTTAGAGGTGCAGCCATTGTGGCGAAGTTTGGGATGAACCTCCTGTAATATCCCACAAGCCCCAGGAAAGCTTTAACTTGCTTCTTTGACAGAGGTCTCGGCCGTGTTTGAATTGCCTCCACTTTATTGATTTGGGGTTTGATCTCGCCATGCCCCACTACATATCCGAGGTACTTGACTTCTCTCCCAAGGCACACTTCTTTGGGTTTATTGTAAACCCCGCCTCTCTTACAGCGTCAAACACTGCTTGGACCTTTTCCAGGTGAGTCTCCCATTCCGGGGTAAAGATGACGATATCATCCAGATATGCGGCAGCATATAGCTTATGAGGCGCAAGGATTCTATCTATCGCCCTCTGGAAGGTTGCCGGAGCTCCCTGTAGGCCAAACGGCATCCGGACATACTGGAAGCACCCGTCTGGTGTGGAGAATGCTGTCTTCTCCTTGGCTTCCTGTGCCATGGGAATCTGCCAATATCCCTTTGTCAGATCCAAAGTGGTTATGTACCTGGCCGGTCCAAGTCTCTCGATGAGCTCATCAACGCGTGGCATGGGATAAGCGTCGAACTTGGAGACCTCATTCAGCTTCCGGTAATCGTTGCAGAACCTCCATTCACCATCAGGCTTTGGGACCAGGACAATCGGGCTCGACCAGCCGCTCTTGGATTCCTCAACGACCCCGAGCTGCATCATACGCTGCACCTCTTTGGAGATTACCTCTCACCGGGCCTCAGAAATACGATACGGTTTCATGTTCACCCGCACATGTGGCTCGGTCAGAACTTCGTGCTCCACTACCTTCGTGCACCCCGGCACCTCTGAGGACAGGTCCCTGTTTTTCTGGAGTAACTCCCAGCACTGCTGTTTCTGGGCCTTCGATAGCGTCTCTGCTATGGTAACCGCTCCAACCTCCCCTTCTAGGTTGCCCAGTAAGCACGAAGTTACCGCTGGCTCTCTATCTTGCCACGGCTTGATGAGGTTGACATGGTAAACCTGGTATGGCTTCCGTCTTCCGGGTTGGTGGATCTTGTAGTTTACGTCTCCCAGCTTCTCCACCACCTCATATGGCCCTTGCCACTTGGCCAAGAACTTACTCTCCACCGTCGGGATTAGCACTAGAACGCGGTCTCCCGGATTGAACTGCCTCACTCTGGCTGACCGGTTGTAGACCCTGGCCGGAGCCTCTTGTGCCTGGCGGAGATGTTCTTTAACAATGGGCATCACCTTCGCAAGCCTCTGCTGCATCAGTGCCACATGCTCAATGACGCTTCTGTGGGGCGTGACTTCGGCTTCCCAGGTTTCCTTGGCTATATCTAGGAGACATCGCGGATGCCGGCCGTGCAGAAGCTCGAAGGGCGAGAACCCAGTGGAGGCCTGGGGAACTTCATGGATAGAAAACAGTAAATACGGTAAGAGACAATCCCAGTCTCTACCATCTTCCTCTATGACTTTTCTCAGCATGCTCTTCAGTGTCTTGTTAAACCTCTCAACAAGGCCATCTGACTGCGGATGGTACACTGAAGTCCTTAACTGGGAAATTTGCAAGACTCTGCACAATTCTCTCATCACCTTGCTCATAAAAGGTGTCCCCTGGTCGGTCAGGATTTCCTTCGGCAAACCTGTCCGGGAAAACACATGGACCAGTTCGCGGGCTATACTCTTCGCGGAGGAGTTTCTCAGGGGAATGGCCTCAGGATAGCGTGTGGCATAGTCCAGGATGACTAATATATACTGATGGCCCCGAGCTGATTTAACTAAGGGACCGACCAAGTCCATGGCAATTCTCTCAAATGGCACCTCAATAATGGGCAGTGGCACAATAGGGTTCCGAAAATGAGATGTGGAGGCAGTTAACTGACATGTCGGGCAGGATCTGCAATAGTTTGCTATTTCCCGGTGACACCCAGGCCAATAGAACCTCTGTACAATCCGTTCCTGCATTTTTTCCACCCGCAGGTGTCCCCCCAAGATGTGTGAATGGGCCATGTCTAACACTTTCCGTCTATAGGGGCCTGGTACTATTAACTGCTCCACCCCTTCCTCCCTTATTTTCGTGACCCGGTACAACAATTCCCCACTCAACATAAAATAGGGAAACCTTGTGTCTGCTCCCGGCTCTTGTGCAACCCCATTAATGACGGTGACATTGTTAAAGGCTTCCCTTAGCGTGGGGTCCCTATGTTGGGCAGTCCCAAAATTCTCCCCGGCCACCCCTAACTCCGGGATGTCAGGTACAGGGGACCCTTCCTCTTCATCCCCAACAAGGACACATAAAGGAAACCCGTCTGCCTCAGGTGGTGGTGATACCTCAGTGGAGTGGATTGGTTCCCTGCTCTTGCTAGCACCCTCAGAACCCATCACCCACAGATCCCAAAACAGACAGAAATCCCGGCCAATAATTATAGGACGCAACAAGTCTCGAACAACGCCAACTTCATGCGACTCGGTGCCATGCGCCGTTTCAATATTCACCCTAGCCATAGGGTAGTCCTTTGCATCGCCATGTATGCACCGAACACCAATCTTTTTACTCGGGAGTATGTTGAGAGGAAAACTGGCCCTCACAAGGGTCACCAAGCTCCCGGAGTCCAGAAGTGCCATTACTGCTCGACCGTTCACCTTCACGGGACACGGCTGTGGCCCCTTGTTAGGTATCGAGTTCACACTGCAAGCTGGATATGCGTAGTATGAACTACAGCGTCCCATGCTGCAGTCCATCGGCTCGGTGGTCTGGGGACAACGGGCCGCTATATGTCCTGGCCTGTGACACTTCCAGCAAATAATATCACCCGAGGGGACCTTGGGCACCGCCTTCCCCGCCCCTTTTGACCTTGGACGCACCACCCCTTTTTGGGACTCTGCCCCCTGCTGGGACCCCCAATATGTAATGGGCTGCTTCCCCAAGGAACCTTCCATCCCCTGGTATCTCTCAACCAGCCCAACCAGTTCATCAGCATTTTGGGGATCACCCTGGGCAACCCAAGTCTGTAGAGGTCTCGGCAGAGAATGCACAAACCGATCCATCACAACTCGCTCTACCATTTGTGCAGGGGAAGCCGACTCTGGCTGCAGCCATTTCTGGACCAGGTGCAACAGGTCAAACATTTGGGAGCGCGGGGGTTTGTCCCGGTGATAGGCCCAGCGATGAACTCGCTGTGCCCTGGTAGTCATTGTTACCCCCAAGCGTGCGAAAATTTCCGCTTTTAATTTGGGATACTCTCTGGCATCTTGTACCGTCAGGTCAAAGTACGCCTTCTGGGGCTCCCCCGTTAGGTATGGGGCCAGTACCTCCACCCACCGCTCTGGCTGAAGTTTTTCCCTCTCAGCCACCCTCTCAAACACCATCAGGAAGGCCTTCACATCATCCTCAGGGGTCATTTTTTGTAATGCGTGTCTTACCGCCTTCTCGACGTCAGTGGCATCAGCCCGACCTGGGGTTGGGGCGCTCGTCCTGCCCTCCTGGATGGCGGTTGCCAGAAGCTGCATCTGCTGCCGTTGTTCCTGCTGGCTGTGCTGGAACTGCTGCCGCTGCTCCTGCTGGCTTTGCTGGATCTGCTGTAACAACAGCTTGTTGGTTTCCTGCTGCAGTGCCTGGGACTGGACCAGGTGTTTCATGAGGTCCTCCATGATTCCAGGCAATGCTTGTTGCCCCGCTGCAAACTTCACCCAGGACATGCAGCAACTGTCCCAAGTCTCTGCTGGGACCGCTGCCCGCACGTCTACCACCAATTGTGGGGATGTGACTCGCTTAGGTGCAGCGGGAGATAAATATGAGACAGGTTCTTCAACAGTGCTTGCGGTTTATTCACGTCATAAACGCACAAGGCAGCGTAACACCAAAAAGTAGCCTTTAGCTCAGGCAAAATAACACAAAATGTCCGTGGTTGTAGACTCAGAGCAGGAGTCTCAGCACACATGGGAGGCTTAGTCCTCCCCACATACAGCTCCCTGGTTCAGGAGCAGGCCACATTATAAGGCTGTAGCCACACCCATAATCCCAGCAGCTGACTGGTCACCTGACTGTGACCTCACCACAGGTCCTTCAAACAACAACAATAACCATATCTGGTATGCTTTACTTATGCCTTACATTATAGAGACAAGCCATTTATGAGGCACATATCTCCCATCGATTACAGGACCCTTAGCCCTGCCACAATACATACATACTTCATATATACTACATTCATACAACATACATACTACATACATACTTCATATATACTACATTCATACAACATACATACGACATATATACTACATTCATACAACATACATACATACTACATACATACTTCATATATACTACATTCATACAACATACATACATACTACATACTACATACATACTTTATATATACTACATTCATACAACATACATACATACTACATTCATACAACTTACATACTACATACATACTTCATATATACTACATTCATACAACATACATACTACATATATACTACATTCATACAACATACAAACATACATACTACATATATACTACATTCATACAACATACATGCATAGTACATACTACATACATGCAACATACATAAAACATGCTACAGACATACAACATACATACTACATACAATACATTCATACATTCATACAATACATACATATAGACATACAGTACATATAACATAGAGTACATACTCACCATCACTTGTCACTTTGATCCCCGAAGCCAGTGTCATCTTTAAAAAATATTAAAATAACAAACAACTGATATACTCCTTGATACGCAGAAATCCACAAGTGTCCCACGACGATCTCCTGTGGAGAACAGCAGCATCAGCTGATGCGACCGCTCTCTAGGGGCCCCAGGAATACAATGACAGGAGGTGGGTATCCTTCCGCACTGTTTTCCTCCGCCACTGTAAAAAAAATTATCCCTAGTCTCACTTTTGGCATTGCTGTGTGAGAAAGTTCCCACGCAGCTTTTGCCATAAAGTGAGACCAGTGAACCATAGTAACCTCTCAGTGATGCACTGCAGGAGATCGTCGTGGGACAATCGCGGATTTCTGCGGATCAGGGAGTATGTATGTATTGTATGAATGTATGAATGTATTGTATGTAGTATGTATGTAGCATGTATGTATGTTGTATGAATGTAGTATATATGTAGTATGTAAGTAGTATGTATGTATGTTGTATGAATGTAGTATATATGTAGTAGTATGTAGTATGTATGTATGAATGTATTATGTAGTATGTAGTATGTATGTTGTATGAATGTAGTATATATATAGAATATATGTAGTATGTATGTAGTATGTATGTATGTATGTTGCATGAATGTAGTATGTATGTAGTATGTATGTTGTATGAATGTAGTAAATATGTAGTATGTATTATGTATGTATGTTGTATGAATGTAGTATATATGTGGTATGTAGGCAGTATGTATGTATGTTGCATGAATGTTGTATATATGTAATATGTATGTAGTATGTATGTTTTTTTTTTTTTTACATTCAACACATTAGCCGGATGATGGGACTACTACTGTCCCATCATAATGTGTCAATCACTGTCATTGTAGCAGGCATAGCCCGATGGGACTTGTAGTCCCATCGGACGATGCCTGCACACACACACAACCCCCGGCTGGCCCGCACAGACCCCCGGCAGGCCCGCACAGACCGCGCATCATGATGCGCACAGACCGCGCATCATGATGACATCATTTCAGCAGCCAATCACAGCCACAACACTGGCTCATTGCATTATGGGAACGTCCGATTCCGGTATCCGATATTGTAAAAATATCGGTACTCGCTATCGGAATTCCGATACAGCAAATATCGGCCGATACCCGATATTGGCAGTATCGGAATGCTCAACACTAATCACCATATCTCAGTCCCTTACCTTTTTTAAATTTTTTTGTTATTGTGGGGAAAGCTGACATTTTTTGAAGTATTATTTTTGAGTTGTATACTACTGTTCAATTGCTTTTTATTCTATTGTTTTGTGGGATGTGCAGGGACTGAAAAAACACAATTTTGATATTCTCATTTCTTTTTATTTACCTCATTTACTGTAGGGTTAATTCATTTTACATTTTGAAACATCAGACACTTAACAGTTGCAGTTATACCAAATACACTTTTTTTCAACATGGAAAAAGGCAGCAATTTTAATTTGCTTTTCTAATTAATTTAGGATCCTCTGAAGGAAGCACACACAATTTGTTTTCTCTAGAATGTGTGTTTTCTAATGTAACCTATCTAAAGTTGTCTCCTTTAAATACCGTATTTTTCTAACATAAAACACACTGGATCATAAGACGCACCCCAAATTTTCAGAAGAAAACAGAGAACAAAATTAATGCATCAAATGAGGGTCCATCTTACAGTTTGAATTCAGCTTACCGGGTGGTAGAGTGTGATCGGGAGCGTTGGTGGAGCAGGGTCACAGGAGGTGTTCGGTGGTCTGGCGATGATCTGACTCATCCCAGGCTGGTGTGGCAGGTTCGGTGGTGCAGGGGCTCCGCCATTTTATGAAGGCCTGGAGCCTCCATACATCCATCCCAGGATGGTGCGCGGCAGTTTCACAGTTGCTCGGTGGTGCAGGGGCTCCACCGACATTTTGTGAAATCCCGGAGCCCCCACATATCCATCACAGGCTGGTGCACAGCAGTTTTGGAGATGCTCAGTGGTGCAAGGGCTCCGCCGAATTTTGCCCCCGTATTTCCATTGCTCCAATGCTGTGGTCTCCAGGAAAATGGCAGCCGGAGGTGGCACATGTGCAGAATGAGATCTTGGCACTGAGATCTGGATTCCTGAGATCTCAATCTACACATGCAACGCCTCCGGCAGCCATTTTCCTGGAGGCCAACGCATTACAGCAATGGAAGTGCGGGGGCACCGGGCTTTCACAAAATGTCGGCGGAGCCCCCGCACCACAGAGCATCTCCAAAGTTGCTGCGCATCAGCCTGGGATGAATGTGTGGGGGCACTGGAATTTCACAAAATGTCAAAGGAGCCCCCACATCACAGAGCATCTCCGAAACTGCCGCGCCTCAGCCTGGGATGAGACTCTTGGTAAGTACATCCAGACTTTAAGACGCATCCCCATTTTCCTCCAAAATGTTTTGGGAATACAATGCGTCTTATAGTCCGAAAAATACGGTAGCTGCTAACTTGTTTGGATTACAGACTGAGCTTTAGTTATTGGGCCCAATATGGGCCTCAGGTCAAAATGCAGACACAGACTTTTCATTGCCACCATTATGCTACTCAGATGGGTGGTTATAGACAAAAAGTTTTCAAATAACAAATATTATCATCATTCTTACTAAACAAACCACTACCCATTAACTGTACTATCACAATGCAATGAAAAAATAATGCTGTCACACAATGGTTTGTATTTCCACCACATTGAGTCTGAATATTACCATAATCCTGCTGCTGAATAGACCTCCATGTACACTTACCAATATTATCAATGATTCCAGTAGACAAGGACTAATAAAATGAAACAGTGACCACATAATACATGCATATGCAGTGGTGACTAAATAATACCACTATTCTGATCATTAAAAAAAATGTACTAAAAGCAATATTACCCACATACAGTGACCATATAGTGCTAGTGCTAGATACCAGCTATACACAGGAACTCTGTATACTATAGAAGTTTAAACAGTAAGTTAAATCCAGTGACTCACATATGGCCTTGTGATGTTGTCACATCTCCTGTTGTTTGTGGGCTGTTGCCCTTGTTTGCATTCTTTGCCTAGTAACAGTGATGTAGGGGAGAGGAGGAGTCGGGGGAGGGATGTAGAGAGGAAGGAGGAAGTAAGAAATAAAAAAAAGCACGGCCTGGCAGCCAAGCACGAGCACATCAGCGTACGTCTCTGAATTCTTTATCGCCGACATCACGACACTACAACTGGCGACGAGGAAGCGTTCATTCATCTGCCACAGGTATTTCAGTCCCACGACCAGTCTACAAGGCTATCAGCACTCACTATGGCTTGTCTACCCGCATTTCCTGCTTTTGATGTGCATCAGTCCCAAGCAAACCTGGCAGTATCTTGGGATAAATGGCTAAAGCGATTCGAGATATTTCTGCAAGCCATGAATGTCTCTGATGATACCCGGAAAAAAGCCATGCTGTTACACTACGCAGGGGAGCAGGTTTACGATATATTCACTACTCTGCCGAATACAGGGGAGGACAAGGACTATGAGCTCAGCAAAGCTGCGTTAAGCAAGCACTTCTCCCCTCACAGAAATCCGGCATTTGAAATTTTTAAGTTCAGGCAGTCAAAGCAGTCGCCAACAGAAAGCATGGCTGAGTATCATGTCCGGCTACGCCACCTTGCAGCGCACTGTGAATTTGCAGAAGTAGACAAAGAAATCCAAATGCAGATCGTACAAGGATGTATTTCCTCCAAGTTAAGGAGACAAGCACTCAGAGACCCCACCATGACGTTAGCGAAGTTGCTAGATACAGCGCGTATAAATGATGCTGCAGACAAACAAGCTAAACTGATAGAGAACATCGAGCATGAGCCAGACGCGACATCTTCTATAGCAAAGCTTACACAGAAACCAAATGTGCCTCGCACGCAGGCAGCCACATGTTACAACTGCGGTGGATCGTATCCTCACCAGAATGTCTGCCCAGCAAAGGGAGGAACTTGTCATAATTGCGGAAAGCAAAATCATTTTGCAAAGGTGTGTAGATCCAAGCCACAATCTCCTCATGCCACCGCACAACCTAGGCCACCAAAGATCCAAACACTGCAGATTAATGACGAGTCCCACAGCACCTATTTATTCTCCATGACGGAAGAGGGATCTAATACTGTGCACGCAGTTACTAATCCAAAACGAGTAATCCTAGTGAATGGCAATCCAATAGAAGCCCTGGTAGACACGGGGGCATCAGTCAACGTCATCAGTCATACTGTCTACAACCAGCTCCTAAACAAACCTACTCTACAAAGTACTAATATAAAGATTTTTCCTTATGGCTCAGCAGCTGCACTGCCCCTGTGCGGAAAATTTCAGTCAGAAGTTGCAGCTGAAGGAAAGTCCATCACTGACACCTTTTATGTGGTAGAATGCTCTGCGGACACACTTCTCAGCTGTACCAGTGCAATATCTCTGGGCCTTGTGAACCTTGTCAACAGCATTACAGGTCCTTCGGCCCACCACATTATGCAGAAGTACCCAAGTCTCTTTAAAGGCCTAGGTAAGCTAAAGGATGTTCAAATAAAATTGCATATAGATCCGTCAGTACAGCCCTCTATTCAGCCCCACAGGCACATTCCATTCCATGTCCGCAAGCTTGTGGAGCAAGAACTGCAGGACCTGGAGGCGTCCGATGTCGTCGAACGCGTTGAAGGCCCGACCCCCTGGGTTTCACCAATCGTTGTTGCACCTAAACCGAAGCAGCCAGGTAAAATCCGACTATGTGTGGATATGCACCACGCCAATCGGGCGATCCAAAGAGAAAGGCACATCACGCCCACTATTGATGACATTCTCGCAGACCTGAATGGTGCGAAGGTATTTTCAAAAATTGACCTAAACTCGGGCTATCATCAACTTGAATTGCATCCAGACTCCAGGTACATTACAACTTTTAGCACGTATGTGGGCCTGCGCAGATTGAACTTTGGCATCTCATCGGCCGCAGAAATTTTTCAGAATATCGTCAGCCAGGTTCTGTCTGGCATTGCAGGAGTCCTCAACGTCAGTGATGATATTCTCATTTATGGCACAACCCAAGAGGAAAGTGACAATCGCCTAGAACAAGTGTTTCAAAGACTCCAAGCCTGCAATCTCACTGTCAATCCGTCAAAATGTGAATTTAACCAAAATCATTAACTTTTTTTGGATACATCTTTTCTGAACAAGGAGTTTCAGCTGACCCACAGAAAGTGGCTGCCATAAAATCGGCTAGCCCACCGCAAAATGTGTCAGATGTTCGCAGCTTCCTAGGACTGGTCACATACTGTGGGCGATTTATACCTGACCTAGCCACTGTTTCTGAACCTCTGCGAAAGCTCACAAAGAAAGATTCTCCGTGGACATGGGGTACGGAGCAGCAAGCAGCTTTTGACGCATTGAAAACCAACCTAACCAGCGACACTGTCATGGCCTATTTTGACCCGTCAAAACCCACGCAGCTACTGGTGGATGCTAGTCCAGTAGGCCTAGGGGCAATTCTCACACAAGTGTCTAGCACAGGCGACATATCCACAATCTCATATGCCAGCAAGACACTAACGGATACAGAGCAGCGATATTCACAAACTGAGAGAGAAGCCCTGGCAGTTGTGTGGGGGTGCCTTCATTTCCATTTATACCTTTTTGGACATCAATTCACAGTGATAACTGACCACAAGCCACTCGTTCCAATTTTCAATAAGCCCTCGTCAAAGCCTCCTCCGCGTCTTGAACGCTGGTTGCTCCGCTTACAGAACTATCATCTCCAGTTGAGATACGTGGCGGGAGCTGGAAATCCCGCAGACTATTTCTCGAGACACCCAGCACCACAGCCCACCACAGACGACATCCCCGCGACGATTCTGGCGGAGGAGCATGTCAACTTTGTCGTCGCCCATTCGGTACCGAAAGCTATGACCATACAGGAAATTAAGCAAGCGCTGGATGCCGATCACCAACTTCAATTTGTGATAGAGACGGTTCGGTCCAAGAACTGGAGCAGTTTTCTCGCTGAGGCCCGCCTTCACCCTCCTGATCAGGCTGGGTACCTGGAGGTTTTCTTTAACGCGAGACATTCACTTTCAGTATCAGACTCAAATATGCTCTTAAGAGATAATCGCCTGGTGATACCTCAGAAACTTCAGAGCAGGGTACTGGATCTGGCGCATGAAGCTCATCAAGGGGTCGTGAAAACGAAGCAGCTACTTCGGGAGAAAGTGTGGTTTCCCGGACTTGACAAAAAGGTAGAGGCACTCGTTGAAACATGCATACCGTGCCAAGCCACTACAGTTGCCCATAGACGTGCACCATTACAAATGACACCCCTGCCAGCCGGCCCATGGATAGCTGTTAGCATCGATTTCTGCAGTCTACCAGATAGCTCCTATCTGCTGGTGATCATGGATGACTTTTCAAGGTTTCCAGTCACCGAACATGTTTCTACAACCTCAGCCAAGGCTGTTTTACCAAAATTAGACAAGATCTTCTCGGCATATGGCATACCTGAGATCGTGAAATCTGACAATGGACCGCCTTTTAATAGCACAGACTTTCAGTCCTTCGCAACCTACCTGGGTTTCACACACCGGAAAATAACTCCTTGCTGGCCTCAGGCCAACGGAGAAGTCGAACGATTCATGCAATCGCTCAACAAGACCCTAAGGATTGCTACCATAGAGCACAAGGACTTACAGCAAGAGTTGAACGCATTCCTCAGACAGTACAGGGCTACACCCCACTCTACAACGGGAATACCACCTGCAACGGCACTGTTCAACAGGCCCTTACGGGTCAAACTTCCAAGCATTCCAGCAATCTCCGTCCAGACCCCGATTTCTATTAATGACTCCATATCAAAGGAAAAGATGAAACGGTACGCAGATAAGCGCAACAATCGAGGCAGACAGCCGGCAATACAGGTGGGCGATTGGGTCCTAGCACAAAGGTTAAAAGCGACTAGCAAGTTTGCGTCACTGTACTATCCGGAACCCTTTCAAGTTATAGACGTTAAGGGCACCATGGTCACTGCCCGGAATCAAAGTCGTCAGGTCACACGAAATGTGTCCCACTTTAAAAAACTCCGGGGCCACGTCCCAAAAACCACGCCTATTGAGGAAGCGGAGAGCGACGACTTCCTGCCAGAGACTGGAGATGCCGTAAGCCTAACAGGGGATGTCTCCGGGGATACTCAGGGCTCATCTGGTGATGGGCTGTCACACCGCTATCCGACTAGGACCTATCGAAGACCACCTGCCCACCTTACAGACTATGTTCTGCAGTGAGACTTAATGTTTGAACGACAATATTCTTCAAATGTTTCAGTTTTTTTTTTGTTGGGAGAAAAGAAGAGGTGTGATGTTGTCACATCTCCTGTTGTTTGTGGGCTGTTGCCCTTGTTTGCATTCTTTGCCTAGTAACAGTGATGTAGGGGAGAGGAGGAGTCGGGGGAGGGACGTAGAGAGGAAGGAGGAAGTAAGAAATAAAAAAAAGCACGGCCTGGCAGCCAAGCACGAGCACATCAGCGTACGTCTCTGAATTCTTTATCGCCGACATCACGACACTACAGGCCTCTCTGATTGAAGTTATTCATGTTCTCTTGTCTTCATCTGAGCAAGACCACTATGAAGACATCTTCCAGCCATGACTAGCCTCTGTAGAATGACAAGCACACACATCTATGGGTGATTACTGGAAATAGAACCCTGCCTACTTTTCTCATACTTTTACACACAATCCATAGTGTTCCAAAGCATCTGGTGCCCTTCACTGTAAAATAACCTCTGTTACAGTTTCACAACCCTGCCTTTCGTGACCAGAAAAAGTAATTACTTCATCGTTCATTAAAGGTTGAAATGGGAATAACATTTTAATAACATCCACTTTGTGGCCTAAATTGAGTATTAATGCTTCACATTTATGTCTTTATATCATGATATTAATAGTACTCAGACAGAGTAGGTCTTTGTGCACCAATAACTATTGCCTACGTGCACCATCATAACTCTAACTAAGCCTACTGTATAGATAATGGGGTGCTCACCGCTTTTAAGTAGGTGATCAGAGGTAGGTGCTCTTCCAAAGATACACACAGATTTATTGAGACCTCCTGGACAACCAATTGTCGCCTCTACTAATTCAGCTCTCTCTCCCTTATCTGTAACGTTAGAAAAGATTCTGACTCCTTATGTACCTTTAATAAGGTCCCTTATCAAGGATACCTCTGATTTTCTACAAAGTATTAAAACTGTTGGTCCTATTCCTTCTGGGAACAGACTGGTCACACTAGATGTGAACAGTCTGTATACAAGTATCGGACATCAAGAAGGCATTGAAGCTATGGTTAATTTTCTGTCTAAAAATACGACTTTTACAGGAGACCAGATCGAATTTTGCAGGGATTTACTCACATTAATTTTGACAAAAAATGGATATTTATTTATCTGTACTTTATCTTTTTGGTCCGTATAAAAATAAAACAAAAGCAGCTACATGAACTCATTTTTGAATCATTGTATCAGTGTGCCGAGGTTGTTTTTCGTATTAGTCTAACTAAGCCTTGTCTGGTATCCAAACAAAGTTCTTGACGTGGCATAGAAATATTTTTGTCTTTTAAAAAAAGATAAAAAATTTTGGTCAGAAAATTCATACGCAAAAGAGGCAGAACTAGTTCTGATGAGTGTCGCTTCCCTCAGACCAGTTCAGTCTTGGGTTCTGTAATCAAGCCAGTGAGAGCGTGATTGACGTCTTCCACACATTGGGCTTATCACCAAAAATCTCCACAAATCTCTCACATGGACATGATTTTCTGCCTACCTGAAATTCTAGGAGTCTGTCAAAGAGACAATGAGCGTAAACCTGGTTTCATCACCACCCATTCTGATGCAAAAGTTGTTCACATGTGAAAGATTTGTGGTGGTCTGACGCTGTGTATAGACGAGGTCAGTCACACTGTTATGGGTATGATTGCAGGTTTTAAGGCCAGGCTAGTCTAAAGTAATCATTTCCTTCCTGAACTAATCCTACCCCGTTTGCATAACACAAGCCTGATCAAAAAAGTTGTTTTGATTTTAATGAGAAAAATATTTCTAAGCCATATAAAGCACTTTGTATTAATACATTGATAGGCATATTTAAGGTTATAATCAAGGTTTATTAGACTTTAGAAATCACTGGATTTCAGAGATCTTTAGGCTCTTGCCTTGCATTAACATTACCTTTGAACTGCAGTTTAAGATGCTTAATATTTCTTTCTATCATTACAGGAGGGTAATATTGCTGTGATTGGAATTTTAAGCCATATAATCTTCAACATGAAGATGGTTTCCAATAATAATAATTTATGTAACATCAACATATTCTCACACAGCAATGTACAATTCAGAAAGTACATGTAAAAATATTTTAAACAATAGGAGCGAGAGCCCTGCTTGCAAAAGAATTTAAGGTGTCAGAAATAGTGGTGACAAATAGAGATCATCTTTTAAATTTGAATTCGCCAAGTTCAAGACATTTACTGAAAATACTGCAAAGCCTCCAACTCTCCTGAAAAGACGTATTGAATACTCTGATGCCTCCTAGGACTAGCCTTTCAATCTCTTTGTTGCAAGCACAAACTGTTAAGGGCTGGTGGAATGAACCAAATAATGAAGATGGTAAATGGTATAAGGTGCGTTCGCAGCCCGGGGTCCACCATGCAGAGGTGTAAACTGCAGCTAGACAATGACGGAAGGGATATGATAGGAGGTAGCCGGACACAGGTGGGTAACCTTTGACCCGGCACGTGCAAGGACAGACTCTGTTACCTCAGAGAGTCCGTACTAGCCGGCGTATAAGCGTGACCTGTTGAGCGTCACAGGTCACGACTCTGTAAATTACCACTCAGAGCAGGTACTATGTCTACCCTGGCGGTGGCCACTAACCAGCATAAGCACAGTGCTGGAAAGTGCATCTATCTGTGCACGGCGCCGCTAAGGCAGAGGCTGCAGTATCAGCAGTAAGTGATGCCTGTACTGACTGACGCCCTCAGGTGCTACAGGAAGGAGAGCTGTGTACACTGCGGTGATGAGCAGTGGAAGTGTTAGGTACTGACTTTAACTATAAGACCCTAACTCATGAGTATCAAAGGGAGGGAGTCTTAATGAGTCAGTCACCAGTCTCATACATCCATCATCACTCATACCTCTAAACAATATAGAATTTGTCATGATCCCAGTGCAGGTTTTTGAGCTGCACACCTGGGGTTAATGTCTGGAGCTCGGTGCAGGTTTTGACCTGCAAACCTGGGGTTAATGATTGTGGCCTCTTTCTGGTTCTGGGAGAGCTTCTTAAACCCCTGGGAAGCTTCAATGCCTGCCAGTTATACTTTTGCCTTTGGCCTAGTGTGCTGACCCCTGTGTGCCTGTTTGTTGCTATAGCTTGTTTATATGGTTCTGACCTTGTTCTGTTTCCCATTGTGAGTTTGCCTGTTGATTTTGTACTGCATTATTATCTCTGTGTATGACTCTTTGCCTGTGACCTGACTACTCTATGCTCACCCCTCTTGTACCTTTGCAGCTATCTCTGTGTGTGACTCATTGGCTACGTATTGACTATTCTCCCTGTCTATGCCCCTGGGTAACTTTGTTTTGCAGTTACCCTGCTAGGAGTTACTGTATCTTGCAGCTCCTAGCTCTGTGGAGTTTAGGCCATGCCCCTAGCAGTCACGTGCTTCAGGTCCTGCAGCTCTGAAATACGCATCTGCTCAGCTGCTGCCCACTCCACAGGTATCTTTGAGCACTGTTCGCTTTACTCAGGACACGCGCACTGGCTCAGTGAGCAAGTTCAGTGCGGTGTTCCTGACATTATAACTGGCCTACAATTTTTTTTTCTCTCCTCACTTCTGCAGCATGGACCCAATGTGTGCTTTATCTGAGCAGGTGAAATGCTTGACTCAGTCACTGCAGAAGCTTAGTTTGGAACACCAAGCTCTTGCCCAGTCCCAACGGCGGGTGGAGGACTCAGTTCAGGGGGTGCTTTCCGCATTCTTCCAGCAGGTGGGGAATAGAGATGTCATTTTAGTCCCACCCGAATCCTCGGTTAAATTGCCAGATACATTTTCTGGTAACAAGGATGATTTCAGGGCATTTAAGGAGGGCTGTAAGCTCTTTTTCTCTTTGAGACCCCGCTCCTCTGGGGATGAGAAACAGAGGGTGGGGGTGGTGATGTCCCTGCTTAGGGGGTCCCCACAAGCCTGGGCATTTTCGCTTTCCTCTTCTGCCCCTGAGAGGATGTCTGTGGATGCGTTTTTTGAAGCCTTAGGACTTATTTATGATGAGCCTGATAGAGTGCGGTTGGCTGAGGACAAGGTGATGAGTGTCTGTCAGGGGGAGCACTCGGCCGAATGGTTCTGTACTGAATTCAGATGTTGGGCAGCCGAGATTTCCTGGAGTGATGCCGCCCTTCGGGGGCTGTTCCACAGAGGCCTGTGTGAACATCTGAAGGATGCTTTGGCAGTTCATCCTCCGCCTGACTCCCTGGAGGATGCCATGATCCAAGCGGTTCGCATGGATCGCAGGCTGCGGGCTAGAGGCATTATGCAACGGGAAACACCATTATTCTTCAGTGGAGATGAGACCCGGACTCTTCCTATGGCTATGGAGGTGAGCGCTGTCACCTGTGAGTGAAAGGAAAGAAGACGCCGCTGGGAAAAGCAGTTGTGCTTCTATTGTGGGAAATCTGGACATTGGAACAAGGACTGCCCCTCCTGTCCGTCATCCTCCAAGATAGCGGGAAACTACTAGGTCTGGGTAGTAGTCGAGGAGGCTACCCAGACCTTCAGGTACAATTTTCATCTTGTGCAAAAATGGTGCTGCAGGTGGAACTGGAACTTGTTTTTTTATTGATTGCGGTTCTGCTGTGAACCTGATTGCTACCAAGGTTATGACTCTTAATAAGATAGGGACAGTCAGGCTTCACGATCCTGTTAAACTTGCCTCTTACCCAAGACGGTATCTGTTGCAGGTCTGAACTTTTTTCTCTAAAAGTGGGTTCCACTCATGTGGAAAAGCTAAATTGTCTTGTGCTAGATAACTTGCCTGCAGGACTGGTACTGGGGATGCCTTGGCTTCAACGCCATAATCCTACCATTGATTCTGTTACAGGGGAAATCACTCAATGGGGATGCAATAATAAATGTGGTAACCTGGGACATCTTGTTAACGCTGTTAAATCCGTGTCTGTGTCGTCTGTCGGTCTGGAAGGTATTCCGGAGTACCTGAAGGATTTCGAAGACGTTTTTTCTGAAAGTGAGGCTGAGGCGCTGCCGCCACATAGACCCTACATTTGTGCCATTGATTTAGTACCTGGAGCCAAGTTACCTAAGGCTCGATTGTTCAATTTGTCTGGGCCTGAGCGCCAAGCCATGAAGGAGTACATAGCTGAGAGTCTCCACAAAGGGCATATCAGGCCTTTTGTGTCACATGTGGCAGCAGGGTTCTTCTTTGTGAAGAAAAAAGATGGTTGTTTGCGGCCGTGCCTCGACTTTCGGGAACTGAACAAGATAACGGTGTCATGGGAAGCCTAGGTAACTATAGGCTAAAACCCCGGGTCCCCTGCGGTGTCCCTCAGACTAGGGGAAACCCTGTCTGTCCCTCAACCCAGGGTTTACACTGAAGGTGTGCCTGCCTGGGCCTCCACCCTGTCCTTGTCTCCTGTCCAGCCCTAAGCTGAACCCACCACCCTCCACCCAGTGAGGAGACCAAACACCAGACCCCACAAATAAGTGTGGACAGGGATAAAGGAAACGCACCACACCGCGTACACACAGGAGAATACAATAATGTGCAAGGGCAACCAAAAAATACAACACAGGGAGGCAAAATGGCAACAACGGAATATACTACACCAGAAACAGTATGCTCCTTAGACCACCACTCCAGACCGGTATCTCTAGCACAAGGCAAGAGCTATAGTCAGCAACGCCCAAAGTCACGCAGGACAATTTAAAGACAGAGTGCGTGGCTAAGCCCTCAGCCAGAAAGACAATCTGGTTAACCCAATCCAAGCCGGATCAGAAGACCAACCAGCACCGCTGAGAACAAAGTGGTAGGATGGGGTATTACCGTTGTCTGCCGGACACCCTGGTGCGAACAGTGTCTGACATGACAGTACCCTGCCTTCTACGAGGGACCCCAGGAAACTCACAATGCCGAGGACCCGGCTTGTCCAGATGGCGGCAATGAAACACTGTAACCAGTCGGTCCGCATGTATATCCGAAGCCGGCACCCAAGTCCTCTCCTCAGGACCATAGCCACGCCAGTGGACCAGGTACTGTAGATTGCGACACACTACCAGAGACTCAACCACCTTGGACACCTCAAACTCCAACGTGCCATCCACCAAGACGGGAGGTGGTGGCACGGGAGAAACATCAACAGCACCCACGACCTTCTTAAGTAACGCCTTGTGAAACACATTATGTGTCTTGTATACCGCAGGTAACTCCAAACGAAATGCCACAGGGTTGATAATTGCGGAGATCCTAAATGGACCAATGAACCTGGGACCCAACTTAAGCGATGGTATTTTGAGTTTGATGTTCCTTATAGACAACCACACCCAATCACCCACAAACAGGTCCGGACCTGGCACACGTCTACCATCAGCCACACGTTTGTACCTAGAACCTACATTCAGCAAGCTCTGCTTTACTCTCCTCCAAACGAATGACAATTGTGATCCCAACTGGTCCTCTTCAGGGACGCCCGCAGAGCACCCTTGGCGCAAGGTACAGAATTGGGGCTGTTGACCATAAACACAAAAGAAGGGAGATTCCCCAGACGATTCCTGACAATGATTGTTTATCGCGAATTCAGCCAGAGCAAGAAACGCCGACCACTGTTCCTGATTGTCAGACACAAAACAGCGTAAGTATTGTTCCAGGTTTTGGTTCATACGCTCAGTCTGCCCATTCGACTGCGGATGGAAAGCCGATGAATGAGACAATTTAATCCCTAGGCGTGAACAAAAAGCTCTCCAAAATTTTGCCACAAATTGTGTATCTCTATCAGATACAATGTCAGACGGGACACCATGAAGTCTGACCACCTCGCGAATAAATACCTGAGCAAGGGTCTTCGCATTGGGCAAAGATGGCAAAGCAGAGAAAAGCGACATTTTAGAGAACCGATCAACTATTACCAGAATTACCGTGTTCCCAGCCGAGGAGGGCAAATCCATAATGAAATCCATGGAAATCTCAGTCCATGGCTTACTGGGCACACAGGATGCAACGTGCCAGCTGGACGGGAGCGTGGTGTCTTGGCCCGTGCGCACGTGGTACAGGCTGACACATATGAGGCCACGTCCTGCTGGATTTTGGGCCACCAAAAATGACGTGACACAAGTTCCAGAGTGCCCTTAACCCCTGGGTGTCCCACCAGGACAGTATCGTGATGTTCCCCTAACACCTTTAAGCGTAGGTGTAGTGGCACAAACGATTTATTAGGAGGCAGATCCAGCGGTACCTCCTCCTGAGCCTCAGCAATCTCTGCCTCAACTTCTGTCATGAGAGCAGAGACCACAACTCCCTTTTGGAGGATAGGCACCGGATCCTCACGTGGCTCTCCACCCGGAAAACATCTGGACAAGGCGTCCGCAATAGTATTCTTAGAACCTGGTTGGTATGTCACAAAAAAATTGAACCGGGTGAAGAATAACGCCCAGCGAGCCTGTCTGGGGGACAGGCATTTAGCAGACTCTAAATAAAGCAGATTTTTATGGTCTGTTATAACAGTAATCTGATGGACAGCCCCCTCCAAGAAGTGTCTCCATTCCTCAAATGCCAACTTGATGGCCAACAATTCCCTGTTACCAATATCGTAATTACGCTCGGCAGGCGACAGCTTCTTGGATAAGTAGGCAATGGATGCAATTTGCCCAAGGATGGACCCTGAGACAGTATCACCCCCACTCCAACCTCAGATGCATCCACCTCCACGGTAAATGGTAGGGAGACATCAGGCTGAACCAGGATGGGAGCTGAAGCAAAACTGTTTTTGAGGAATTCAAACGTGCGCACAGCAGCCTCAGACCAGTCAGAAAAATTTGTACCTTTTTTTTGTCATGTCGGTGAGCGGTTTAGCAATCATAGAAAAATTCTTAATAAATTTCCTATAATAGTTGGAAAAGCCCAGGAATCGCTGAAGCGCCTTGAGATTATCAGGCCCATCCCTCTGCAGCACCGCTTGCACCTTAGCGGTGTCCATTTTAAACCATGAGGCGGAAATTACATAACCCAAAAAAGGTAATTCTTGGATGACAAATACACATTTCTCAAGCTTGGCATAGAGCTTGTTCTCCCTGATCAACTGCAATACCTGCCTAACATGCTCTATGTGTGCATCATGGTCGCGTGAGTAAATAAGAATGTCATCAAGGTATATAATAATAAATTTCCCCAAGAGATGAGAAAAGACATCATTTATGAAATGTTGAAATAATGCTGGCGCGCTCGTCAACCCAAATGGCATCACCAAATTCTCAAAATAACCCTCAGGGGTATTAAATGCCGTCTTCCATTCATCCCCTTGACGGACTCTTATGAGATTGTATGCCCTCCTGAGGTAAAGCTTGGAAAACCATTTGGCACCAGACACCTGGTTGAACAAATCGGGTATCAGTGGCATCGATGGGTCACGAACCGTAATCTGGTTGAGTTCCCTGAAATCCAGACACGGGCGTAATCCACCATCTTTCTTCTTGACAAAGAAGAACCCCGCCGCCAATGGAGATGATGAAGGCCTGATGTGCCCTTTGCTTAGACTTACTGCAATGTATTCTTTGAGAGCTCGCCTCTCTGGACCTGAGATATTAAACATCCTGGCTTTCGGTAACCCTTGCCCCTGGTTTTAACCTAATAGCACAGTCATAGGGTTGGTGCGGTGGCAGCTCTGAGCAACCTCTTTCAGAAAATACATCAGCAAAGTCCAGCAGTGACTCCGGGATGCTGGGAGTCACAGCGGAGATACACGTGGCCAGACAACCTCTCAGGGAGAGGTAACTTGGGTTCAGCTGCCCTGACTGCTGCCTTAGTTTGCACAGCAGGACCTGACAGGCCTTGTTGCTGGACTGCCCCCCTCAGTTCAGTGACCTGTATGGACAGAGCCTCCAGCTGCTTGGTTATGGAGACTATAGGATCCATGGTAAATAAAATTTGGGCCGACTATAATGTCATGGGAAGCCTAGGTATCTATAGGCTAAAACCCCGGGGCCCCTGCGGTGTCCCTCAGACTAGGGGAAGCCCTGTCTGTCCCTCAACCCAGGGTTTACACTGAAGGTGTGCCTGCCTGGGCCTCCACCCTGTCCTTGTCTCCTGTCCAGCCCTAAGCTGAACCCACCACCCTCCACCCAGTGAGGAGACCAAACACCAGACCCCACAAATACAGTAAGTATGGACAGGGATAAAGGAAACGCACCACACCGCGTACACACAGGAGAATACAATAATGTGCAAGGGCAACCAAAAAATACAACACAGGGAGGCAAAATGGCAACAATGGAATATACTACACTAGAAACAGTATGCTCCTTAGACCACCACTCCAGACCGGTATCGCTAGCACAAGGCAAGAGCTAAAGTTGGCGACGCCCAAAGTCACATAGGACAATTTAAAGGCAGAGGGCGTGGCTAAGCCCTCAGCCAAAATGACAACATGGTTTACCCAATCCAAGCCGGATCAGAAGACCAACCAGCGCCGCTGAGAACAAAGTGGTAGGATGGGGTATTACCGCTGTCTGCCGGACACCCAGGTGCGAACAGTGTCCGACATGACAAATTGTTAGGAACTCTTACCCGCTTCCCCTCATCCCAGACTTATGTAACCAGTTAGCTGGGGCCCAATGGTTCTCCAAGTTAGATCTGCGGGGGGCCTACAATCTGATAAGGGTTCGGGAAGGGGATGAGTGGAAAACTGCATTCCTCACATCAGAAGGACTTTTTGAGAACCTGGTAATGCCGTTTGGGTTAACTAATGCATTCGCTATTTTCCAAAATTTCATCAATGTTGTATTTTCTGATCTGATAGGCCATTTTGTTATTTATTTGGATGACATTTTGGTGTATTCCCCGGACAGTCAATCTCACTTGCAACATCTAAAGACAGTTCTCCAGAGACTCAGGGAGAACCAATTGTTCGCTAAATTGAAAAAATGTTTGTTTTTTGTAAAGGAGCTGTCTTTTTTGGGGTTGATTGTGTCCTGTGAGGGGTTTCGTATGGATCCTAAGAAGGTGCTGGCGATCGCTGACTGGGTTCAGCCTCAAGATCTCAAGGGGCTCCAGTGCTTCTTAGGATTTGCGAACTATTACCGGAGGTTCATTAAAGGTTTCTCACAACTGGTTAAACCACTCAAGGATCTTACCCAGAAGGGCGCTGATGTAAAAAATTGCTCTGTACTCGCTAAGGAATCCTTCTCAGCGATTAAGAAATGTTTCATGTCTGCCCCGGTGTTGGTACAACCTGACCCGTCCAAACCATTCATTGTGGAGGTGGATGCTTCTGAAGTGGAGGTGGGGGCTGTGCTGTCCAATGGTCTGGCCACCCTTACCAATCTCAAACCCTGTGCCTTCTTCTCCAAGAAGTTCTCTTCAGCTGAGAAAAACTATGATGTAGGCAATAGGGAATTTCTTGCGGTCAAGCTGGCGTTTGAAGAATGGAGGCACTTTTTAGAAGGGGCGACTCACCCTATCACGGTTGTCACGGATCACAAAAATTTAGCATACCTTGAATCTGCTAAGAAGCTTACTCCTAGACAAGCCTGTTGGTCACTTTTTTTCACGATTTCAGTTCTCCATTACTTTTCGACCGGGGTCCAAAAATGTTAAAGCGGATGCCCTGTCCAGAAGTTTTGATCCAGTGTCTCCCCCTGAGCCGCCGTCCTCCATTCTTCCCCCAGGGGTGGTAGTGGCGGGGGTCTCAACTGAGTTGGAACAAGAAATTCTAAGGGCTCAGGCCCTAGCTCCGGAAACCAGGCCAGGGGATAAACTGTTTGTTCCAGATTCATTGCGGCCTAGACTTCTGCAGGAGTTTCATGAGTCTAGGCTGAGTGCTCATCCAGGTATCACGGCCACTAGAGAGGCAGTAGCCAGGGGTTTTTGGTGGCCTTCATTAAGGTCTGATGTCAAGGAATTTGTTTCTGCTTGTGGCATGTGTGCCCGTTCCAAAAGCTCGCATAGCCGACCGGCTGGGGAACTCATACCTTTACCGGTTCCTGATAGGCCATGGACTCATCTTTCCATGGATTTTATTAGCGGCCTTCCACCTTCCAGGGGAAATACTGTGATCTGGGTGGTGGTGGATAGGTTTTCTAAACAGGCCCATTTCATTCCCTTGGCAGAATTACCCTCAGCAGAAACATTGGCAAGGTTGTTTGTGCAGCATGTGGTCCGATTGCATGGGGTACCCCTGAATGTTGTGTCTGACAGAGGTGTGCAGTTTGTGGCCAAATTTTGGAGGGCGTTCTGTATGAAATTGGGCATCTCACTCTCCTTCTCGTCGGCATATCACCCGGAGAGTAATGGTCAGACGGAACGCACCAATCAATCCCTGGAACAAATTCTCAGGTGTCTGACCTCCGCCAAACAGGAGGATTGGTGTGATGCGTTACCATTGGCTGAATTCGCTTTTAACAACCGGGTGAGTCAGTCCACCAACATGTCCCCATTCCTGATTAACTATGGGTTTAATCCGCATTTTGGGGAGTTTTCTCGGGTGTATTCCGGTTGTCCAGGGGCAGAGGGGTTCGTTCAATGGTTAAAAAACCTCTGGGCTGAAGTCCGGCGTAATATCTCTCGGGCCCAGGGGAGATACAAATATTTTGCTGACAAAAAGAGAGCCTCGGGAGACATGTTTCAGGTGGGAGAGAAGGTTTGGCTCTCCACACATAGCATCAACTTAAAGGTACCATCAGCTAAGTTGGGACCAAAGTTCATTGGTCCGTACGAGATTATGGAGATAGTCAACCCAGTGGCATATAGGTTGCGTCTCCCCGCCTCCTTAAAAATATCCAATGTGTTCCATAAATCTCTGTTGAAACCCGCAGGATATGTCAAAGAGAACTCTGAGTCTATTGTTCCTCCAGTGCTGGTGGAGGGTCAATTGGAGTATGAGGTCGGACATATTGTGGACTCTCGCTCTTTGCAGTACCTGGTCCACTGGAAGGGATATGGACCAGAGGAGCGCTCATGGGTCCCTGCTCGCTCGGTACATGCAGATCGCCTGGTTTGGGCTTTCCATGCCAAGTACCCGGGGAAGCCTGGGGGTCGAGAGGCCCCCCGTTGAGAGAGGAGTACTGTCATGATCCCAGTGCAAGTTTTTGAGCTGCACACCTGGGGTTAATGTCTGGAGCTCGGTGCAGGTTTTGATCTGCACACCTGGGGTTAATGATTGTGGTCTCTTTCTGGTTATGGGAGAGCTTTTTAAGCCCCTGGGAAGCTTCAATCCCTGCCAGTTATACTTTTGCCTTTGGCCTAGTGTGCTGACCCCTGTGTGCCTGTTTGTTGCTATAGCTTGTTTATATGGTTCTGACCCGGTTCTGTTTCCCGTTGTGAGTTTGCCTGTTGATTTTGTACTGCGTTATTATCTCTGTGTATGACTCATTGCCTGTGACCTGACTACTCTCTGCTCGCCCCTCTTGTACCTTTTCAGCTATCTCTGTGTGTGACTCATTGGCTACATCTTGACTATTCTCCCTGTCTATGCCCCCTGGTAACTTTGTCTCGCAGTTATCCTGCTAGGAATTATCTTGCAGCTCCTAGCTCTGTGGAGTTTAGGCCACGCCCCTAGCAGTCACGTGCTTCAGGTCCTGCGGCTCTGAAATACGCATCTGCTCGGCTGCTGCCCACTCCACAGGTATCTTTGAGCACTGTTCGCTTTACTCTGGACACGCGCACTGGCTCAGTGAGCAAGTTCAGTGCGGTGATCCTGACAGAATCAATGTCTATCATAGCGCATGGCAGGGCAGCAATGTGAACCTTTTATAGCAGCGTCTTTCCGGGACCTTCCTGATGGTCCAATCTGAGCTGGAGAAGGACCTGAAAATGTTACCTCCGATCTCCAATGAGAGATCATCCCACGGGCATGCTCACTAGACCAAAAGGAGGACTTAGTCCCTGGAGTCATTCGCTGCTGCCCAGCATGCGTTGCTATAGCTGGACCAAAGGTGGCCGCAGCAACCAAACCCACAATGCTGGTTTGAGCAGAGCGCTGGGATCGATGAGTTTGCTAAGCAGGCTCTACTGCGGCGGGAGAGGAATGGGAGACCGCCGATGGCCAAGCTCGGGATTCCTGCTGTGCAATGACAGGAACCTGATGCCTAACATTACCCCCCCTCCTCTCTGAGCCTTGCTACACTCAAATGCCGCAATAAGGAGTGGAGCGTGGATGTTCTCCACTGGCTCCCAGGTCTGAGCCTCTGGACCATGACCCTTCCAGTCCAATAAAACTTTTTACCACACACCACCCTGCATCCCACAATGGCATTGACCTCAAACTCGTCTGAAAACAGGTCTGATGTCCTGGCAGATGACTTGGAGAACCGGGACATGTGGACAGGTTTAAGGAGGGACATGTGGAAAGTGTCAGAGATAGCCAAGTGTGGTGGAAGGGCAAGGCGGTGGTCCACTGGATTGATCTGCTCAAGGACCTTGAAGGGGCCAATGTAGTGAGGTGCAATCTTAGTGGACTTGACCCACAGTCTGATATTACGGGCGGAGAGCCACACTAAGTCGTCAGGAGCAAGAGTCAGAGTGAGGCGCCGCTGTGTGTTGGTGGAAGCCCTCATTCTCTCCTTAGAGGCCCGGATGGCATCCTGAGTGCGGTCCCAAATGTCAGGAGCTTCTACCACCCTGGAATCAGTGGACAACACGGGCATCTGGACAGGGACATGCAGATACTGGCCGTAGTTAAGGAGGAATGGAGTCTGACCAGTGGAATCGGCCACAGCGTTGTTCAAGGCAAATTCTGCCCATGGTAGCAAGGATGCCCAGTCATCCTGTCTGGCTGCAAAATGTTGCAGGTATGTGACCAGGGTCTGGTTAGCTGTCTCAACTAACCCGTTTGTCTCGGAGTGATAGGCCGAAGAGAGATTTACCTCAATACTGAGCAGACTGCAGAGCTCCTTCCAGAACCGAGACGCGGACTGGGGACCCCGGTCACTGACTATCTTGTCTGGCATACCATGCAAGCAAAATACGTGTTTTATGAACTACGCTGCCAGGTCCCATGCAGAAGGTAGCCACGAAAGTGGCACCAGGTGCACCATTTTAGAAAAATGATCGGTGACAACCCAGATGACCGTACTGCCACTGGACTCAGGCAGACCGACCACAAAGTCCATGTCGACCATCTCCCAAGGTCTGTCTGCCACCAGCAGGGGGTAAAGTAGCCCGGCAGGCCTCTGACGAGAAGGCCTGTTCTGGGCGCAGGAGACGCATGCCCGAATGTAATTTCCCACGTCCCAGGCAATATGCGGCCACCAATATGTCCTCCCCAGGAGTTCGCTGGTCTGCTTCATCCCAAAGTGACCTCCCACCCTGGACACGTGGACCCAAGATAGAACTTCTGGTCGCAGACGGACGGGGACAAAGGTCTTGCCCGGGGGCACCAATTCAAGAGCGACCGAAGCCACAGTCCTCAAGCTCTCGGACGGGACGATTAGCCGAGACTCAGTCTCCTCCTCCAACAACATCATGGAGCGAGAGAGCATCAGCCCAGATGTTCCTCTCACCGGACAGATATTGAAAGGTGAAACGGAAGCGGGAGAAAAACAGCGACCATCTGGCCTGGCGAGAATTCAGCCGCTGGGCCGTTTGGAGATATACCAGGTTTTTATGGTCAGTGTACACCTGGAAGGGGAACCGCGCTCCCTCCAGGAGGTGTCTCAACTCAAAAAAGGCCAATTACATTGCCAGCAACTCCCTGTCCCCGATAGAATAGTTCCTCTCCGCCGGTGAAAAGGTCTTAAGGCCCTTTTACATTTAGCGATGCACCAGCGATCCGACCAGCGATCCAACCCGGTCAGGATCACTGGTGCATTGCTAAATGATCGCTAGTGAGCTGTCACACAGGCAGACCTCACAGCGATGCAGCAGCGACGCAGCGCACGATACGCACCTTTCACACACAGCGATCCTGACGTCCTCCCGCCCGCCTCCACGCGTCACTCGTCGTCACAGCAGGAAGCCCAGCAGGAAGCGCCCAACAAGAAATGGAGCCGGACATTCTCGCGCGATCAGCGATGGACAGCGGGGGAGCCGGTCGGAGGTAAGAATCACACATAGCGATATCGCTAGCGATATCGCTATAACGTCACAAAATCGTGACGTTATAGCGATATTGCTAGCGATATCGCTATGTGTAAAACCCCCTTTATAGAAAAAGAAGCAGGGGTGCTTCCGACCTTGAGCGTCCTTCTGATAAAGGACCACTCCGGCACCGACGAATGAGGACTCTACCTCCAGGATAAATGGCTTATCCACATCGGGATGATGGAGGATGGGAGTGCCAGCAAAATGGGCCTTGATGGAGAAGAAGGCCTAGGAGACCTGTTCCGGCCAAACCATAGGATTGGCTCCCTTTTTGGTGAGGGCGACCAAGGGAGCCACCAAGGTGGAGAAGTGAGGAATGAACTCACGATAATAGTTAACGAACCCCAAAAAGCTCTCCACTGCCTTAAGGGAGAGGGGTTCTTGCCAGTCCATTACCACCCGCAATTTGGCAGGATCCATAGCCAAACCCTGCGCCGAGATGATATAGCCCAGGAAAGGCAAGAACTCCTGCTCAAACTGGCACTTCTCCAACTTGGCATAGAGGGAGTTCGCTCGCAAGCAGTCGAAGACCTTGCAAAAGTCTCTCCGGTGGGAGTCCAAATCAGGATAGAAGACAAGGATGTTGTCCAGATAGACCACCACCAACGTGGAGAGCATATCTCGGAAGACATCATTTACAAAGTCTTGGAAGATGGCTGGGGCATTACAGAGGCCAAAGGGCATGACCATATACTCATAGTGGCCATCCCTGGTGTTAAAGGCCGTCTTCCATTCGTCCCCCGCACAAATACGTATCAGGTTATAAGCCCCTCGTAGACCTAATTTGGAGAAAATCCTCGCTCCACGCAACCTATCGAACAGCTCAGATATCAGGGGCAGAGGGTATTTGTTCTAAACGGTTATGGCGTTAAGATCCCTGTAATCATTACAAGGGCGAAGTTCTTCATTCTTCTCCTGCATGAGGAAGAATCCCTCCCCCACTGGTGACACCGACTTCCTAATAAACCCTCTTGCCAGATTCTCCCTGATATATTGTGACATGGCCTCCGTCTCCGGGAGAGACAGGGGATACACGCGACCCCGAGGAGGCTCCGCACCAGGCAAGAGGCCTATAGGACAGTCATAGGGGCGATGCGGCGGAAGAGTCTCCGACGTCTTTTTGCAGAATACGTCCATGTACTGCCGATAGTGCTTAGGGAGAGAGGAAAAATCCGCAGGGACCTCAGTGAAAGCTACCTGTGCGCACTCCCTCACACATCTACCCTCACAGGACTTGCTCCAGCCTAGAATTCTCCCCGAGGACTACTCTATGTGAGGGGAGTGGCAAAGCAACCAGGGAACTCCTAAGAGAACCTGATCGATGCCCTCTGGCATAATCAGGAGAGACAAGGTCTCGTGGTGGGAAGGAGCCAGTGAGAGCCTAAGGGGAGCAGTCTGATGTGTAATTTGTGAGGGTAGGGTCGAGCCATTCACCACCCTGATGGTAACTGGGTGAGGTAGCAGAAGCAAGGGGATTGCGTGCCATTGGGCGAAGGCTGAAGACATAAAATTGCCTTCTGCCCTGGAGTCCACGCAAACCTCTACCACCAAGGTAGAAGGACCAAACTCTATCGTCCCTTTAAAGGACAGCTTGGAGGAGAAAGTTCCAGTGTCTAGTTGGCCTCCTCCAATTACCGCTAGACGCGGGCCTTTCCCGACCGCTGTGGGTACCTGTTAGCCAGGTGACCAGGCTGTCAAAACTGGAAACAGAGCATGGGGGTGCACACCAAGCGGGACTTGGAGCCTATGCGAGACACCTCCATGGTCTCAGGAGACTCGATCACTTGATCAGGAGGTTCTAGAGCTTTAGAGAAGGTGGGAGCCAACCTAAGCCTCGATCTAGACTGGGAGCGGTCCAACCCGTGCTCTGTGAAATGGAGATCTATGCGGGTGGAGATGGTAATAAGCTCCTCCAGAGTAACGGGAACCTCCCTAATGGCCAAAGCGTCCTTGACATGCTCCGCCAAACCCCTCCAGAACACTGGTATAAGCACCTTGTCCGGCCATTTCAACTCGGAAGCAAGTGTCTGGAACTGGACGGCATAATGGCTGACCGGGAAGGTTCCCTGTACCAGTGCCAACAATAGAAGCGCAGTATCATGTGTGACCTGTAGCCCCAGAAAGACATGTTTTAGAGAGACCAGGAACTGAGAGGCACTCTGTACAACGGGGTCACCACGCTCCAACAGTGGAGTGGCCGAATCCAGAGCCCTGCCCAACAGGAGGGAGATAATGAATCCCACCTTAGCCCGTTCTGTAGGGAATCGCGTAGCCAGCAGCTCAAGCTGAATAGAGCACTGGCTCACAAAACCCCTACAGGAGGCATTGTCACCCGAGAACTTATTGGGCAGTGGCAGACGGGACAATGACGCGACAGGAATGGACGTGGAGGCGCGGGAAATCGCTTCTGCAGCTGCCTGTACAGCGACTGCAGTGACATCCGCAGCTGAGGCTGACCACTCGAGAGTTGACAACCTGCACTCCAGCTGCTTGACATATCTCTGCAGAAGCTGTTTGTCCATCATGCTAGCCAGACCCTGGCGCTATGATAATGTTAAGGGCTGGCGGAACGCACCAAATAATGAAGATGGTAAATGGTATAAGGTGCGTTCGCAGCCGGGGGTCCTCTGTGCAGAGGTGTAAACTGCAGCTAGACAATGACAGATGGGATATGATAGGAGGTAGGTGGACACCAGCGGATAACCTCTGACCCGGCGCGTGCAAGGACAGACTCTGTTACCTCAGAGAGTCTGTACTAGCCGGTGTATAAGTGTGACCTGTTGAGCATCACAGGTCACGACTCTGTAAATTACCACTCAGAGTAGGTACTATGTCTACCCTGGTGGTGGCCACTAACCAGCATAAGCACAGTGCTAGAAAGCGCACGTATCTGCACACAGTGCCACTCAGGCAGAGGCTGCGGTATCAGCAGCAAGTGATGCCTGTACTGACTGACGCCCTCAGGCACTACAGGAAAGAGAGCTGAGTACACTGCGGTGCTAAGCAGGGCAAGTGCTAGGTACTGACTTTTACTATAAGAGCCTAGCTCATGCATATCAAAGGGAGGGAGTCTTAATGACTCAGTCACCAGTCTCATACATCCATCATCACTCATACCTCTAAACAATATAGAATCAATGTCTATCATAGCGCATGGCGGGGTGGCCATGCAAACCTTTTATAGCAGCGTCCTTCCAGGACCTTCCTGATTGTCCAATCCGAGCTGGAGAAGGACCTGAACATGTTACCTCCGATCTCCAATGAGAGATCGTCTCACGGGCATGCTCAGTGGACCAAAAGGAGGACTTAGTCCCTGGAGTCGTTCGCTACTGCCCAGCATGCGTTGCTATAGCTGGACCAAAGGTGGCAGCAGCAACTAAACCCACAATGCTGGTGTGAGCAGAGCGCCGGGATCGACGAGTCTGCTGAGCAGGCTCCACTGTGGCTGGAGAGGAATGGGAGACCACCGAAGGTAAAGCTCGGGATTCCTGCTGTGGAGCGACAGGAACCTGACGCCTAACACAAACATTGTATTGTCAAAGAGATCCCTGTTCTGTCCTCACTAAATGAAGCAGACTTTATGTAGCTATACCGGGGTCCAATAAGGAGACTGTAGGTTGAATTTGTGCTTTATTGAACGTGATGGTATATTGGCACAGTGAAACTACAAACAAAAACATATATGCATACAATCAGGACTGGGTTCATGAGGGATTCAAAAATACATAATACATATCTGCACTGATAGCTAACCAGGGGAGAACTAACTAAGCAGGCTAGTAAGAGACAGGAATTGGATACAGGAAACATAAGTACATACCAGTGGTGCTGTCACAAGGGGAGAAGAGAAATGAGATGCTTCCTGAATGCAGGCAGAAGGAAAATGGTGGACTGGAGGGAAAATGGGGGCTGAGCAAACCATAATCCTTTGCAAAAGGCACCCAGGGTGCATTGCAACCTTACCAGAATGCACTGTAAATGGAGGGAATTAGAAAGTGAAAGTAAAACACACAATAACACTGTGGTTATGACTCTGGTCACTAGATGGAGCCAGAAAACACTGTAAACATTAACAAGCAGATAATGAGGGATTATGAATTAAATGTCAGAGACAGAACAATCCCACCATTGTAATGATTGCAAACCTGGTAATAACTAATAGCCAATTTAAAGAAACAGTACACTAACAGAGTTCTCATGTTTTTAATAAAAAAATATCCTTCTTAGTAATCAGACAGATATTTCTTTGCAGAACATGGACTTAAACTGATGGGGTTGGTGTCGGAGGTAATATCATCCTTCTGTGATTGTGATGAGTGATATGTCATGCTGTATCTATCATAACACCCTCACTTTTCTACTCACTAATAAACTTGCTGGATACAAAGAAGACCATTTGGTGGTACTACTATCCAGCAGTGCTTGCGATAGCGCTTCTGCTGCTTTTGGTTAAGTCATGGCTAGTTTTGGGGATTTGATCCGCTGACCTGTTGCTGCATGACCAGTTCCCCTGTTTGCTGAGTTATTGCCTTTTATTCCTTGTCCTATTGCTGATGGTTCCATTTGTCTTTGGCCCCCCTTCTTAGTGTGTTTCTCTACAAGTGTTTTCCATCTTCCTGTTTTGGTCTGCCCTATCACTTTCTGGATTTGGTTTTATATGTTAACCCGTCACTGAACTCCCTTGCTGGCTATATCTCTAGGTGGACTTATGTCTAGGAGATCCAGCCTTTCAGCTAAGGGGTTTACCTTGCATGGTAAACCCCAGTTCTTGCAGTGAGTCTGTTTATTTTTCTTCCTAGTTCCACTTCCTTTTACTTCTTTAGGTTTCTGAGAATTTACGTGTACGCTGTTTACTTTTCACTCTCCTTATCTACCCCTCTCTAAAGTTTGTGTGTGGATTTTAAACAACATTTTGAGATCTATTCATGATATGATATGCTATTTATTCATTTCAATTTTCTTGAGTAGATAATTGAATCTTTTAAAACTTTAGTTTGCTAGTATGGGCATATTTTACCAAACAATTGATTTGCTGTAAAATGCAAGTAGTCCAATTGCTCTGTAAAGGTCTGCATTCCCTCAATCAAAAAAGTGTCAGTGAGTGGGAGTGGGGGAAAAAAGAGTGAAAAATAGAGTCCACAGCACATCGTCTGATTGAGATTTTGGTATTCTATAGGGTGGGCCATTTATATGGATACACCTGGGTGGGCCATGTATATGGATACACCTAAATAAAATGGGTATGATTGGTGATATCAACTTCCTGTTTGTGGCACATTAGTATATGGAAGGGGGAAAACCTTTCAAGATGGGTGGGAACCATGGTGGCCATTTTGGATCCAACCTTATAAATGGCCCACCCGGGTGTATCCATATAAATGGCCAACCCTGTACATTCCAAACCATTGTACTGCTTTTGGCTGCAAGAAGGATAGAAAATATATGTAATTTGAATTCAAATACAACCAAAAAGATACCAGAAAAAACATATAATTAATCAATTACACTGCAACAGCTTCTGCTACCTGCGCTCTCTCTCTCTCTCTCTCCCTATTGATTGCAACTCGCTGCTCTGTATTGCCCTATCACTTTCTGGATTTGGTTTTATATGTTAACCCTTCACTGAACTCCCTTGCTGGCTATATTTCTAGGTGGACTCATGTTTAGGGGATCCAGCCTTTCAGCTAAGGGGTTTACCTTGCATGGTAAACCCCAGTTCTTGCAGTGAGTCTGTTTATTTTTCTTCCTAGTTCCACTTCCTTTTGCTTCTTTAGGTTTCTGAAAATTTACATGTACGCTGTTTACTTTTCACTCTCCTTATCTACCCCTCTCTACCATATACTGTACATGTCTTTATTTTCTCACCCTTGGTTTTCATATCTTCCTGCACACTTTCTCCTCTTGTTGGCAGTGTGTTGTGGCCTCCTGTCTGGTTCCTCAAAACCCTTCAATGAACTTTAAGGGAGCCAGGTCCCCGAGGTGGTGTATTTAAGTTGTGCAGCTAGGGTTTTTCTAGTCTGCACAGTGACCAGTTGGGTATTGGTGCAGAGTCTCTCTGAAATAGTTCTTTCCTTTTTCTGTTATCTATGTTAGTTATGAATGTAACAGCTGCCATATTGCTATCTGTGATGTTGTTGCTATTTCATTTACAGTAACCTGTCCAATGCCATTGATAATTTTTTCTTTTACCACACATTTTAATCAACACTTTAAATAATGTTTAACAATTAATTAACTTTTAACCCTTACCAAAACGGACATAACAAGAAATGCTAGGTAGTGTTATCGTCATGAAGGCATTAATGTGTTCAGACTTGCCAAATCCCACAAGGTTTAGCTGTTCTCCTGAGAAGACTCTAAAACAAAAAAATAGTGAGGGGTGTGACTTAGCTCTTTGTACTCGGGGATTGTCTTTTACTTATAATACAGGTAGGAATTTTGTTAGCTACATTAGCTGCTATTAGCTATCATGTAAGAAATGCCTAAATTTATGTATAGAATGCCTATATTTATGAAGGGTATAAAATATATGAACACTCTGGGAAATCCCTCTGTTTTCTGTTCACATTGACTGTAAATTGATTTGCAGAAGCTCCTAAGATGGAGTAGTTTCTCACAGCTTTTGGAGTCATTGCTTAGATCCCCAGAACACCTTTCCTTTTCTTACATACTATTCTTCTTCTCTGGAAATATGTTCCCCAGTCAGTATTGAAAAGTTAGTGTGGGGATTTTAAACAACATTTTGAGATCTATTCATGATATGATATGCTATTTATTCACTTCAATTTTCTTGAGTAGATAATGGAATCTTTTAAAATTTTACTTTGCTATTTTGGGCATATTTTACCAAACAATTGATTTGCTGTGAAATGCAAGTAGTCCAGTTGCTCTGTAAAGGTGTGCATTCCCTCAATCAAAAAAGTGTCAGTGAGTGGGAGTGGGGGAAAAAAGAGTGAAAAATAGAGTCCACAGCACATCGTCTGATTGAGATTTTGGTATTCTACAGGGTGGGCCATTTACATGGATACACCTGGGTGGGCCATGTATATGGATACACCTAAATAAAATGGGAATGATTGGTGATATCAATTTCCTGTTTGTGGCACATTAGTATATGGAAGGGAGAAAACCTTTCAAGATGGGTGGGGACCATGGTGGCCATTTTGGATCCAACTTTATAAATGGCCCACCCAGGTGTATCCATATAAATGGCCAACCCTGTACATTCCAAACCATTGTACTGCTTTTGGCTGCAAGAAGGATAGAAAATATATGCAACTTGAATTCAAATACAACAGAAAAGATACCAGAAAAACCATATAATTAATTACACTGGAACAGCTTATGCTACCTGCGCGCTCTCTCTCTCTCTCTCTCTCCCCTATTGTTTGCAACTCGCTACTCTGTATTGCAAATTACCACACTCACCTCTTGCAGTTATTCTACATATTAGTGATTGAAGAATTTGTTCAATGCTGTCAGTTTTGCTTTTCTGATTCCTTTTGCTGAGCTCTAACATTCTCTAAGTCACCCAAAAATGGTTGCTGCAATCTCTGCTCATTCTATTTTACAAGTTATGATAGTACCTCCTGATTGGCTGCACTATACCATGTTGCTATATGTGATAGCTGCAAAGAAAATAGGGGAAAGCCTGCGCACTCGTTTTTAAAGGGGTTGTCCGGGCTTGTCACATAATCTCAGTACATATCTGGGCTGCAGAATTATGACAATAAGTAATTTACTTTCTGTCACTAGTTTGCACGGTTTTCTAGATATTCTGAACAGAGCGTCCAAGGGGGGGTGTTATGGCATTGAAATGAGAACTAGTCGTAACCTCCTACTCTACTCCAAACATGCCCTCTATAGCAACAACCCCACCCTCCATAGCTACAGGCCCTCCCCATCCACATGAAGAAGCCCTCATCACACAGTAACAAATCCTCCCGCTTTAGCAGCCTCACTGCAGAGAGCAGACCACCCAGCTGCTCCCCCCCCAGACACACGCTGAACAGTGATCAATGGAAAGTGAAACTAGTGAGGAGGGAAAATCGTCCTGTATTCTGGGACAGGCTGCTCCCATAAGTATTTGTGTCATTACAGACACAGTGCTCACACATACATTGCACCAAATCTGTTGCTGTGTGAAGACATCAGTGACACAGAGTAGTCTCATTCACACAGCAGAGGTTTTGTCACACAACAGATTACATCAGTGACTGCCATTCCCTCTGCAGATTAGAAGCTGCAGACCCCCATCACTGGCCATCACACATTCTGCTCTCACTGCTGCCAGCATCCTGGGACAGTGACGGATGGAATTACTGATAATGAGTTATGTATTGTAATCATGGAGTGGCCCAGAATACTGGACGATTTTCCCTCCTCACTAGGTTCACTTTCCATAGATCACTGTTCAGCGTGTGTCTGGGGGAGGAGCAGCTGGGTGGTCTGCTCTCTGCAGTGAGGCTGCTAGAGGGGGAGGATTTGTTACTGTGTGATGAGGGCCTGTAGCTATGGAGGGTGGGGTTGTTGCTATACAGGGCATGTTTGGAGCAGAGTAGGAGGTTACGACCAGTTCTCATTTCAATGCCATAACACCCCCCCTTGAATGTTCTGTTCAGAATATCTAGAAAACCGTGCAAACTAGTGACAGAAAGTAAATTACTTATTGTCATAATTCTGCAGCCCAGATATGTACTGAGATTATGTGAAAAGCCCGGACAACCCCTTTAAGGTCATGTCATCCTTTTGTGGTTGATATCTTTTTCAACGAAGAAAGGAGAAAATTATCCAGCTCCACACGAGAATCAATTTAAGGATTTATTCCAATGCAGACAATAAACAGATCAACTTGAAAATGTCATCAATTTGCTGTAGATTCATGTAATCATTTCTATGCATTTGAATGAGTTTTAAGCTGAATTCAGGACTATAATATTGTACCTTTGATACTGAGAGTAAAGACAAACTGGAGGACTGTAGTGGACTCGACATGCTAAAATTGCCTTGATGCCCCTGACTGCCTGAGCAAACAATGCGAAAGTTCAATGTAAAAGCTCTTAACTGAGTCGGGATAGAGACCCTTAGGCCTCTTTCACACATCAGGTTTTCGCCGTCAGGCGTGATCCGGCGCTTTTGACAGAAACCGGATCTGGCGAAATGCAATGCCGGATCCGGTTTCCCCCCCATTGACTTGCATTTGCACCGGATCACGCCGGATGGCCATGCATTTCATCCGGTTTTCGCCGGATCCGGCAATGTGTCGCGATCCGGCGTCTGGAAAAAACGGCTACTGTAACGTTTTTTGTCTCCGGCGAAAAAGCCGGACACGCCGGATCCGGCGCGTCCGGATTTTTCACACAATGAAAGCCTATGAGCGCCGCAATGCGCCTGATCCGGCGAAAGCCGGATCCGGTGGCCGGATCCGTTTTTTTTGGTCTGAGCATGCTCAGTAGCTCTGCCCACAAGACATATATAAAAGCAAGACAGTGGGACCCACAGCCACACCCAACATGCCACCCAAGAAAGCAACCAAGCGCAGCAGGAGAAGGCAGGAGACCACTGCAGCACCATCAGCACCACCACCACCCCAAATGGAGCAGCAAATGGAACATGCTGAGGAGGGGAGTCCAGCAGCAGATGAGAGACGGTAATTATCAAATCCCCCATTCCTCCAAACTAGGGCCATGGAATATCAAGATATTCATTGGCCCTTTGTTTCTCTTTATTCAACAGCCGCCCAAGAGA